>NC_084644.1:21872113-22184613 GCF_019802595.1 Syngnathoides biaculeatus | reverse complement strand
ACACTTTCAGCTGTTCAACTGTCTGGGGTCTCCGTTGTTGTGTTTTATGCTTCAAAGTGCGGCACACATATTGAGGGGGAGACATGTCTGGACTGCAGACAGACCACTCTAATACCTGCAGTCTTTTACTACGAAGCTAGTAACACAATAACACAAGTTTAACACATGCATGTTTCTCCAAAAACTGTATGCAACGTTCAGCATTAATGGTGCATACACTGATGTGTAACTTACCCATGCCATTGGCCCTAACACTGCTCCATACGTCATCACAGATGTTTGCTTTTGAACTTTGGCTTTAACAAATATTGCTATTGTAGTGCATTCAATTAAATATATGTTTAACATGATTTGCAAATCATTTAACACAACGTCCCAACTTCATTGGAATTGGAGTTTGACAACAGAAATATTTTGAATATGGGTGAAATATTACATAAATGCGTTACAGTACTTATCTGAGCTTAAAGTTGTTGAATGGGTCATCTATACTGATGACTTGTAGCTGAGGGTAAGATGGGAGATTGGTATTAGTATAATAAAAATAATCACATAATGGTTGGGATTTTCAGGGAACTCCAGGATTGCTGCATTGATATTATATTATGAGCATATGTTTTATTCCTTATGACCCCTTTGGAAGGAAATAAATGTGTTTTTGTGCGTGTTTATGAGGGTAACTTTATAGGTGTGTGTCCATTTGTTGTTTTTTTTTTCAATGAAGTCAACTCAAAATATCCATCCATCCATTTTCTTTTACAGCTTATCCTCACGAGGGTCACGGGGAGTGCTGGAGCCTATCCCAGCTGTCAACGGGCAGGAGGCAGGGTACGCCCTGAACTGGTTGCCAGCCAATCGCAGGCCTCATAGAGACAAAAAACTGCACTCACAATCACACCTGGGGGCAATTTGCTGTGTCCAATTAATGTTGCATGTTTTTGGGAGGAAACCGGAGTGCCCAGAGAAAACCCACGCATGCAAACATGCAAACTCCACACAGGCGGGGCCAGGATCGAAAGAAAGGTGAGGCCAACGCTTTACCAGCTGAGCCACAGTGCCGCCTCAACTCAAAATAGTTTCACAAAACTTTTTGTCACTGACCAAAGAATTGCCAAGGTCAGGCTCAAGGAAAACTTACATCTACATACATACAGCATACATCTTGACAGCTTTTTGTTGTTGTTGTAGATTTCCCTTTGAGCAGCATGGTGGACGACTGGTTACTACATCTGCCCCACAGTTCTGAGGACCAGGGTTCAAATCCCTGCCTCACAACCCTAGTGAGGATAGGCGATACAGAAAATGGATGGATGGATGAACATTTCTCATTAAAATATGGTGTTGAATAGCAACATTATGAAGACTGATGGTACATGTTTCTAACATCCCCAAATTCTAATTGCAATTCCACCACCTGCCCTCTGGAATGTTGTCACGTTTTTCTACAGTATATTTTGTACAGTGCATTTCCTTTTCTGAAGTAATATGTTCTGTTAAGAAATTTAAAAAAAGTTACTTCACCACCATGGCTCACTTTTGGCTAACAAGAAAACTGCAATCAAGAATGATGGCCATAATCTTAGAATTCTTTGCAAAATGTAGACGGTTATTGGTTTCATATTTGGTGACGTAAATCTTGGACTTTCTATGTGTCTCTAATCTACTACTCCCTTCAACATCATCTTATATTTAGCTATAAACATACAGTGTAGGCGATAATATGCAATTAAAAACAAAGATCATTAAAAAGTTATTGGTGTCTGCCTAATTACTATAACTTTACCTCCTTTATAATGAGCACATATTGGTATTGATTTGAAGCAAATCTCCCTTTCCTCCTTGAACATGCAGGTAGTTACTTTGTGTTAAATCATTAATATTGTAATGATTTTTTCAGAACACTCTCAATTAAGAGCAGAACAGAAAACGACCCTGGGGATTTCAAGCTCACACTCTTTTGTGATATTCTAAATATAGGCTGCCTTCTCTCACAGGAGAATATGGAAATGGTCATTCTGCATTTCTTTGACATTTGTTCATTAGGATGAGCATTTATCTTTTTAGATTACATGTTTATAATAAGTACTGTATATATGAATATTTGGTTGTAGGTAACATCATGTAATCATGTAAGGAGAGTATGAGTTTCACACAAAAAACCTGTACAAAAACATATGACACTTTTTATGTAGCCATCATGGATGGATGGATGGATGAATAATAACTGGTTCGTTTCCAGTTCCCGAACTGGTGACAACAAATCGAGTAGGTCCTGACCTGCACGAGCGTTCAATAACTAAATCCTGATGAATTTGGACCGAATGCAATGAATACTCGACGTGGGACACCCCTGGTGACGACTTCAGTTGACTAAAATCATCATTTGTATAATCTTAGTACCCAAGCAGGAGAGAGGATGTCAGAAGAATGGCGGAAAAGTGTGCTAGTCCCCATTTTTAAGAACAAAGGTGATGTTCAGAGCTGTGGAAACTATAGAGCAATAAAGATGAGGAGCCACACAATGAAGTTATGGGAAAGAAGAGTGGAGGCTTGACTCAGGACAGTATCTGCGAACAACAATTGACCTTACAAAGCATAACCAGTAGTGAAAATGGATGAGAGGTTGGAGTGATGAACATTGTCAGTCTTTGTAATCTAAACCTAAATACTGTGTGATCTCTGCTTTGCAACCCAAACACCTCCTCAATTGTGCTCACTCCCACCCACCACCAAAAAAAAAAAATAAAATTAAATAAAAAAAAAAAAACACTACTTCAACGGGATAATATGCTATCCAAACCAACAGCCACAAGAAAATCTGTCTTAATTTCCCCCAGCTTCAGATAAAATTTTCCTCTGGCTCCACGAAGGTAGTTGTTCACAAACACCATGTGTTTCTTCCAGGGGCATTCTGGGCACAGCCATCCCATTATGCATTGTGACCATGCCAAGAGCCTGAATATTTGTCCTGACCCCCTTTTTTAATTCATTTCCTTGAGTCTTTCTGGGGCCCCCGTGCAAAACACATAGAATACAGGGTTCAAGTGGTGATATACAAAACCCATGTCTCTCATTTTCCTTTCACTGAGACCCACAACATTCAGGAGAACCAGGAGGGGCTTGAACAAAGACCTTTGGAGATGGGCGTAGATTCACTATACTCTGTTACCACAGTTTACTAGGGCTTCCTTTTAAAATGCTTGACATTTTATTCTCTTTTTGTAGATATAGTTGTCTCGTACAGTGCGTCATCTTTGTTTGACTTCATCACATGCAAAGAGCCATTTAATGTCATTACCTAGGAAACCAGTGAGTTTTTGCTAGCAATGCACCAAACGGCCAGTTTGTCAATGGAATGTGCAAAGTGTCAATATAAATCTATCAAAGCCTGCTGGTTCCCATTCAGAAGATTATTTTTCATATGTATATGAGATGTTTCATTGTATTACTTTCTCACACAATTTGGACAGCCAATGACAAACTAGAATGGAGCTCAGGAGACCAGAGGGTGAAGGGATGTTTTATTGGGGGAATGCGGGTTAGAATGTGGTTAAAAGGACACAAAGAGCTTTTACAGTAAAGGGTTCTGTTGTGGGTGCTTCTGCATTTGGCTTTGGGATTAGGATTATTGTCATATAAATAAATACTTTATCCCAAAATACACTAAAATACCAAAGGTCTGGTCAAAAATCAGGGGTCTATGACCTGTAACGATTTTTAAGTTGAGAGTCTGTGACATGAATGTGAGATTCCTTGGTGTACTTAGATCTGATGCCTGCAGACAATTGTCACAGCATGGCATTTATGCTCATCTGACATTATCAAAATGTTCATATGACAGCACACCAATTATGAATCTTGACCAGAAAAAATTCTTTCTAACTTGACCTTTAAGTGAGATCCTACATTCTTATGCTATATGTCCCGTTGCTTTCGCTCATTTTGAGATTCATAGTTCTTTGTTCCTTGTTCCCATCCCAAGGTAAATCCCATTCGGTCGATGTTTTGTCATAGAGTCTTCTGAAAATTTGCACTCCACTTGTGTTATTTATTGCCTGCAAACGGTCATGAATTCTGAGTCAAAGTGAAACTCATATTGTGATCAAAAACATAAAACTCCTATCACTTTAGGTGTCACTGCGGACACAAGAAAATGAAACAGGTACTCATAAAGGCAGGGGCATCATAAATCAGCAGAAGAGCTAGTGCAAGGAGATGCTTGATTAAAAAGAGGAGAATTAGGTATTTTTGGAAAAGTGGCAAATAACATTGATCTATGCCCCTGTCAGTGGTGGGGCTTGACATTGTTGTTTAGTTTTTATGTGTATTGATGGTATATCACTCTCTCTATGTAGCTGACAGAACAATATGAGCGGGCACAGAGCCTGTCCTCCATGGCCTGCATTAGTTTTGTAGATGGGAAAAGGACATACATGTGATCACAGTGTGCGTTCTATAAAATTCTCTGTCACTGAAACACAGCTCAAAAGTGTATTATTTTCTTGGGTGAACCAAGTGAATCAGACTGTTCTGTTTTGAATCTGTTTTTTTGATACTGCCATGGAGCATGATGAATTTGAGGTCAGTCAACGGTGACACCTAAAACTATTTTATATGTGATTGTAAATCACTCTTAACCCAATTTCGAGTCAGAACCCCTTCCACAAATTAAGTTCTAGATTTCTACTTAGAGGAGTAAATGAACTATGCTTTTATTAAGTTGATGTCATCTTTAATTTGTTGATTATTACATGGTCAAACCTGCACTGCTGTAATTTTAAATTGGGATTTACTTGTATCTGCATGGAAAGGTATTGTGCAAAGAAAGTTATTCTGAAAATTGGACTTTATTTTAACATCTATTCTACATTGTATAGTTGAAAAATTGAATGTCAATTTTTTTTTTAGGCTTAACATGTCTAAAAAAAATGAGCATCAGTCTCTAAAAGTATGATTTTCATCATGTTCCCCACTATAATTTTGAGGTGTCTGGATGGCTGATGGAATCAGTGAACTCTGGAGAGCGGGGTGAGGACCTTCCACCTCATCCATCACTCAGTGATGGACATGGGAAGCGGGTGCCTGACAGGTTGGTGGCTGGAGGTAGGCGGGTCGGAGGGTAGAAATGGGGTTAAGGATAAGGTCGGAGAGTATTGAAGAAGGGAGGGTAGTCAGTATGTCCAGAATCAAAATTAGTCATTTGTGACTAGGCGAATAAAGCTATCTTAACAAAACATTGTTTCCCTCTTTGTGACCACAAAAACAATTCCACCTCCACACATTCTGTTCAGATGTTTTTCCCCGATGAAAATAAATGTCACTTGTGGTTCTACAGTTGACAATAATGTCACCCATTTCAAATGGTTAAGGAGAGAGACCACAAACTGGTCTTAGTGAGGTCTTAAGAGTTTCCATAAGATGCTTGTTTCTTTACACCAACTAAAATGAGGATGCTTGTCATCAATCATGAAAGCACCTTCACATGATCTTCCTGACATCGCTCTCCACTGGAGATTTCTTTTCAGGAATGTGTTCCCCTGTATTATTTTTACATGTGGGGCATGAATAACAATGCCTTGTAGTTTATGTACAAGCTTTGCAAACAATGACAGTCAAACCTTGAACTGAGACAACAAGAATTGAGTGACACCCCGCAGGCAGTGCGTCTAAGTCGAGAATTTGGTTGGGCTGACCCCATGACCTCATAAACGTTTTGACAATGAACATTTGCTCGATGTTCCAATATAGGACTAGCCTTGACAATAATACATAATAATAATAATCATATATATATCATAATTGGTGACTGGTTAGTCAACTGGTGGGCGACATCTACCTCGCAGTTCTGAGGACCTGGGTTCAAATCCAGCCTCACTTGTGTGGAGCGTGTATGGTCTCCCCAAGACTGTGTGGGGTTTCTCCGGATACTCTGGTTTCTTTCCACATCCCAAATACATGAAAGGTCAGTTAATTGAAAGTCTAAATGGCCCACAGATATGAATGTGAATGCGAATGGTTGTTTGTTTTTATGTACTGTATGATTGGCTGGCGATCAGTTTAGGATGTACCCCACCTCTCATCCAAAAATTGCTGGGATAGGCTCCCGCCTGTCCATGATCCTACCTAGGATATGCGGTTTGGAAAATGGATGGATTCTCTGAAGGATTGATGAATTATTATTATTATTGTCCATCCATTTTCTGAGCCACTTATCCTCACATGGGTCACAGAAATTCTGGAGCCTATTTATTGATTATAAGAAAAGTAAAGACCTGTGTTACTAGTATCTATACAATATAAGTACTTCATCTCAGAGGAAAGAAATATTAAAATGAAAATACATTTTTCAAAATTACTTGAGGACAACTTTTAGGGTGGGCTAAAGTCCACCCAAAATAGGGCTGGCCTTACCACTGCCCCACAACATGAACCAACAATGGTTTAACTCAGGCCCAAGCTCATGAATATAAGAGAGATATGGGTTCAATGATATTTGACCCAGGTCATCCTAGTGCCTTTCCATAAAGAAATATTTAGCACATGACTTTGTAGTCAGATGTTCCTATGTCTAGCCTTAACGCAATCATGTCTAGACACCTCTGTTGCGTTCCTGCTGCATAATTATATTGCACACATTATGTCAAAACTTTTTTAGGAAGGTCTGAGATCTCTCCTTCCTCTCTGCTGACAGCAACAGCTCTAGAAGAGTGAAACCAGGAACTAAAGATGGGTGAGATGACTGGTTCACTCTCACTCATATTATAGATCTGAGATTTTCTTTTATTTCCTTTTTTTCACAGAGTATATAAGCATGGGTTTGGTTCGGTTCAGCATTAACTCTGCAATAATAAGAAAAACTTTTATGATAAATATTTTGGGTGGCCAGATGTAGTGTAGTGGTTTCAGAGACTTTTGTGCATCTGGTATGAAATCAGTTCACGTCGAATGCTCATTTACTGTAGGCCAGAGTAGTACACCTTGGTAGTCATATAGGTTAGTCAAGGCCTCTGCCTTGGCTTAGAATAAAATGGGCTGTCTAGAAAATGGAAACAGAGATGGCTCATGGTGAAATGGGTGTTGCGCAGAGTCCTGGGTCAATTTTTCTACATAATGAAGGGCCACACTTGTTCTTCCAGTGGAAGAGAAGCGAAGTAAGTCAAAGCATGCACATTTCTGTTATGTCATTATCCAAGTCGCCTATCCTACTAGGGTTGCGGGAGCCTTTCCCAGCTAGCTTCAGGCAAAAGGCGGAGTACACCCTGAACAGGTCGCCAGTCAGTCTCAAGGTAGATATTGATACCATCACTGAGCGGGAATCAATCCCACACTGCCTGCACCAAAGGTAGGCATGTGTACCACTACACCATCAGTGACGTGCACTTTTTTGTGAATTTATATTGATATAATATTAATATATTGTTTACATATGTTCATTAATATATTCAACACTATGTATAGTGGGGATTATGTGCTACTACCACAATTTGGGATGTTGTGAGTTCGTAGGCTAAATATTTTGAAGAAATTCTCAAGTCCACTGACATGATTTCTCATGAGCACATATGCATTAATATATTCAAAGCAACACAACAGAGGGAGAAGGTTTACAGAATTTGTTCAACAAAAGAAACGCGCGAGTGTTAAAAAAAAATATGAACAGAAAGTAACTCGATAGAAGGTCAATATGAAAAAAATCCAACAAAGTGGTATGAAATAAGGAAGGTGGAGGGAAAGTCACTAGAGGAAAACACTAAAAGTAACTAGGAAAACTAACTAAACTACACAAGGCAGAGGAGCACAATCAGAATCATACCGTAGTAGTTACAAGCAAACCGCTGATGAAAATAGCGACTGGCAGGACAGAATCCCAGTAGGAATGTGTGAGAGAGGAACAAAATCAGCAATGTTTTGGCAACAATGTACAATTTCTGTGCATTTCTTTTCTGCATCTCCCATATCTAAATGCACTGACAATAACAAATTACCAGCAGGTCTATGGCCGGAGCCGAGAATCCTGAAGGAACTTCAACACAAAATAAAATTCCACACATGAAAAAAACATATATACATACATCCATTTTTTGAGCTGCTTATCCTCACAAGGGTCGCGGGAGTGCTTAAGCCTATCCGAGCTGTCATCGGGCAGTAGTTGGGTTACACCTTGAACTGGTTGCCAGCTAATATCACAGGGCACATGAAGACAGACAATAGTCACACTCACAATCACACCTGAGGCCAATTTAGGCCATCCGTGCATGTTTCTGGGATGTGAGAGGAAACCAGAGTGCCCAGAACATTTTTTTTTTTTGAGGTGATTTAGAATGAGATGATTTAGAATGAATTCTGGACAGGGTTGAGAAAAATGTGCTCCGCGATCCACCGTTTCAGGAGAGGGAAGGTATGCAGAGTCAACACCATGTATAGTGGGGATTGTGTGACACACCAGCACCTCTGGATTGAAGAAATGAGGTGACGGTCCTCTGTTTTTAAGAAGGTTGTGTTATAACTATAGGGAAAGCACACTCCTCAGCCTCACTCGTAAGGTTTATTCAGGGGTTCTGGAGAGGAAGGGGTCCGTCAGGAAGTTGAATCTGGGATCTAAGAGGAGCAGTGTGGTGTTTGTTCACCGATAGCAGGGGCCTCAAGGGTCCATCGGTGCTTGCACAACCAGTTTACATGTGTTTTGTGGACTTGGAGGTGTTTGACATTGTCCCTTGGGGAGTCCTCTGGTGGGTACTTCAGGAGTATGGGGCCCTGAACTTCCTGATATGGGCTTGTTTGACCCTTTACATTGGGTGTCAGAATTGGTCCACATTGCCTGCAGTAAGATGGATTAGTTTCCAATGAAAGTTGGACTTGAACAAGGGTGCACTTTGTCACAGATTCTCTTCATTACCCTTATGGACAGAATTTCAAGGCACAGCCAGGGTGTTGAGGGGTTCCAGATTGGTGAAATCAGTATCTCATTGCTGCTTTTTGAAGATGATGTGGTCCTATCGTCCTTAAGATACAATATTCTTCTCTCGCTGGAACAGTTTGCAGCCGAGTGTAAAGCGTTAGGGATGAAAATCCCCAGCTCAAAATGGTCATGGTCTTCAGTGGGAAAAGAGAGAAGACCCCTCTGTGGCTCGGGGAAGAGATCCTACACCAAGTGGAGGTCTTCATGTATCTTGATCACAACTGAGACAAGAATGGAGTGTGAAGAAGCAGCTGAGACAAAAAGCAAGGCTCTTGAGTTACTGATCAATCTGCATTGCTACCCTCATCATCTAACGAGCTGTGAGTCACGATATATAAAAAAATAAAAATAAGATTGCAGAATGAACCAGCTGAAATGAGTTTCCTCCGGAGGAAATAGGATGAGAATCTCAGTGGGGTTCAGGCTCAGAGTTTGGCCGCTGAGAGTATGAGCGGAGCCAGATGAGGTGACTCGGGGAACTGGTTACCATGCCTCCTACATGCCTACCTGGTGAGGTGAGGCACATCCCATGAACTCGAAGCCCTGAATTCTGACCCAATACATGCTTGAGTGACTACTCAGGGTCAGTAACCCCCATGGTGAGGATGGCTAAGGCAGATAGCAGTAACAACATGTAGAAGAGTGCAATACTGGGAAACATAATCACTATGCTTCTCCTCACCATCCATCCATCCATCCATCCATCCATCCATCCATCCATCCATCCATCCATTTTCTGAGTCACTTATCCTCATGAGGCTTGCAGGAGTGCCAGAGCCTATCCCAGCTATCATCGGGCAGGAGGCGGGGTACACACTAATCTTGTTGCCAGCCAATCGCAGGGCATATAGAGATGATAAACAGTTGCACTCACAGTCACACCAAGGGGAAATTTTGAGTCTCCAATGAATGCATGTCTTTGGGATGTGGGAGGAAACCTTGCCCAGACAAAATGTACGCAGGCACAGGGAGAACATGATTTAAACTCCTTAACTTAGAACTGTGAGACTAATGCTCGAACCAGTTGTTCCACCATGCCGCCCTACTCTACTACTGCTACAATAAAATTATTTCACTGTTTCAAAATGATAGATCAAGTTAGCTGCGATCTGTATCTGGTATATACAGTATTCTGCATTTGGCATCAATGTTAAGAATATGTTATAAACTGGTCATGCGTATAACTCTGATTAGGTCAGGATTTTATACTTTCAGTCATGTCATGATGTATTTTTCAAAATAAAAAGTGATTACCAGCCAGTCAAGCAATCGGGCAGATATAATAAATTCACACCAGATTATCCAATTTATTCTGTAACTAAGGATACACAGTTGTGAACACAGCAAACAAAACACAGATTAACTCAGATAATAAGCTTCAGAAAAATGTACTAATTTTTTGGTTGCAGCAGACGCCTTAAAAAATATTTGCACCTTTACTGTAACTGCATTTGCTTCCTCCATTGCATTTGGCAGATGCTTGTGATCAGTTACACACTGGTAAGACACACATTACATCGGCCTTGCTTGTCATTTGCTAGCCAGAACCTCAGTGGGATGGGTATGACAGGACGTGCCAACAAATTGCCTCACTTCTGCTTGTGTAGCTGAAGACAATGAGCCACCATATGCAAAACTGGGCAAATGAATGGAGCTCATTTGTACTGGCACCCAGAGTCCCTCCTCCGCTCAACGCTTTTGGGGCCACAGTGGCACTGAGGGTGAAACAGACAGACGAGCCCACCCTCTGCCATGATGGCAAGTCTCGCGTTTTATTTGGTTTAGAGAATCTGATTTTTAAAAAAAAAAGAGATATACTGTATGTGTGTAGAGTGTTGCATGAAAATTGATTGTATATATATATATATATATATATCTTACTGTAAAATCAACCTTTCGTGAAAGTTTGAGTTTGTGTCATTCTATTACGGTGTGCGTGGTGTTTTTGTGTGTGCGTTGGCCTGGGATGATGGCAGATGATTAAGGAGTGGCTGCTCTGTTGACATGAGATACTAATGAGGATGAAATGAGAAGGTCAGGGCTCGTCTCCAGGAAGGAGACACTGCACTCCACCCACCCCCACCCCCATTACCTACCCAACCACCCCACCCACAGCACCATCTCCCACTCCCCTTTCTTAGCTTCTATTTTCCTCGCTCCTCAGGATAGACAGCTGATTCTCCTCTTCTTCATCACCACAGACCGATACACACAAACAAACCAAGGTAGACACTATTACAGAGACAAACACACACGTACAGTACATAATGTGGGACCTCTGATCTTGAACTCTGCAGCTTCATAATTCTAGTAATTATCAGCTCAACAACTCTGGCTCAGCAGCATGATTAGTGTAACTTGATAACCACATCATCTTGTACTCTTTTGCCAGTCATGTCTGCCTCGTGTTTTGTTCTTCTTCTTTTTTTTTTTTTTTAATCTTGTGATATTTACAAATCGATGGCCTAGATGTGCCTAGTGCTGCCAAAACTGATGTGCTTGTTGATTCATTCAATCACTGGACATTGCTTCATCTTGCTTGCAGAATATTTCAGTTATAGAACAAACATCAAGGTTGTGCCACTTGTGGTGAAGAGAGTCAGTGATACGCCTCAACACATTTATTCAAGGTCTTACATTACAATATTCGATAATTTGGTACACATTTCCAGGATCCTGAATTGTTTCCCCCAAAGTATCCAATAAAATCAGGGACATAAATAATTTTCCCAATGTGAGCAGGAGCAAAATTGCTGAATATTTCTCCAAAATACATAGAATGATTGTGGACCCTCACCCAGACAATGAGATCCAGGGTACACCGTGGACAGGTTGCCAGTCAGTGACAACATATGTACATAGGCGACTGTTGACACTTTTTTTGTTGGACTGTAGGAGGCAACCAGATGATTCAAAGAGAATTCAAGGAAACACAGCGAGAACATTCGATTGCTACGTGGACAGATCCAAAATGAGATATTGATATAGATGTGAATTTGCTGCCAGGGCACGGAGCTACTCTGAAAACCAGTAGAAATACAAGTTTCAAATGAAGACAAATGTGACAGTTGTGCAACAATGCAACAAAGTGAACTGTGTGAGTTCAGCAGAGCTCTTATTAATGGAGATGTGTTTGGGTCTCTATCAGTATAGTGAACTGTTGACCCCGACAAGAGGAAGGATGTAGTTGCCCAGCTGTATGCCATTTTTCATCTCTTGGGTAAATCTCAAAAGAAATGGGCTAGGAAGAGGTGGAGGGAGAAATGGGGAAAGTGCAGCTGGGTTGCAAATAAAAAAAAAAAGTTTTTCCCATCAAGTGTTGGATAGAGGCCACCTAAACCTGGGTCCTTGTGCATCCCCTCATCTTGTTAATCGAAGGTTAGTGTATATCATACAAAGACACACACACACAATACATACATAAAAATACCAGGCCGTAATCTCATTTTAATTTGGTGTGATTGTGCTGGCCTTCTCTGTCTGATCCCCAGCAAGTGAGCCAGAGGAAAAATGAGCCTGCCAGTGGTTAATTGACCATACAGATTCCTAATGTGTCAAGTGCTGGCCTTGCAGATGAGCAATGGCACTTTTTCTCAATGCATCTTCCTTTGTTTCCTCTTTAAGGCTAATGAAATCGGCCTTCTAGTTACCACCTGGACGAGAGTCTCTGCCATTATCGAGACACTTCTGTGATCCCATTCACAAAGTCTACAGCTAGGATTCGTCTTACCCTCAACACACGTGTAATGTCTCATAGACGGACACTGATTGCACACAATGCAAAGAACAATGCATGTGCATGATTTGTATTAGGTGGACACTTGTGAAAGACATGTTATCTGGGCCAATGTTTAAAATATATTAATGACTAAAGCCACGTACCTGTTTATTTTTACTTCCTCAAAGAAAAAGTATCCATTATTCAAAGATTTTTTTTTCTCAGTTGTCTTCTTTTTTTTCTGCATGCCTTTAGGTAGCACACTAATGAGCTTAGCACTGGGGAAACATGGAAGTGATTAGATGAGTTTGGTTGTTTAAGAACTGTGTGACGACATTTTAACATTTTTATTAAAACAGAAAGACGGCTGTGAAAAGAAATTAGACTAACTGGATTACACTGTTTTTATTAGGGTTAGGGTTATATATAGCTTGTAACTAGTTAATGTGTGTGTGTAATTGTTAGGCATAGATCATAACTGCCTTCTGATGGACTCCTTTGTGTCTTTTCCCCAACATCCCAGGAAGAAAGTTTTGTGTTCAAGGTGCTCTATTACCATATGTTTGCTCATTGGGGACTGAAGCAGGCAAGAGCTGGACTCTTTGACCTTCAACCAGGTAGAGCAATGAATACTCCAGGCTCTGCTCACTTGGGTTCATGCCAGGTGAACACAGTAGTGGCCCATCCCAGCCAAGCAAGAAGAGCCCTGTGCACATTTTGGTAAAGCCAAAAAGAGAACAGGCTGCATGAATGTTAGAAATAAACAACTTTTGAGAATTTAAAGAGGTTGAACAATTCACCACACCACCGAGGACTAAGGTGTACTGTATACTAGCCTAAAAGTGGCAGAAATGCCATACACCTCTCATATACAGTATAAAGCGTACAGTATGCCTCCCTGCTTTGGCTTTCAAAGACAAACAAAATACAATGAAACACATTCATGACAGTCATCCTCAAGTTGATATGTTCCGCCCTCCAAAATTAATGTAAACTGGTCAGGGAGGCTGCCAAGAGACTGCATTGTTGAAGGAATTAAAAATAAAAAAACACTTGAAATCCCCAAAAGCATGTTGGAAAATGTGTTTTTGTCTGATTAAGTATAACTTTTTGGCACTAATGCCAACAGATAGGTTTGGCGTGAACACAATACTGCTCATTACCAAAAGAACATAAGGACCTGCGGTTGAGGGAATTATGAACAATTTCAAATACCAGTCATTATAGGCAAAGAGCCTTCACGTTTCAACTAAAACTGAACATTGGGGTTAATCAGAGCCCTTTTAACTGGTGGCAAGTTTGTTCTAACTTCGATTTAATGTATTTGAATGGTAACTGGTAATTTCTTGACAAAGCCAAATTCCTAATGGTATGTAGGTGTGCACAATTGTACAACAACATTATCTTAGTTGTTAATTTTTACTTACACTCTAAAAAATACTCATGTATTTATTCGTATTATTTCTCTCTTTTCTAATTTAGTTGGACAGTCATTTCAATGGTGGAAAAACTTTTGTAAATATTTATCTTAGTCCATTCATCCATCCATCCATCCATCCATTTTCTTAGCCGCTTATCCTCACAAGGGTCACAGGAGTGCTGAAGCCTATCCCAGCTTTCAATGGGCAGGAGGTGGGGTACACCCTAAACTGGTCAGTCGATCGCAAGGCACTTAGAGACAAACACTCAAAATAACACCTGGGGGCAATTTAGAGTCTCCAATTAACGCATGTTTTTGGGTTGTGGGAGGAAACCAGAATACCAGGATAAAATCCCACATAGGCACGGGGATAACATGGATTTGAACCCCAGTCCTCCTAAACAGTTATTCCACCGTGCCACAGTCCAGGTTTTACACCACAAAAATCTTTTTTTTTTCGTTTTTTTTTTTTTTTTTAACAGGGCCTAAAACTACTTCACACTGTAACCTGAGCTTGAACGGGTCCAATCTGTCAAATAATTAGCCGTTGCCAAGCACAAAGGTTTTATTTGTATTAGACTTTTCATGTCTACAAAATTTGGCAAAATTAGATCTTCCTGTTTTGGAATTTCACTTTCCACAACGTACGCCGTTCATTTTGTGAGAGGATTCAAATTTTTCACTTTGTAAAAAGTCATGAAATAACTGCTGTTGCTGTGTGCTGACACACACCTAACCCCTGTCTCCCACATGTACACAGACACACACACACACATACAGACTCCACGGTCTGTGATTTTGGATGGATAGATGGTTTAGGAAAAGAAAGGGTCTGAAATACATAATCTCCTGAAAAGAATGAGGCCCTCCGGGATTTTCTCCAAAGTGGCCCCACTCTGCACTGTGGCTGAGGAGAGAGAGCACTGCTTTATGTGGGAGGGGCCTAAAACTACTTCACACTGTAACCTGAGCTTGAACGGGACCAATCTGTCAAATAATTAGCCGTTGCCAAGCACAAAGGTTTTATTTGCAGGAATTTCACTGAGGCAGGATTGAATAATATGCTTGTGTATTGTGTGGGGTCATGGGAACGTCATCTCTTACTGGTGGGCCATAAAAGATGGCTAAATGATAATGAGAAAAGGCTCGAGTGACTTTTGTATTGGTTTCTAGCTTCCTCTCCTTCCCTCGTTTACCCTCAGTCACTCTGATCTTTTTTCTCTGCTCATCTTATTGCACAACATTACATTGAAGGTAAGCAAGGTAGCTGTATTAATTGTCATTGTGAGGCCAAAACAAATGGGTTTTGCT
The DNA here is from genome assembly GCF_019802595.1 of Syngnathoides biaculeatus. Taxonomy (NCBI): domain Eukaryota; kingdom Metazoa; phylum Chordata; class Actinopteri; order Syngnathiformes; family Syngnathidae; genus Syngnathoides; species Syngnathoides biaculeatus. The sequence goes on along the minus strand of NC_084644.1, from coordinate 22,169,205 downwards.
ATCAAGCAACATTTTGTTCACATCATATAGTTTTTATTTTGATGCTGGATTTATGATTAAAGTTTATTAGCGAATTGATAAAAAATGTAAAATAAATTAAAAACGCTATTCCTAATAAACAAGAAAAAAATTTACAAAATTAATAAATGTGCTTGTAATGAAGCCAACTCCAAACTCCGCCCAAGAAAAAAAAGGTTGCCATATGCTGCTGTCTGAAACCCGCTTGCTCAATTGTCTTCGTTGTATCGTGACCCCTAACCCCTGAGTGCAGCCAACCAGGAAGTGTATAGTGTTAAAAGGGATTGATTAGTCTGTGGTCTATTGATGATTGTTTATATCATTCCATACTGCAGGTTTGACCCCCAGTGACCTCTCTGTGGACCAATCTGCTGAAAACCATGACCTCCATCCATTTGCAACGCCACTAATTAGCTTTGACAGGGTCTCCATTTGCATCTGGGTTGTAAAATGAAGCCATGGAGATCCCTGATTGAGGGAAGACGTGGCCCAGCAACTCCACTATTTGCCTAACATTTCCTCCTGACAAATGTCAAACATATTAAACTTAATGTACCAGCAAATCTTACTCCATTATTTGTATTTTGTTGGTGTATGCGTATGGTGGCGTAAATGGTGGTCATATGTCAAGGGATGTTCAGCTGCCTGAGCACAATGACACATGCTGGTGTTTACATGTGAGAGTTTGCAGTTTTACCAGGAGAGCCATGTGGGGTACAAGTGTTCGTCCAACAAAACACTGCATAGGTATGAGGAAAGTTGCTTTAAAGTAGAATAATTGGATTATTGGTTCCTGTGATCTTGCTAATTATAATGAAAGCAAGCTTACAATTTCCCAATTATTATTCTATGCCAACTCCGCTCCTCCTTTAATAAAGAAAAGCACTGATGCAAAACAAAATGCCACAACTCCATTTTCTGCCTATGCCTTAGAGCCATTTAGAGATCAGGGGACAAAACACCCTTCAAATATCCCTGTCCCACACCCTTGCAACATATACGAGACACCCATAACGTTACATACAGCTGCATGAGTGAATCCTCAATATCAATTTTATTTCCATAAATGAAGCATTGGAACCATGACCACCAGGAGGAAAAAAATCAATTTTATACTGCATGTTAATAATGAAAACAACTGAGCAAATGAGACTCTTGCTTCCATCACTCCACTAATTGTGTTCTTTTCTGCATAGTGTGTATGCCAAATCGTAAGATTTTGAGGACTTCTTTTTTGGAGGGGGTGTATGGTTTTCAACTGCGGGACTTTGTAATAGCATGTTTTATTGAGGGCTTGGCTTCACTTAGACACATATAGGAACTGATATCTTCCAATCGTCGTGGACTGAAATATTAGGTGCCAGAAGTTTGTAGACACCATGCGAGACAGATTTGACGCAGTTCTCAAAAACAAAGGTTACACTCTTATATGTTGACTCAGTGATTCAAAGGAAGGCTAAATCTTTAATTCATCACCTCATTTTGAAATGGATACAATAAATGTATTTCTAAAGTAAAATACAGATACTGCAATGTTTATTATTTGCTGTTCTTCATGTAAAGAAAATTGAATGTACAATTTGTATTCTCAATGCATGTGTGTGTAAGGATATTGAAGAACTTTATTTTGAAAACAGCTGTACATACAGAAAATTACATAACTATAGCTCTCTCAATCAAATACATTTTGACAGTTCGAATTTACTTAAACGTGGCAACACTCAGCATAAGGGAACGTGTCTAGAAGTACTTTGCTCATTACTCCATCAAATTAACATGAGTCACATGTTGTGCAAACAAATCATTTCAAATTCTCTCTTCACTTAGCTCCTCCTCCATCAGAGACACACTTGTGATTCTCTGCCATCAGTCACTCATTCACCTCTCATGGCCGGGCTGTCAGTCTTTCAGAAAATGCCCTGGATCACAGTACATCTGAGAATATTTCATCTTGGATTCGAGGATAAGTGAGAGGATTTCAGTTCAAGCTCGATCTTAGCATGAAAATGCCGCTCAGAGTGAAAAGCTGAGGATCTACACAATGTCGATCCCCTCACCTCAACCAGATCATTGTCCCCTCCACCCCAACTTCAAAATGCTACTCACTCAATGCTTCTTTCTCTATTTCCCTCTTTGCGACATTTTGTTGATTTAGCTGTGAGTAGCTGCCTAACATAACAGTGGCCGACTCCTCAAGGGGCTAAATACAGCTAACCCCCATTGCAGAGTTATTCTATCTCTGGACTCCAAGGGGAACACAAAAAGGATGTATTTTAATTAAGCAAAACCCGGGGGCTTCAGCATTTCTATAGTCTTACTGAGGTCAGGATGTCTAGATGTAGAAAAAAAAAAGAATTGGAATCAAGCTGGAGAAAGAGAAATTGCAACATCAGAAACCATGCCACATCATGTACATAGTACACTAAAGTTCAAGAAACAATGATATCTGAGTTTTACCTTGATTTGACAAAGTTTATATCACCTCAGTGAACTTTAGTTTGTATTGTAGACACAGCTGTAGCTGAGCCATTTACGTACTATATGAATATGACATGCTTGTCCAGCTCTGTTTAAAGCAAAATGAAAGTTTCATGAGCTCTTTTAAAGGGGAGACAGGAATCCCAAAGATTTCTCAGACTGTGGACAATTCAATCACCTTTTAAAATTCTGTAAAGGCATTTAAGTATAGAAAAAAATGTTCCAGAAAACTAGAAAGCATTGTTAAGATTGTCAGTCCTGTCATTAACTTATCTTTCAAAATGAATACATATTATACCGCATATTATAATTCATGTTGTTCTTGACAAATTATCAATTAATCTATCTATTGCTTGAACATTTATTTCGAACACGCATTACAAACCCCTCAAAGAGATGTAAAAATGACTATAGACTGTAAATATAATCCCACACTGTAAAAATTATCTAAATCCTACCAGTTTAACAATACCCAAGGTAAAATATCCATCAAGTGCAGACCAAAATACATTCAGTTCGATATGTACAATGTACACATATATACATATTGTATGTACATACAGAACTATACTTGTATAGTGTACATTAAACACTGATACATGTCTCCATGTTTTTGTATTATGACTTTAAATCGTAAATGTAATTAATTAAAAAAATAACTATACCTTTTATTATTTCTTGAGGATACTACTACTGTGATAAATGACCCTCTACTTATCTTTTTTTGTTAATTTACACAATACATACATGTACTGTTTTCTAATAAATTATCTGCATGCCTTTGACAACTCACAACAACGTACAAGTATAACCTTATGATCATTATTTTTCATAATGATTTTTGGGATATTATTTTGATGTATGGTAAACAGTCTTTTTTTTCTGGCAAAGTGGCTGTTTTACTGAAAGAGAATGTACTATAGGAAATGCAGCAAAGGTCTAATAAACTCTAATAGCAGGTGAAAGGCTTGTGCTAACTCCCCACCATAACGCATACTCAATGCTCTCTCTCTGTCACTCATTTATTCCCACACACTCAACACACCCACGCACATGTTCGCATGCACACACTCTTTCTTTCGCTCAAACATACACACACTTTCTAGAGCTTGGGTTAACCCTAGAAATAAAAAATAAAAGCAATACATTAGGAACATGAGGAGAATTCAGAATGCCAGTTGCTGGTAGGAAAGATGGATTGCCTGAATTCTCGACCAATCACCAAACAACACATCGGCTACAGCGTTGATTGATGAAGTATTTAAGTCGTCAATCTCCCATCACCTTCTTTTCTTCTCTCTCTTTCACACAAATGGAGAAAGCTATGCTGTGTCTGCAGATTGGAAGAACTGACCCATCAGACACTTGAGAGATGTCCAGCTGCTTCTCCGTTTTGAAGACCTAAATCACAAGGGTTGCTGTCCAATTTAGTCATGTAAATAAGACAACTTGGTAAAAACGGGCTTATTCTACTCTGAATTTTCACCTGCTGACCACATATGAGGTCTTAAGACATCTTTGTGGTTAGCGGTGGATTGATTTGAGTATATAGTATACACAATACAGTATATGTATCCACTTCAACCTACACAGTCCCACATTACGGGTTTCTGTGTATATTACTCAGCCCAATGATATTGATTAGGAATCATGATTAACAATAATATTGATAAAAATGAAACATTAGCCCTCACCTCTGACCTTATTTGTAGACCTTTATGTACTCAATGATGTATTCAATATCATAATCATGCTTCAGTACACTTTGCTTGAAAATGTCGATTTGTGTGTGCAAATAAGCAGAGAATAAAAAAAAACCCACACACCTGAATTATATCGTGTTGACAGTGCATTGGAGAGCAAACACATCACCAGGCTATACGGGAATTATGGAGATACCATTGATCCAGCAGTTAACCCATTTTCCCGCATTGGTACAGCACAAAGCCCCTACCCCCGCCCACCTCATCCATTGTGTCCCTCTACTAATATGATACCCCCCGAAGGTTCTCCAAAGACCTCATTTCTAATCAATGCATGTGGTTGGTGGGATCATCCTGTCTCTGCAAATTAATGACTTCACTTTTTTTCCCGTGGTTTCATTCCATCGATTTGTTTTATTAGCCTATTGATCTCCATGCACTCATCATAACCCTGCAGCTCTCAAGCCAACCCTATGTTTCCTTTTTGGTAACCTGTACAGAGAAAATATGCATTTTGGTGCTCCATGGCTCTTTTAAGTTATGGTTACCCTGATGTCTTTTAGCATGACTATTATTAATTACATTCAAGGTATGGCCATTGGATTGAATTCTTAAGTAAAGGACTTCAAACCAAATATCTTGATTTTTTTTTATCACATTCGTGGTTTTATCCATGCTGACATAGTGGCCAGCCCTCGGTGGGCTTAGTAACAGCCATACCGGACTCTCTCTCCTTTAATTCCCTTTGAGATGTGAACAAAAGGATAGGAAGTGCTTTACTCTGACAAGTCAGACTTCACTTCACAAGAGGAATTACTGCTTTTCATTTTCTGTCACTGGAGCGTTTTAGTGAGGTGCTTCACTAGCGTAACGATGAACTTTTTCACTTGTTTATGACTTGAACCTTGCACGAAGACATGATTCACTGTTGTTGAATACGGGGGGTGGGATGGGGTGGGTAGGTAAGATATCATGTTTACAAGAAGTTCATATTAATTGGGCAGAAACAAGCTCAAATAATTACTGTGACTTCCAGCAGTATAACTGCAGTAGTCTTAAATAAAACATGTACAGCTCCAAGTACAATAAAAACAAAGAGATAACTCATGCAAACAACAATCCTATATTCTGATCATGTTGATTAACTTTATACCCATTATCATAAAAGTCCACATAGCATATTTACAGTATTACAGTATTTGGATCATCAGGGATGCATATACAACTCTTAGGCTGCAGGTACTTCTATCCTGACAAAAAATGTTGGTATCCTTCGGTTAAAATAAGATAATCCCACAATCGTCACTGAAACAACTTTGTTATTTGAAATGTGCCACAATCCATACAAACAACTCACAATGCTTCTGGGAGAATGTTGGGACAGATGAGACAGACATCAATCTGCAAAGGATATTATCACATGAACTCACGAACACTTCAGAAAACCAGTGTCAGTAAATGTAATTTGGAGCTACATCCATAAGTGGTATATCTGGAACTGCAATTTAAAACTCTACTATGCAGAGCACCTGAAATGCCGCCGGGTTCTCTGTGAGCCTGAGCTCATCTAGGATGGACTGATGGAAAGTGTGGTCCGACAAGTCCACATTTCAAAATGTTTTGGGAAATTGTGGATGTCATGTCCTACGGGCCAAAGAGGAAAAGAACCATTGGGACTCTTATGAATGCAAAATTCAAAAGCCAGCATTTGCGATCCTATAGGGGTGTGTTAGTGCCAATGACATGGGTAAAATACACATCTGTGAGACACCATTAATCCTTAAAGGTATATACAGGTTATAGAGAAATTGCCATCCAGGCAATGTCTTTTTCATGGAAGGTCCTGATTATTTCAGGAAGACAATAGCAAACTCCATTCTGCACGTTACAACTGTGTGGTGTTGTAGGAAAAGAGTGTGGGTGAGAGACGCGCCTGACTGTAATCTCCAATTGAAAATTTGTGGCACATTATGAAGTGTGAAATGCAACAACGGAGACCTCAGACTGTTGAACAGCTGAAGCTATACATTTTTTTGGAATGTAAAATTAAAATTCAAAGTTAATGATTGTTTGCTAAAAACAACAAAGTATCAGTTTGAGCATTAAATATCTTGCTTTTGTAGTGTCAGTCTATTTTCAATTACGTTTAACATCCTTCCATTATTCCATTCGCTTACCTTCATAAGGGTCACAGGAGAGCTGGAGCCTATCCTCGCTAGCTTCAGGTGAACAAAAGACTACACCCTGAACCAGTGGACAGTCAGTTGCAGGTGAGATGTATCCCTGAGTAGGTATCGATCCCACGCTGCCTGCACCAAAGTTATGCGTGTGTACCACTACAACATCAGTGACTCTTATTTAATCCCATCCCAACTTCATTGGAAATTTTTTTTGTTTTACACTCCGTAACGAATCAGACTTAAAAAATATAATTCTAAAAGAGAAGGAATCTAAAATATATTAATAATAATGTTGATGAAAATTCGGATAAGAATATGTTGAGCTTTGTCAATCATTTTGACTCGTGGTGTGGGGTGTTTCAAGTTACAAAAGGTATAAAGCTGACAACAAATAGGACACCAATGTCTTAGTGGGGAGAAGACTTAAAAACAAACCTGAAGAAAATGCAATACAAATGTAAATGTCTTCACAGTCAAAATAAGACAGGCAAACAAATGTAAAATAGAGACCGAAACACAGAGCATGAGTATGGATGTGATACCAGAAAAGGAAAAGATACCACAACATTATCATAAGGTGTACAGGTAATGGCAACAGCAGAACTTTGCCCTAAAAGTTGAAAGAAGTATTCATTTGTCAAGGAACACGTGTCAAGCAAAGTGACCTACAATAATAGACAAAACACATTTTCAATCAAAAATGAAGAAGAAAGATATTTGAGGAAGAATACATTATTTTACTAAGAAAAAGGGGAGCAGCTGAAGAGTACTTAAAAGAAAAACCAAGTGTTAGCTATTGTTCAACATTAAAGGAAAGACATATGATGGGGGATCAATCCAATTTCACAAAAATTCAGTTGGGATAGGCTCTATATCACCTGTAGAAATGAATGAATGAATGAATCATTTAACCTCAGAAAAACAGATGTGCGCATTGGACAAATCCTACATACTGTAGTCCTGTTGCTTTGTGAAAAATACTATTGGACAACACATCTTATCAGAAAGGAGAAACACTCTTTTCACAACAGAAAATCCTTTTGGGGCTTCTGGCACCATTTCCCTGTCCTTTCATCTGGCTCCCTGATGGTCCAGCTATTACTGTACTACCCCAGTGTTTGAGAGGATTCTCCATGCCTGTATAGGCCTGGAGGCTGCTGGGATCTGGGAACACTGGCACCATCAAATAACATTGGGCAATTAGATGTACTCTCAAGAACAAATGTGGCAAACATTAGACACAAGGCTCTTCTGGTATGAATAAGTTAGTGGTTAGAAAGCAACAAAACTTAGTTGTGATGGAAGTAAGTTTAAATGTACTATAGACGAAGACAAATACTGTACTGACAAATTTCTAAGTTGGGAGCTTTATTTGCTTGATTTGTATCTGCAAAAAAAATAAAATATATATATATATATATATATATATATATATATATATATATATATATATTGATGAAACTATCTCAGGGTGTTATTTGACTTTTTTATATTCAGCAACCATTTGTGTTACATTTTTTTCAGAATATCAAACACAATTAAGTAATATAACATTTTTAAAAGGAAACTGGTAGGGAAAAAACAAAGTAACATCATAATATAATAACATAACATTTACAGGGGAAAACTGCTATTTAGGAACTTGTGTATGATAAGAACTGAAATGAACCTATTTGAGTGATTTTACTGTAATGTGTCACTTTAAATTTCTCAGTTGTGAGAAACATGGGAGAGGTGGTTTCTCATGTAAGGGGAACACGACGAGAGGCCCCATTCTACTTTTGTGGTGAAAGGTGACATAACCCATAATTCCACTCCAACCGCAATCTTCTTTGATCAGATGTTCCCCTGTGAAACTGGAACCGGGTTTTCACATGACACCAAGGAGACCAATGATGGTCATGGATTTCTTGGGTCTTTAATTTCTGGATTAAAAAAAAAACAAGAAACTTTGATTTGGGTATCTGATTAAATAGTAAAATAAAACTAAAACTTATGAAAATATTCTGTTTTGGTCCCTTATGAACTGTAGTTAAAAAGGCTGCATATGAGCAGCGAGCTTGTAATAGACGTTAAAGTGGTCCCTAGACTCTCAGGCCACTGAATAACGATATTTTTAGAGAGGATTTTTTATTTTTTTGCAGAAATGCCTTAATGATTCCATTGCATTGTTTATTTTTTTTTTTCATTTCATTTTCTGATAATCTTGATGGATAATTTTGATTGAAAATATCAATGATTTTTTTCAAGCAATTATAGTTGGCCTTTTTCCACTGGCATTTAAACAGACCAATATAGAAAAATGGTTTTCTTTGATTGATCCTTGGTAACATCACAGCATCTTTGGGTGGCCAGGCGTTAATTATGATGTCATGGATCGTTCGATCTGGGGTCTATCATTCATTCATCTTCTGTGCTCTTATCCTCACTAGGGTTGCAGGCATGCTTGAGCCTATCCCAACTATCTTTAGGAAAGAGCTGGGGTACAACCTGAAGTGGTCACTAGCCAATCACAGGATACGTACTATACAAACAAACATTTGCACTCACATTCACACCTACAGGCAATTTAGAATCTCCATTTAACCTACCATCCATGTTTTTTGGATGTGTGAGGAAACCAGAGTACCAGAGAAAACACGCAAGCAGAAAGAGAACATGCAAACTCTGCTCACGCGAGACCAGATTTTAGTTTGGGTCCTCAGAACTGCGAGGCAGATGTGACAGCCATACTTCCACTCTGCCGCTGTGTAACGATCATTTGAAACATAACTCACCAATTGTTGGGTTAAAGGCCCAATACTAGAGAACCAGAGTTGGAAATATGGGCAAAAATAAAGAGCAAGGAGGACATATAAATAGGGTTAGGGTTAGGGAAATACTTTGCTGCCTTTCATCTGAGTTTTTGCAAGCAAGCCTTATGCTGTTTATTGCCATTTACATTAAATTGACAAATTGTATTGATGTCAAACTTAAACCATGTCACATGCTCATTTTCACCTTGGTTAGGCATAAAACAGTTGAAAATATATTTATATTTTGTTGTCATGGGATTTTTAACATAGAGCTACAATAGAAGGCAAAATAGAAAACAGTCTAATGTTGTGATGTGCGCCACAGATAAGTGATCGTATGGAAAGGGGAGCAGTTAAAAAAATAAGTGAGGAATTCTTTCAGCAGTCAGGACAAAAAAAAACACAGTCTACATTAGCATAAATAGGAACACAAAAGAGGGAAAAAGGCGAAGAGGAACAGGACACAAAATAGCATTGTCAACAGGACCCCCAGTGAGGAATTCCTATTTCATATATTTAATTATCCCTGTCAGATGGAAAAGAAGTGAGACAAAGCTGTCTTTGTTCTCCCTCTTCATCCCCCGCATGTCTGCCAATTAATTTCAGCATGCGAATATGACTAATTGTCTCTTTGGAGCCACATAAATAATCATTTTGGCCCTTGCTGGAAGGGGGGTGGTATGTTCATCTGCCAATTTATGATATTTTAGCACAATGGAAGATGTACAATTCAGGTGATCATGTTAGCAAAGTGATGCCACCCCTTTGTAGGCATTGCCCTCTGCCCAACAGTCTTGCAGCGAGCATAATGCCCCTGTACTTTTCCTCTTTTGTAAACAAGAGTTCTTTGTTTAGAGTGGTGACATTAGCATCATAATTAGACTGAGAAATTTCAGTAATGACATTTTGTTTTTAGCGGGGTTAATAGAAATACATCTTTCAAACCCAAAATGTCCATAAAGGACAACACAACTTTGGAGATTGCTTCTTTAGGTCATGTTGAAAGTTATTTACTAGTTTTTTAAATACAAAATGGCTCTTACTATTCTACTTGAATGAAAATGTTAGTAGCAAAGAAACACTTACTTTGCCTCTACACTTGAGTTTTTTTTAATCCTCTCGACAAACATCCTTACAAAATAAGAGAATTGCACTTACGTTTAATACATTGATTGTATGTGAACTTAATGATTGTATAAATAATGCTCCTAGTCAACATCAAGTGCCGTCGAGTTCTTTGTCTTGAGGAAGGTAAAAAATATGCACTCTTATTGAAAAGATATTGTCCCATAACATAATGCCATGGGGATAACAAGTCATTAAAATTGGATAGTGCTGAAGTGATGTCAATTGTTTACTTGAAAAATTCCTGCAGGATTTCAACCAAATATTAACATCACGAGTGAAACATCTACCGGTCAATAAATAGCAGATTATGCTCACTGGAATATAAAGTACACAGAATTGAGCTTAACCACTTTGTAGGAACATGTATTGTATGTGCTTTCCCCCATAGTTTAAATTGGTCGCCATATTTAATTTATGCAGCATCCCCAATATTATCATTATTACTGAAAAAAAGAAAGTATGTTAATTGTGATAGGTACTCTGGATTTAAAATGAGTTTCAGTGTCTTTATCTATTCATCTTTGTGTTTAAACAGTGAAGGTGTAATTTGGGAATTAAATGATAAAAGAAATGTGTTATGGGATAAAGGCTGTTAGTCACCTATTTTTACATTTTTCTAGCATTTTGTGCACATAATCTATGTAAAAGCTTTTTCTGTTTGACCGTATTTTGCAGGCCCCGGTCTGAAAATAATTGTTCACAAAGATATTGCTTTAGCATCTAGTATCGAAACAGAAACTTCACACATATTAAATCATACTGCATTCAAGATGTCCCAGGTAACTGGGATAAGCATCCAAAGTAGCAGCACTAAATTTGAAATTGTACTTTTCCACTTTAAGTCATTTTGAAAGTGTTAAAAATCTGTGACAATCAGAGGAGTTAAAAAAAAATACACACACACACAGGGGAAGACAATTTAAACATACCATTTTTCAATTCTCTCTTAGATTAGTCACTTTTTGAGGTGTTGGCCCTGTCTTATCTTATGCAAATGTATCACTCATCCCTCAGACGGTGGAGCGGCGCTAAAGCGTTGTGAGGCGAGTGGCTCCTTGTTCTCAAGCAGCTGAAGTCTGAAGAAAAGAGAGCCCTCATAACGGTAAAGTAAAAGCATAATTTTGACTAAAGGAATCAGCACTTCACCATCACAAAGCGAAACAGAATAACCCTTGGTCAGTATCACGCAGAGCTGTGCATGTGGAGCATGCTGTGGCTTTATCGCTAATCACATATACATAGCTGTATATTTAGCTATTGCAGGGACTACACACTATCATGGACAGTGTTCTTTTTGTGTTTTGACAAGGACTAGCCTACATCACTTACTTCACTAGCTTGTTAAAAATGTACACCGTTGCCTTCTCCCAAAATTACAAAAGTTCACATTTCGATTACCTAAGAAGCGCTCCTTGTGTTTCTTTTGGGACTTCAGAAAAGTTGTCATGTGGGGGCCTGAAACTGACACCTGCTAGAACAAAGTGGAAAAGAAGCTGTTTTGAGCACAACAGACTCGATGCATAAAATATGTGCACCCAGCCACTTAAATTCAAGATTTTTCCCAATTTTCCATCCACGTACATTTGCATTTTTTTCTCAACAGTCAAGTGTCCAGAAAACGTTATAACAAAAGGAGGGAAAAAAATCAATTTGCATTTGGTGTATAAATAGTTCAAGGACAAGGGCTGTTAAGTTTGAAATTAACATGTAAACAGTTGGAAAGTCTGCCCTGCTACCCCCCATCCCTTACCCTTAGCCCCCCTCCTCCTGCTAAATCCCTTTTAGTGCCTTAATAAATATACATAAAGGCCTCACACAAAGACTGTCTTGTTCCTTTAAATGGGATACTTTTTAATGGAGACATATATTTCCAGGATTATATCAGCATTCACTTGCAAATTTCTAGTTTTAATACTCCAATGGAGGCAGTCTATGAATAAGCGTATCTTCTGAATGCAGGGAACACCTGGTCCTGAGGGCTGGACTATGAGAGGGCTTCAAGCTGACCTGCTGACAGTGCCAAGACTTCACTTGTTCCCAGCCATTCACATTCTTCCTGACATACTCCGATGCTGCAGACGGTGCGCATGTAACTATGCTGCCATTTGGCACAGCCAAACAGGAAGATGATTAAATGCACAACAAGGACACTATACACATTCTGATTAAAAAGAGAACTTTATACTTTTCACACATATGCCAACCGAGAACAGGTTGGTGTCAAATGGAAAATAAGGTTTTCAGAAAAGATTACTTTCGTCTGCATTTGTTTCTGGCCTTAAGGTGGAAACGATGCACGATCAGACTTCAGAACTCAAACAAGGAAAACAATTAAGCTGCACAGTTATTTTTTTACTTACTTGGCTGCGTCTGAAGACGGAAGAAGGGGAGAAAGAGTTGTACTATTTGGAGGCAAAGGAGGAGAGAGGAAGGGGCACATGGCTATTCGTATGCACCCCACATCCACTCGATGCACAATCAGTCCTGTATTGCGTATTGCAAATTTATACCCAGGATGTTGGTTTAGAGTGTTTCCCTGAAAAAAAAAAGAGAACTTTTTTTTTTTTTTTTTTTTTTTTACAAGTGTCTGCTTTCATGACCAAGAGTGATTGAGGCACACAAACAAACCTTTGTTTCAAAGCTGACAGATTCACAGCATGAGCTTGGACTTTTTGTGTTCCACCCCAACTCACAGTTGCACTTTTTTATAATGCTCTAAAATCAAAAGAGGAGAAATTGTTGTGTATTTACATATAATCTTGAATGATTAAAAACCTTGGTCCCCAGGTTTCCCAGAAAGCTACCTTTTTAGAATACCTTCAAATTTATATATGGCAGCCGTATAGTGCTGTATTTAGTTCTGATTTTATAAGGGAAGGTCATGCATGGGGTCCATGCACATGTTTTTAAGCGAGGTTTGACTGGGCAGTGGCAAAGTAAATAGCAAATGTGGCACCAGGTTAATTCAAGAGGTCCATAAAGATAATTTGTTTCCCTACCCAAAAATGTATTTGTGGTAAAGTTCAAAAACCTTTTAAACAATTCCAATTAGACCGTCAGAATATGTAATTTTTAAATCTTGCAGCAGTCCAACAAATTCATCTAAATTTGGTAATGAACTGTACAAATATTAATTCACTGGACTTTGATTTAAATAGCAATCCTGCTCTATAATGTTCAACAACTTGTTTAAGTCAGTCCTACTTTACAATTTCTTCTATGATTAAAGCACTTGACATTGAGAAGATAAAGTGCACATGCAATGCTGTTACCATAAATATTCTGTTTCAACCTATAGGTCGCAGGGGCAAAGACTGAGTGAGAAAAGGAGGTGGAGGAATTACAGGACTCATACGCGTGTGATTGGCAGTTCCCTTGGCTCCCGAGGTTAGAGAGTTCAGAGAAAAGCCGATTATTCCTCTCCCTCAGGTCAACCCTTCATAAATAAACAAGGGGACCGCCTGAGGCACAGTGTTTTAGTATGATTAGCATATCATACAAGCTATCGACAAGACACTTATCATATTACAGCACGTCAAGGCGCAGAGCACACAAGGGTTACATGTACAGGGCAGCTGAGCATACATCTCTGTTCATTAGAAAGGTCCTCCGGGAGAGAATAAATCATATCAGCATGTGGTGATGCCTGTGCAAGCATTTGATTCCAACTTCATAATGGATGTTAACCAGGGCTTTCATAAACTGCAGAGGCAACAAATTGGCTTGATTCCTTTTATTTTCCCACATATTCAATGGACCTTCATTATTGACCAAGAAATCACAGTTTTCCAGTTTCTAAAGCATAGGATATTTTTATCTGAATATTTGACCAGTCACGGATGTTGTTAATGATCGAACCTGGTAAAAATACATATCACAAGACATTAAATGTCTTAACCTCTGTTTGAATTTTGAGTTTATCCCACAACTCAAACATGCCACCAACAAGGAATTGCACTAAACAGTGAAATGACATAAAAGTAAGAGGAAATGATCCAGACTTGGCACATGCAGTAGACAGTAAATGATGAAATGAGTCAAAAGTTACAATTTCTTTCCATAATTTGTGGCTTGATGAAGCGGGAGTTATCCCAAATTTCTGACACGCTGCTCAGATTTCAATTTGGGAAAACTTCTCCCCATGGCTCATCTCACCAACAACCACAATTAGTAGCTAGCCACTCTGACCAAGGGGAAGGAGCAAATGACATCCACACCTAAGCCCTCCTAAGCCAGAAGAGCCAGAGAACCGAGCAGCCTCAATGATCCCACTTGCAGTCAAGCATGGCCTCTTTAGGTGAGTCATATGCTGGAGAAGGGGTTGTATTTACTAACTGGTTTGAGCAGTTTATTACTCTCTGAGAGCCAGATTCGTAAGGAGTGACTGAATGGGGTTGAAAATACAGTAGCTGAGATCACTTTACAGTGCAAGACCTGGATTTTTGGATTAATATTTTTCTTACCTAGGTCAGAGTGGGAACCCGAAGCTGGGACCAGACTGGAGGTAATAACACCTCAATAATCATATTCACCACTGACATTGATTGCATGACAAAAGGAACGATATCATAAAAGTATGCAAAATGTTAACATGAATATGAATGGCGTTTGCATCTACTACAGAGCACCATCATTCCTATTCTTTTTACACCCCACTGCTTATCCACATACGTTTCCAAATGCTGGTTGCTCATTGCCCTGTTCGATGCCATTCACCAAGCCCCAACCCCCGTATTTCCCTCTACTGTCAATGCAAATTAGAACTTCACACATAGTGACAATCTGCCGGGTACTCTGTGATTTTACACGACCAATTAAGGCCCACTTGGCAGTTGTGTGAACAGTTTCATTAGAGGAGATAATATTGCAGAGTGAAATGATAAGCAATCATTATGATTAATGCAGAGACATTTCATTGCCCGTTAATGAGGTGTAAATTATCTCATTATTTTTGAAAGACTACAGATTAGATTAAAGTGGAGTGGACAGCACTCCTCTGTGTTCAGACAAGTTAGTGTTAATTAGGCCCAATCTACAGGAACAAATGAGGCGCAACCCTTTGGTAAACAATTAGGCTTCTATTGCCCCTGGCAAGATGGCCAAGGATAGGCAAGCTAATAGATGACTGGAGAGAAGGATGTTAAAGGAGTCTAAATCTACATCATTGTTACAAATTCTCTGCCGGAGTTAGACAAGTGATATGGGTGATAATCTTGGGGATTCAATAATTATTGAGACCCTTATGCTATTCAAAAATTGGGCAAGAGTATCTATACTAGGTACATATTTAGGTATTATTCATGTAAATACTTTTCTTATCTGAATAGTCCATTTGAACAAAATAACAATGCCGCAATCACAAATGGCTTTATACTCAAATTGTCTTAATAATCATCACGTTCAAATAAAAATACTAAGAAATGAAGTGTCACTTGTAAAAAACATTTCCTTTCAGGCTTCCTCATATAGACCTCGTGCACCTACATCACTGAAGTCACGTGACTGGCCATACTGCCGGTCAAGCAAAGCATTGATCAATGCTAAGCCGATTGGATATGACACGAAAATATGTCTTATAGCACGACGCCCAGAGTTTTGTCTGATACCGTTAAACATTTAGAAGGTGATAATAAACGAAAGTACCTGGAAAAATGAGAGACACTTGGCATAGAAGACGCATATTTAATGCCGAAGTAGATGTTTTCGCTGATTTGAAAGTGGACTGTTAACCGGCTTCTGCTGGTCTTGGACAATTGGATCTGCACATGTATCTGGTGAGTAAGTCGTCGAAATTCACACAGAAGAGTTTGAAAGCGTAGAAAAGTCTGGATGCATACACATACTTCATTGCTGGATCTGTTCTCAATGGGGAGACGGCTCGTGAACGTGGAAGTGCGTTCGGCTACATGTTAACCTTTGCCGAAATCCATTGATCTTTACAGCTAGTATTCAATACAAATACCAATATATAAATAAATGACCCATGGTTTTACACAAACTCGCATTCATTAACTATGATTGGAAAAAAAAAAAAGAGGACAAGCGGGTCGGGTCCTCCATAGCGTTTCCAAATAATTATTTATAATGCCAAGTTGGCTCATTTGAGAGCATTCGGCTCCTGTGTACACGAAGTGTGTTGCGGCCACATGTTAAACTTTGGCAAACCTCTCCGTGTCAGACATTTTTTTTAAATATGCATTGTTCTCAAATGAGTCCAATGTGTATTTAATAAAAGAAAATAAACCGCTGGGATAGGCTTCAGCGCCCATACGCGGAAGCGTGTTGCAGCCACACGTTAACCTATGTAAACTCTCTGTGTGACAGACAGTTTATTTTATTTTTTAAATATGCATGGCACTCATTAGAGAACAATGCATATTAAAAACAAACAAACAAACAAAAAAAAAATATCTGAGATTTACCAAAGATTAGATGTGGCTGCAATATACCTCCATGTATGCTGGAGGCGACTCCGTGTTTTTTTTTTTTTTTTAAACGCATTGTTCTCAAATAAGCCAACTTGGCATTACAAATACTTCTTGGGGATTTGAGATTGAGAAGAATAATTCCTACCTGAAATGAAGTGATCGCTACACAGTTGTGTGTGTTTGGTTGGGCACCATCCATCACGTTGAATCTTTTCTGGTCTTTTCAGCTGGTATTATATAGAATGACCTCTTTGAATATCTGTCTTGTCTGTTGTAACAACCAACGGCACAAGAAGTCTCGGGCATTGTGAATATTCTGCTCCGGTTCAATGTCCCCGACACTGACGAGCAGCTTTTTTTGACCGGCAATGTGGCGACGTGAAAATGGTGATGTCACGTGCACGAGCTCTATATTTTACCATAACAGGAAGAGGCCTTCTGTCTACATGAATTCTTTCTATGCTTTTGGCCCTAAGGATGATTCTTCAAAAAATATATATACTTCCATCAGGTACTACGCATTAACAACTGTAAACAGACCATCTAGAGTTGAGGGCAATCGATTTGTGTAGTTATTACCACGATCGAAGTCTTGTGAAGAAGTTGACTCAGCCAACGAAAATGTGGCTTGACTGACACACAGAACAACGCATGAACATTTAAACTTGGACACGCCCTCTAAATCCAAATTTCTTGTACGTGTTGACAGTAACAAATAACTTCCAAACAATAATCAAGTCATTACTCCTTTTACTATTTCAAAGTAAACTAATGTAATGTAATGTCATGTGATGTAATGTAATATAATGAAAAACACGATTTTATGGTTTGAAATCTATTTAACTGGAAAGCAAGAGTGATAAAAGGTTTTGACTGACACTTCTCTCTCTTGACAAGGTTTGCTTTTCAGTTGAAAATAGTTTATTTTAACCAAGGTCCATCGCTGTAATGTGACCACAAGTAGAACCGAGGTTGGTTTTGCACCTATCACAGAGTTGTAAATCCTCGTGGGCTGGGACCAGCAAGCTGGCTAGCCTAGCTCTTGTCATCTGTCACACTGTGTTGGATCCTGAGCAACTTTCTCTCATTCATTCTCCATGGTCGCCATATGCCTCCAGCTACGGCTCCTTTCCAGTTTCGTTTATGACATTGCCATGAAGATCCATGCAGCTCATCAGGCTTGGCTATCGGACGTCCTCCTCTGAAGATCATTGTCTCAGTGGAGGGATGAGCCGAAACTATGTGCAGTGAGTCCATCTGTTTTCAACCATAAACACTGACTAAAAATCACAATATACAGTTCTATGTATTTTTGGGGGATTTTTTCATGTTTTTTTTTTTTTTTTTTTAGTAAATGCAGCCTGGCAGCTTTTGTAGGTCATTTCAGAATAAAATAAGTACTACAGTATACGATTTTTGAAGATTAGTTCCGATTTGAGTGTGTAAATTCTGATTAGTTATTTTTTTTTTCAGGCCCACTCGAATCCCAATTCGAGTCACCACCAATTCATGCACAGCCCTAATGGGTACCAAGCAAACTAATGATAATATAGACCAAGGAACTCAACAAACAGGTCCCACCACATAGAAAGTATTGTGGTTATCTTCCATACACGAGGGTCGTCACCAAGATGGAGCCTATCCCATTTATCACTGGGGAAGACGTGGGGTACACGCTGAACTGATTGCCAGACAATCCCAGGGCGCACAGAAACAAACATATTCACATTAACATCTACAGGTGTGAAGCGTCTTCAATGAACCAAGCATACATGTTTATGGGATGTGGGAAGAAAGTAGCGTAGCTTGGGAAAACCCCTGCAGGCACAGGGACCACATGCAAACACCACACAGGCGAAGCCAGATTTGAACCCATGTCCTCAGAACTATGAGGCACCAGCGGTCTACCATTCTTCCACTCTCCATCTATCCATTTTCCTAGCTGCTTATCCTTACAGGGGTCGCGGGACTGCTGGAGCCTATCCCAGCAGTCAATGGGCAGGAGGTAGGGTACACCTTGAACTGGTTGCCAGACAATTGCTGGGGACACCGAAACAAAAAAACATTCACACTCAGAATCACACCTAAGGGCAATTTTCAGTCTCCAATTAATGTATGTTTTTAGGACATCGGTGGAAACCGAAGTGCCTGGAGAAAACCCAACCAGGCACGGGGAAAACATGCAAATTCCACACAGGCGGGCTGGAATTTGAACCCCAGTCCTCAGAAGTGACACAGGGCCGCCTTCCGCCATTATATTTGTACTTTATTGTAAAATACATTTAAGAAAGGCATTGTTAGTTCTTTCAGATTTGTGAAACTCAGGAAGACATGCTGTTGAAATGCAATTTATAGAACTGTATAATTTTTAACACATTTCATTTGGCAGAGAGTTGGACAACAAAATACTCAAGACTGAATTATAGTTCATACGATTGAACATATCTTTGAAACCTCAGCGTCAGGAAATAAGACAGTATCATGACTTTTCAATTGAGGAACCAACCTCTAGTTTAATTTTAAGACACAAAAAGTGTCTTAAAACCAGCTGTTCAGTCATTTCATTTGTATCTTTCTTGTAAGTCATTTTTATTTAACCAGACAAATTTTGTAAGACTTCTAGCATTGAATAGTTTTCCTCTATCTAATCTTAAGACACAATGAACTAACATCTTTAGGAAATGTTTGCCTGTGACAGCATTGATTTTTTTCTTTCTCTTGCATTGTCTGAAAAGATATGTTGAGGTTTTTCAAGAAAAAGTGATTCTGTAATCCTTCTGCCATAGGAGTTATGCTTTAGAAGCAGAAGGCTCTTATCGGTGATTGATAACGCTTAACTCAAAAACATATAGAAGCATTAGGAATGTCAATATTTTGCTGGCAACTGAAGGTGACCCCTGGTTCCTCTGTTTGCTGTGTGTGCACGAAGGGCTTTGATGGTAAATTTGTAAGGGTGGTTATGTGGGGAGGCTATTATGGATTTGCTATCTGGCCTCAAGTGTTTGCGGCTGATTATGTGATTAAATCAATAATAATTTCTGTTTGGACTCCTTTGCTCCTCTGCTTCATCTTCCTTTTCCTGTGTAGTTGAGCAGAACGGTGGGTGGGAACACATGCACTCATTCACTCACATGCACCAAAATACATGCACAACAGATCACATTATCCTTTTCTTTATTAGAAAAACTTTGCTTGAAGGACTTATGTGGAAATCTAGGCTAAAATGACTTTAAAATACAATTGATTTCACTCAAAAGCAGAATTAAACTGGACAGAGCATCTGTCACTGATGGTGTAGGTCAGGGGTACCCAGACTTTTCTACCCCAAGATCTACTTTTCAAGCAGCCAGCCTCTCGTGCTCGAAGACAGTGGGGTCTTTTTTTTTTTTTAGAATGACCAATAATGAAATAGAATGACCAAGTCACAAAGATTTACCAACTATAATAATGCAGAACATATTTATTTTAAAGTAAATTGAGGATTCTTTATGTGTAAATGTATGTTTGTGTACATTGCATAACCAACCACATGAGGCAATATCAGACAACACAACATAACTATGAAAATTTTTTGTAACTATCTGAGTTCACGTTGATGATCACTAAACACCACATGAATGAAAATGCATATTTGGGCTGTGTCATTCACGTCAGTAGATTCATCCAACTGCATTCAGAAACACTCACAAGCCCCGATGTCCTTCCACACATCTGGTATGGCTTCAAAGCGCCGTGTAACTGTATTCCTTGACAGCGGTAGAGCTTTTTTGAAGATATTTCCGCCTTATTTTTAGAAGGTCGGAACAATGACTCATGCTTTTTTACCATCTTTCCATCTTGGAAAGACTTCTTGTTAATAACAATAATGTGACGAACCCGGAAGGGATGGCGGCTTTCGTTGTGCTCTGCGGTCAATTGGGATTTTAGATCGTTCATTTTTCTCATTCTCAGCTTGCTTTTTGGCGGAATGCCGGTGTCGTATTTGCCATGAACAGTTCGAAAATACCACTACACATTTCACTACACTGGCAGATGAGGCAAACACACTTTGAAAATGACATTATGGAAATAAAAGTCCGCCTGCCATTCCGTATGAAAGTGATACGTTTTTCTCTTCTTCTTTGTTCCAGCATCCATACTCATGTTTGATAAGATTTCTTCACTTTAAGAAAAAAGGCAGGCCTTAAAATAGTAGGGGAACTCGCTGACTAGTGTTTTTTTTTTTACTGTGTCGTTGTTTGCACATGCGCAGTGAGCTAAAGGTCAGAAAAATACGGGTGCAGCCTTTTTGTTTGTTTTTTTTCGGCACGCCATCGCGATCGACCAAGACTGCCTTGTCGACGCATTGAGCAACCCTGCTGTAGTTGAACATTTGCTTGATTTTGATGGAGGCAGCGTTGGTTCATTTCACATTCAGTGACAGTATGAATGTGACTGTAAATGGTTGTCTCCTCTCTATATGTGACCTGTGACTGCTTTAGGGTGGACTCCACCTTTTGCCCAAAGTCAGCTGCAGTAGGTGGTACAGACATCAAACGGATAGGTAACATTCAACAACTTTGCAAAATGCCATGATTTCCATATGTATATATGTATTCCAGTGTCTTTTTGTTCACCTCATACTTCGGTTTGGTGCCAAAGTTTGCCAGCCAATGAGCTGCACATTTTTGCCACTCCAGTTTAGCCACGTTGGATGTTATGTCTAGACTGCAGGAAATGCAACATTACATTTGTTTACAACCAACAGGAACTACAACCAGAAGCTGTTACGAGATTAAAGGGTGCTACCCAGAGAGAAAATGTGTGTGGCTCAACCCCCTGGCTTTGTCAACAATCAAGCCAATAAAGGAGTGGCAAAATGGAGAAAGGGTGCAGAACTGCTACTGCTATCTGCAGATGAACAGTTTACGATCAACACAACAATCTCAACCGAGATTGCAGCTCCTGAATGAAAGTTGTGTGTCCATGTCTGCACTGGATTCACAGTATCTTCTATTCCAGCATATGATGATAACGTATACATAGTTTGTCTGTGCCCATGTGTGCGTGAGTGATTGTTTGTGACTGCATTAACTCTGATTCCATTAGCAGCCTCTTAAATCTATACCCAATAAAAATCAGCACAGGCATGGAAAACAAAACTCAGGGAAACATCTGTAAATCATTGATTTCACATATTGCAAAACAGCTGTGTGGCTAATGAGAAAGAAATATATATTTTTTGATTAATTAACCCAAAAATTGGAAAATCTAAACAGTCGCAAGGGAGATGACAAGTGCAGCAGGCTTGATCACACAGGAGGAGGGGGACATGCTGTTGGAGCAGAGGAGCTGCTGTTTGCCAGCTTGCTCGACCAGGAAAGGAGCGGATCAAAAGAGGGGTTAAATATGTTATCCTCAGTGACAATAGCTTGTTCACACATTGAATATTGGTGTAACATTGAAAATAAAAATCATTAAATTCGCCATTGGATTGTCGAATACAAAAGGGCGGCCAGGTTTGTTTGACCAGACAGCAACATTAAAACATTAATAGCATTGAAATTATAATGTGTATGTTTTAATGTGTAATTCTAATCAATAAAAGCTTCAACATGATTTTGATGGTAAACTGTCCGGATAAAAAGCAATGATTCACTATCAACAAGTCAACAATGCTCTAGTCTAGTGTGTTTAAGTTTTTCTTACAGTTGAATTGTGATGCACTATAGAACAGTGACTTTGGTAACTTCATAATTTCCGCAAATGGAAATGTAAAAAAGTACTTACCAAAAAAAAAACATCACTGCTTTGTGGAAACAGTATTTGATGCGTGCAGTGTGTTTAAAAAAAGCTCCGCTAATGACAAAAAAGAGAAGTTGAGAAATGGAGTAAAAAAAAAAAATAACGTTTGCAAAAGTCCTCAGCTGAACAGGTTAAGTGGAAACTAGTGTTATGATTGTGTTTAAAAAAACATCCTCGAAATGCTGAGTTGTTCACAAGGAACGATAGGGGGAGGTTCACCACTTTGTGGACAACTGCATGAGCAAATAGTCTGAAAGTTCAAGAACAATATTCTATTTATATATTTACATGGAATTTAAAGATTTGAGCCTGTATGGTCTATAAAGGGTTAGGACTATTGAGAAGTCATGGGGCATAAGCAGCAAAGTTGAAAATCAACATTGAATACATGTAATATTTAATCCCTGAGATGAAACTGTATTAAAAAAGGCATCATTGTGGGAAGGATATTGCTTCATGGGCTCCAGAGCACCTCAGAAAACCATTGTCAATTGACAGAGTTGGTTGATACATATACAAATGTAAATTAAAACTCTAACATGCAAAGCAAAAGACATACCAAGAGCAGCCAGAAAGGCCAGCCAATTCTCTGGGACAGAGTTTATCTGTGATTAACTGATGCAAAGTGGAAAAGTGGGCTGTGGTCTGACAAGTCCATATTTCAAATTGTTTTGACAAATTATGAGTGTCTTGTCCTATGGTCCAATGAGGAATAGGACCCTCCAGAATGTTAATTGTGCAAAGTCCAAAATCCAGCATCTGTGATGTAAGGGGGGGGGGGTCGTATTGTCTATAGCATGCGTAACTTGCACATCTCTGATGACATCAATAAAGATGAGTTGTACATACAGCCTTTGTAGCAACATGTGCTGCGATCCAAGCAATGTCTTATTTAATCTGCACATTACAACAGTATTGCATCGTGAAGAAAGAGTATGAATACAAGACTAACCTGTGAGCAGTTCTGATATGGACTGTTAAACAACAGAAGATGTACATCAAGCAAGAATGGGAAAGAATTTCACTTACAAAGCTTCAACAATTAGTGTCTTCAGTTCCCTAACGCTTATTGAGTGTTGTGAAGTGGTGAAGTGATGTAGCAGTGTTAAAAGGAAAGGTGATGTAACACTGTGTCTCACACACAGCATTTTTAAAACATGTTGCAGCCATAAAATTACAACTTGATGATTATTTGCTAAAAACTGTTTGTGTTTGAACATTAAATGTCTTGTCTTTGTAGTGTATTCAATTAAATATAGGCTGAGCATGGTTTGCAAATAATTTTATTCAGTTTTTATTTATTTAATGTCATAACGCCATTGTAATTGGGTTTGTACAATTATAATTATTTGCTTTATGTTTTCATAACGAAGTTTTTGAAGGAAGTTGGGAAAAGAAACTAGAGTTCGTAACCACTAAGTTGTTCATACCAAGGCTAAGTCAAGGACTCCCCTCTCCTGAACAGCAGTTGAATGTATTTTTACAAAGGCTAATTCCAAAGAAATGAGCACATCTTTGTAAAACCTAAATAAAAACAGATTACCTTGGCAATAACGTTTCTCAACCTGTATTTAACAGAATACATTAAAAAGACAAAATATATAGCTACATTCGGTCATCTTGAATTTGATGACTGCAATAAATTCCCTAAAAAATTGAGACAGGGACATTTTTAACAACATTCAATCAATATTTAGGATCTGGGGACACTAATTGTTGAAGCTTTGTAAATCAGAATTATTTCCCGTTCTTGCTTGATGTACAGCTTCACCTGTTCAACAGTCCGGGATCTCTGTTGTCATATTTTACGCTTCAGAACGTGTCACACATTTTCAATGGGAGACAGCCCTTGACTGCAGGCGGGTCAATGTTGTATTTTTACTCTTTTGTTATGAAACAATACTGTTGTAACCTGTGCAGATGTGGTTTGGCATTGTCTTCTTAAAATAAGCAGTGTCATCCATGAAAAAGACTTTGCTTGGATAGCAGCATACGTTTCCCCACAATCTGTACCTGTATGTACCGTCCATCCATCATTTTCTGACCCGCTTATCCTCGCAAGGGTTGCTGTAGTGGTGGAGTCTATCCCAGCTGTTATTGGGCTGGTACACCCTGAACTAGTTGTCAGCCAATCGCAACGTGTATGTACCTTCCAGCCTTTCGTGTGCTTTCACAGATGTGCAAGCCACCCATCCCATTGGGTCTAACATAGCCCCATATCATCCCAGATACTGGCTTTTGAACTTTGCTTCCATAACAGTCCACACAGTTCTTTTCTTCTTTGGCCCAGAGGACATGACATCCACAGTTTCCAAAATCAATTTGAAATGTAAACTTGTAGGACCACAGATCACTTTTCTGCTTTGCATCTGTCCATCTTAGATGAGCTCGAGCCCAGAGAAGCCGACGGTGTTTCTGAATGTTGTTGATGAATGGCTTTTACTTTCCATAGTAGAGTTTTAAATTGCACTTACAGATATAGCACCAAACTGTATTTACTGACATTGGTTTTCTGAAGTGTTCCTGAGCCCATGTGGTGATATCCTTTACATATTATTTGTTTTTGATGCACTGCTGCCTGAGGGATTGAATGTCACAGGCATTCAGTGTTGATTTTCACCCTTGTTGCTGATGTAACGCCTCTCTAGTATAAAATACTTCAACGAGGTAGCCAGCTGAGTTCTTTTCTTACTCCAAAGTATAAAACTAATAAATTAACTCAACGTTAATTACTCTAAAGTTCTATTACAATTTTACTCTTTACTTGTGCATTTAATTCTCAATCAAAACTCTCTGAAATAATATTTGCCCTTATGAGTAAATATTATCCTAATTCAAATAATCAAGCTACCAAATAAACTCACCACTATTTTAACTGTCTTGTAGATAGTCAAATAATAAACCTGGTTATGCAACAAAAAGTGTGAACATTTAATAAAATAAAAGGATGGAAAAATCAAACATATATACACAACAGTAAAATAAAGTCAAGTAAACAGGTACACAATGCTAGGAACCCAGCAAATATGAATATAGCCAGCAAGCAAACAAAATTCAAACCCAATGTCACTGCAGTGCTTCCCAAGGCAGGAATGAAGAAAGGTGACGGTGGTTCTTCCTCTGTCCGGTGTCCTCACGGTCCTCGTCCCTTGTCCTTCCTTGAAGTCCTGAAGAAAGGTGAAGGTGGTTTTCCCTCTGTCTGGCGTCCTCACGGTCCTCGTCCCTTGTCCTTCCTTGAAGTCCAAACACAGCCTCGCTAGCCGCGTTAGCTCAAAGCTAGCACCCTTGTCCTCTCCTTCGTGGTCCAACACACAGTCTTTGCTAGCTAGCGTTAGCTGGTGGCTAACGCCCAAGCCAAGTTCCAAGCATGCACTTAGCCCCTGTGGTAGCGGCTAACTCCACCACGTTACGGCGTAATTTGAGTTGTCCACTCAAATGAAACACTATCCCAGTTGAACTTTCAACAGTCCTTGTCGAACATGGCGATCAAATTTTGATAAATGTCCACCGTTCACTTTTTGTCTTTTTGTTAACCTCCAACAACCACTCTCCCTTCCACTGGTCTAGCCTTTTTTTCTCTCTCATTTTCCCACGTCTCCTCAACACGTCACTTCCTGTCCTTCTTAAACAATGGTTTCAACAATAAAATGGCAAACAAAAGTATTTCTTTTTCACAAATAAATCAAACACATTTAAATACAAATCCCTACAAAAGAAAATACAGGCAGCACACATAGTTTAACAGATATTTCACCACATTGCGTAAAGAAAACCTATAACCCAATTGCTACTCTATTATACTGAAATTTTACCTGTACCAACTTTTAACGGGGTTACACTTATTTGCGGTGATTTCTCCAAATCCTCTGAACCTTTTGATGATATTATGGACACTAGATGATTCTTAAATTCCTTGCAAATGTACAGGAACATTGTCCTTAAACTGGTCAACTATTTTCTTACTCACTTGTCAACAAAGAGGTAAACCTTGCCCCCATCTTTGGTTCTAAATGACAGCAATTCAGGGAAGGTCATTTTACACCCAATCACGGCCCCCACCTGTTCACATTTAGCCTGTTCACCTGTGGGATATTCCAAACAGGCGTTGAGCTTTTTTGGAACGTGTTACAGCCAGAAAAATTCCAAGTTAATGATTATTTGCCAAAAGCAAATAATCAGTTTGAATATTAAATATCTTGTCTTTGTAGTGTTTTCAATTAAATATAAGTTAAACCTGATTTGCAAGTAATTAAATAATGTTTTTATTTATGTTTAACACTATGTCCCAAATTCATTGGAATTGGGTTTGTAAATGCAATATCTTTGTTGTAGTTGTAATTGAAATCAAAATTTGAATTGTGATCGCTTCTTATAGTAAATCAGCATGCTCAAACATATAACGAGTTCACAAGTCAATGCCCCCCAACCTGCCAGCCATCTGATGGCTAAACAGCAGATTATTGTTGAATAAAGCGAAATTAACAATGATTTAATACCACCAACCTGTTTCCTAGGATGTCTCCCAATAACACTGTTATTAATTTAGAGTGACTTATCAATAACAAAAGGAAAACAATTGTCTTGATTCATTATTTTATGAGTAGTCAATTACTGTAGGTATGTCCAGTTTGTTGTAATCACATCCTCGATGAAATTTGGTGCTGGACAAATTTAAAAAAAAAAAAAAATCATTCTTGTCAGGTGCTAAATGTAACCTCTCTCACAAATAAAGCCACTCTTAAATGCAAACTGTTTATAGTATTTGCAGCATAATGTTTTTATTTTTCAGCCACTTAGTAATTCTATAAACCTACTTTTGATGAGAGACTATTCAAATGGGTAAAAAAAAATGCCAAAATACCACCAGTGTGCAAGAACTTGTTGGATGTAAGTGACACATTTCATTGTCATTGTGCCACATGTTCAATTCCTCATTCCACAGGCAGACTTTCTTCCTTAAGCATTCACTGAATACAAACATAAAGTCTGCTGACATTCACTCTTGCCTTCCTCATAAATGGTTACCTCTCAGAGGAACTGCCCATGATCTACACACAAATATATTAAACATCATAAATCAGCTTCATAAAGGATGTCTGGGAGATTCAGTGTCTTTTTGAAAAATAAAAGAGTGGAGAGAAACCTAAATCCTTGTGATTAATGTGTGCCTAAACCTTCACATAGCCATGGTAACCGGAGCAGTTTGCAATGCTATTCAGAGGTTCCAGGCACTGACATAAATGTATTTAAGTCTAGAACCTCCCTCTTTTCTTGTTTAGAAAGAAAAAAAACATAAAATAAGACAATTGCGATTCAGAAAAATGTAACGGTCTGCGAAAATGTCAGTGTCACATTGTCAGACACGCGAGGCCCGTTTCTTATTCCTCTGTTCAAAATAACACAGAAATCATGAATATAATGGCCACTAAAGCGCATATTGTTATTGTTTAAAGCAGGGTACTATGTTCCCCTGGCTGGCAAGAATTTAGCTAGTGGGGGCATTCTTAAGGCATCATTGTTTAGTTGTTTTGAATATCCAATGTGTAACTCTTTCTTTCAGTGGCAAGAAAAAGCTTGAAGCCTCTCTCCAGTTCTATTTGCCAAATTGTTACTTTTTGTGAAGTGAATTCTGTTCAATGCCAGTACTCAGTGCTCACAAGGTTTTGCTTGTTTGTAAAAGCTAAAAAAACAAAAATGGCTGAATGATGGCTTGTAGCTCAAGGTACCCCTCTATAATATAGTCACAGGCAGAGGGATGGGATTTTTGCATATATACTTCTATAAAGATCTGTTTCCAATAGATTATAGTGATACATGTTCCATCATTATTTATTTATTTATTCATTTTTTTATCTACATATAGATCACCAGCTCCAACATTAGATGCTGTTTCTTCTTAATAAACCCATGATTACTATAACTGCTGATATGATTGTTAATGATGATTGTGTGTGTAAAATGTAATGATTATTTAGGAAGAGGAACAAAACACAGCAGACTGAATGCCCAATAACTAGAATGTTGTATCAGGTAAGGCAGGCTTTTTTTTTCTTTTTTTTGCCAAGATTTGTTTTGTTTGTATGGTGAGAGCTATTATCACGTTGTGTTCCTTTTACAAGGTTTTGAAAATCTCTTTAAGTAATTCAACACAGCGACGTCCCATGGGATGAAAAAGAAAAAATCACTTTAAAAGAGTTTCATTTGATAGATAAAAAAAAAAAATCAGCAATAACTAAATCACTAAATAACAACTAAATAATGTGACCATTTATAAAATTAGCTTTAGAAAAGCACAAATTTGTTGTTCTGTGTCGGACTACCAGATTTGTCAGTTGTATTTATAATCTTGAGCGATATGTGTACTTTCATGCAAATTTTGCAGGTCCATAAAGTCAAGTTATGCTTTCATGAAAGCAAATGAAAATCATCCATCCATCCATCCATCCATCCATCCATCCATCCATCCATCCATCCATCCATCCATCCATTTTATTAGCTGCTTATCCTAACGAGGGTCGTGGGAGTGCTGAAGCCTTGCCAAGCTGTCAATGGGCAGGAGGCAGGGTGGCCAGCCAATCGCAGGGCACATGGAGACATACACCTAGAGTGTCCAAATAATGTTGCATGTTTTTGGGGTGTGGGAGGAAACCGGAGTACCCGGAGAAAACCCAGGCACAGGGAGAACATGAAAACTCCACAAAGACGGGGCCGGGATTCGAACCCTGGTCCTCAGAACTGTCTGGTCAAGACTCTAGAGCTGCTCCACCATACCGCCCCCAAATGAAAAGCAGCGAAATCTAGTTTTTTTTTTTTTAATTGAGAGTGCAGATACTTTGAAAATTCTACATTTACTTGTTAGCTTCAGGTACTTAACTGTTTCTTCAAAAGACAAAGGCCTTTACTGTATTCCACCAAGCTCAATTAAAGTAACAGTGTAGAGGTGACCATTGATTTAGGAGATGGTACTGTATTTCAAATAGC
Source organism: Syngnathoides biaculeatus (assembly GCF_019802595.1). Lineage (NCBI taxonomy): Eukaryota > Metazoa > Chordata > Actinopteri > Syngnathiformes > Syngnathidae > Syngnathoides > Syngnathoides biaculeatus. The sequence continues at coordinate 22,139,710 of NC_084644.1, read as the reverse complement.
ACTCAAGAGTACATAGTCAAGCTTTCACACTGATAACACCAATACTTCAGGGAAATTAATATTCCTTCATCTCTAGCAATGTTATTAAACACCAAAGAATGTCTCCCCTTTCCAAGACTGTACAGAATATTTAATGCATGTCAATGCCCAAAATGTAATTTGACAGTCACATAATTGAATAATAGATTACATGTATGAAACTGATTAATTACTATATCATTTCAAAAAATCAATGTATTCATTTACTATCAGGTTTGCTGTTATTGTACCAGAAGAGCTGAAAAATAAGTACTGTTCTTGGGTTGGTCCAATTAACTGCTTTGCATTTATTACTACTCTACTTACTACTTATTACTACTCTTTTTTTTTCTCATGCTTTTTAGATTATTTCCACTTTTTAATCATATTTCTTGCACTGTATGTGGGTTGAATTGTAAGTTTTTTAAGATATGTTTTGTTGTCAGTTTTGTTTTTATCCCATTTTAAATGTTTTATCTCTATGTTTTCAAATACTTTTAATCATATAAAGCACATTGAGTTACCTCATGTATGAAATGGACTATACATATAAATTTTCTTTGCTCTGCTTTGCTTTACTGTATTTTTGTTTTGTCTGCTATAAGCGTAAATTGTAACTAGCTTACTGTAGGAATAATATATACAAAAATGGCTTTATATTAAACAATAGAATACCTAAAATACTGCCATCCATTTTTTATACCACTTGACCATATTAGGTTCACACGTGAACTGGACCCGGGGAACGGACATTTGCTCTTAAGGACATGAGCCTTTATGGACATGAGCCCCTAGGACATGAGCCCTTAACCCTTATTTCAAATCTGGACATGAGCCCCTAAGTATTTATTATGTCTGGTAAAATAAATCAAAATCTCACAAAAAAACAACATAAAAAATACACGTTGCTTGTCTAAAATGCTCTATTTGAAGCTCTTTTCCTTGCCGGAATTTTTACTTTTTGTGTGTAGTAAATATTATGCTGGTAAACAAAAATGAATCATTTTCATTCAACATCACTTAAAAGGTTTGTGAAGGAAATATTTTGAATGCCATTGTTTGCAGTATTGCAAAAATCATATGTGCTTTGTTTGATTTGTCAACAGTCAATGTACGGTAAATCTTATATTTAATATTATTTTCCACTGTGATTTGTGCTCTATTTTATCTCCGTCTTAAAAAGGGCTAGAGGATGCTAATATATAGTTTTACTCATTTGTGCTATCTTTAAAAATAAATGTTGAAAACAATAATCCGTTTTAGTTCTTATTTTTCTTTAATTGCAATTATACTGGGAGTCATAAGGGCTCGTGTCTAGATTTGAAATAAGGGCTAAGGGCTTATGTCAAAAGGTCTCATGTCCATAAGGGCTCCTGTCCTACACCCACTGGACCCTATCCCATCTGATTTAAGCCACAAGGTATAACTTGGCCTCATCAAAGTGCTCATATGAACGCAACCATTCTCACTGTGAATCCACACAAATGGACACGTTTAGGATGGTCAATTAAAGCACCACTTACACGAAAAGCATGAATTTTAGTATGTTTTAAATTACAAAAAAAGGCAGCCAGAATGGACCCATCTGTTTTTTCACCACACAACATGATTTTGACCTATATGGCTTTTTGTAACTCCCACTCTGAAAATCCTCTGGGATTTGTTTTGGAGAAGAAGCAGGAAGTGACGTTATCAGCAGGAGCGCACTCAGGTGGCCTCATGTGTTTATACCAGTTTTACCTGCAGGAAGGTAGGTCTTTGTTCCTTCGTGTTAGCCAAGATGCCGGCTCGTTGTATTGCTAGATATTGTTCGAACACTAAGGAGGAAGGATTTACTCTTCATACAAAAGACCATTCCCAAAGACCCAGTTCGTCGTGAAAAATTGATTGCACAGGTGGAAAGGACGAGATCTTTGTGGGTTCCAAATGGCAGGTAGGTGTGTATAGAACTATTTAAAAAAAAATAATTGGGGCGGGGGGACGTAATTCTTTTGTCAGCGAGCAACCGGCGGGCCGCGAGCGAGCTCCGGTGGGGGGCACGACCGACCGGGCTGTGAGCGACCAGCGGCCGGCCATGGCAAAGTACGCTACATACTGTCATACGTACTGTCGGGGAGTCTGTTGTGAGTTAGAAGTGATTCTCATTATCATCTAAATATGGCTCAAAACAATAAGGTAATGTTACCTCGGTCACTTCCTTGATTGTGAGATGTTCTCCACTTCGAAAAGAGCTTCCGTGTCCCATAGCAGGTGCCACTACATTTTTTCAATGGCGAATGTGTTAGGTCTGCTAATAACGTTGCAGGCAATATAGCTACCACTTGGATGTTGCATGAGACTTCTGCAACTTTCCGCATGGATGACATGCTCTCCGCTCATATTTATTTTTTTGTATAGACATTGAAGTAAGTAATGTTATATGTATTTTTCATTACAATATGTATTTTACAATGTATATAGGGATGTCGGTGGGGCTTTAATCTAAAATGCTTGCATTTATAACTTGAATTCAGGCCGAAGGCAGCCCACATGCTTGATAGTCACTAACAGCACAAACAGAGACAGAGTCGCAGTTACTCTATCAATGTGTGCGACCTGAGATTTTGCGACCAACACAGAAGTCAGGCCAGTGAACAACTACACCATCAGGAGTGTTGTAGTAATGGACACGGCAATTCTTTTGAGTGTACTGAATCACTGGAATAATTTCTTTAAAAAGATTAGTTCAAATAATTCATTCACTGTTCAGTTATTTTTCAGAGAATCATCTAAGTGCTTCCTCATTCTATTAATGACCCAACCCTGAGGTTCACGTTTGCTAAACACATTCACCGAAGGACTATGACATTGATCTTGTCATGTATTCTGCAGTAGGAAAGCAGGGAGATTTAAAAAATGCTATATGTAAGATAGGTCTGGGAATGATACCATCAACATGAGTCTGCACTTCATCCTTGAACATCTTGAGAGCAAGGGTACCTATGCGAGAATCCTGTTCGTGGACTTCAGATTTTTCGTATTACGAAGAAGACTTAAATTTATATGACCGACTGCCTGATTCTGACTTGGATAATGAACTTTAACTTTCCCTCCCGGTGATGAGGCCTGAGGAGTTTGTTTCATGGTCCCATGCTTCCCGCTCCTGTGTGCCTCCGCCCGGTGAGTCCAAGTCCACTTCCTCTTGTCTTTTTTTTTAGGAACCCGTTTGGCCGTCTATCTGGGCCCTCCGCGTGGCGGCCAGAGGAGACGCCCGAGCAGGGTGCCACCTGGCGCCTCCCACGGCGCGGCAACTAAGACAGCCAAGCAACTGCAGACTATCGCCCACTCCGCACCGACAACCAAGCCTCAGGGGCATCCCGGTTGTGCTTCAGCGACGGCCGAGACACAGCCATCGTCCATCCACGTGTCACCGCCAAACGAGCCTCAGCTGTCCTCTGCCAGCGCTTCCCCGACAACCAAGCCACAGCGGCATCCTGCTTCCGCTACAGTGACGCCCAAGCCTCAAGCGACTTCCCCCGATGCTTCACCAGCGACTGAGCCGGCAGGCCCAAGTCGTCGATCTTTGAAATTGCAGATCTTATGGACAGGATTCAGCGGCAATTGGACATTCTAGTCACCAGGATGGCCACAGCTGTTTTGAGCCCGTGCGGCGGTGACAACGCCCACATCTCGGTAGCAACCGATCCGCTGCTGAGCCAAGTCAACGTTGGCGACAAATTTCTTGGTGAACCATGCTCACGTCGTGGTGGCAACTGATCCGAAGCCAAGCCCACGTCACAGTAGTAACTCACGTATCTGTCCTGGCGCGATGACTACTCGGCAGCCCCACGCTGCTGTCTTGACAGTGACCAGTCCACAGTCGTCACACGTCCCTGTCTTGGTGACGACCCGTCCATGGGGCCGCCTCCGTTCCTGTCTCGGCAGCGACAGGTATGCTCCCGTCACATGTTCCTGTCTCGACACCAGCAGGTATACAACCGCTTCCTGTTCCTGTCTGAATGGGTATGGGCCCGCGACCGCCCCGCGCTCCTGCTTCGACGGCAACCCGTCCTCGGCCACCTCACGCTCCTGTCTCGACTGCGACCGGCACGAGGCCACCTCACGCACCTGTGCCGGCGGCGACCAGCTAAAGGATGCCTTACGCTCCTGTCTCGGCGGCGACCAGCACGAGGCCGCCTCACACCCCTGCCTCGATGGCGGCTGCCCCCCCCTCTCCTGCTTTGATGGCGACCGGTCCGCGATGAGCACACTTCAGGGGCAACTGATTCCCGGCTGTCTGACGGCCATGTCACCGCGGCAACCGATCCTCAGCCGCCCCCCAAATAAGCCTTGGCGGCGACCTATCCACGGTTTTCTCACAACCAAGTCTCGGCAGCAACCGATCCCCGGACCCCTCACGACCATGTCTTTGGAGATCTTCGTCCATCCCCATCACCTGCTCCCGTATAGTTCCTGCTTCACCTTTGGGTTCCTCCTCGAAGACGTCCACCAGAATCACACCGTAAGGACCTTGGTGCTTGGTGTCCTGTCCAACCCCCTGACCTGCTTGGCCAGACGGCTCGCTTAGGGTGGTGTGGATGACCACCAGACTGGCTGGGATTGGGGGGGGGGTTGATGCCCTTCCCCGGTACTCCTGCCACCCTCCCCTGGTCATGTATTCTGTTCTGTTTTTTAGTTTTTGTCGCATTTGGGATCCGCGCCTTGAGGGGGGGTTCTGCCATGTGCAAGGCTAGACCACGCCCAACAAGCGCATGGCCTGCCCACCGCGTTGAGCGGTTTCATCTATGACACCTGTTGTCGGTCACAGCTGTTTTACATGAGGCGCTGTGATAAGACCATGTATTTAAATTTGAGTTTTGTCACTGGCATTTGCCAGTTCATTGAGTATGCTTTACTGCATACAGGGTTATTCCGCCACTGCGCAATTATAGTCCAGTCAGGCTTTTGTTATGCTCTTTAGTTGTCTTATAGTTATCGGACATTGTATAATGTTTTTTGGATTTTCCTTATTGGACTGTGTTGTCATGCATAACTTTAGTTTATAATAAAACTCATTGAATATCATGTCCTCGTCTTGAAGTCCTGCATTTGGGTCCGCCCATGCACCATTGGTTCGTGACAACCACGGTCATCGGCCTCATCAAAGACACCGACAAGTCTGTGTATCGACAGGAAGTGGCAAGACTGGAGCTTTGGTGTGGTCAACACAACCTGCCGTTGAACACTCTAAAGACTGTGGAGATGATCGTGGACTTCAGGAGGCATCCTTCACCAAAGCTGCCTTGTGTCATCCTTCGAGACCTTCAAGTCCTGGGAATTATAGTCTCATCAGTCTTGAAGTGTGGTACGAACATCAGCTCCATCCTCATGAAAGCCCAATAAAGGATGTACTTCTTACGGCTTTTGAGGAAGCATGGCCTGTCACAAGAGCTGCTGAGACAGTTCTACACAGTGGATATCCAATCAGTAATGTGTACCTCCATCATAGTCTGGTTTGGAGCCGCCACAAAAAAAGGACAAACTCAGACTACAACGGACAATCAAAACCGCTGAACTTATTGTCGGCATCACGCTACCCACTATCGAGGACTTGCACGCAACGCGAACCAGGTCCAGAGCAGGCAGGATCCTCTCAGACCCTCCACATCCTGGCCATCAGCTGATTCCAGCTCCTTCTGTCGGGAAAGCAATACAGATCAATGAAAGTCAGAAGTAGCAGGCATTTGAACAGATTTTTCCCTCTGGCAATTAAGTTAAATTCTAGATCAGCCAACCTTTTTATTTTTGTGGCTTGTGCTGTGTTAGGACACTCACTCACAACCTGCTGGTCCAATCAGTACTAGTATGAGCAATATATATATATATATATATATTTTTTTTTTATTCATTTTGCAGAACGCATGATTCATCACTTAAGCTGCTCCCTTTGCACAACTGACATTGTTAACACACTTATCTACATAGATTTCACATCTTGCACTTATAAGGAATAATTCCAATCAATAGAAATATCTATTGTTCTTTTTTCTTGTTGCTATGTTGTTTCTTGTTCTCTGTTTTCTGTTCTGTTTGTAGTACCAGTAAAAAATTCCTTGTGTTTTCTCCACACTTGGCCATTAAATATGATTCTGATTCTGATATTATTATTATGAAATGAAAACAAAGTGTTTAATTATCATATTCAAGACACAGAGGGTTAGCGTTGTGTATGTACATTTATTATTTTACCTTTATTTTAAATATATTTGTTTTCATGTATTTGACTGACTCAACATTAGCAGTTAGCTTGAAGAAACGTCCGCTAGTGAAAGCTATCCCCGCAAGGACGTATGGACCTGCGATTCAAATCACTCATGACTGCATTCACCATGATGTACATTGTTCCTGGGGCAAACAAATCACTCATCACACTCGTACATCGCTCCTTCGCGGATCACTAAAACAAAGGAACCACTCTTCAGTTCCTCAGTACACCAGTACAACAGTTCACTGAATGAATCACTCAGATTATTTAAATCTCTCCTCACCTGCACAACCTTGCCTAACGGTGGCTGCTCATTGGTCATTCTCCGAAGCGAGGGACAATGTTGACGAATAGCAAATCATATGGCACTACGGTTAACCCCCCTGGATGCTGGCTGCTTATTGGCCATTCGCCGAAAATTCATAAGTGATAGAAAGTGTCAACAGTTCTGTTTCCACTTCCAGGCAACTCACTCCCCTTACGGCAGCCAGGCAAATAGAACAAATCATTTCGTAAACTGATTCAGTTCAGGGCGGCAACTTGTTAGACCGCTTGCTTCACTGTACGGAGGACCAGGGTTCAAATTCCGGCCCTGCCTTCGTGGAGTTTATATGTTCTCTCCGCGTGGGTTTTCTCTGGGCACTCCTGTTTCCTCTCACATCCCAAAATGATGCATGGTAGATTGAGACTCTAAATTCCTCAGAGGTCTGAATGTGAGTATGGATGTTTGCTTGCTTCTGCGTGCCCTGCAATCGGCTGGCAATCAGTTCAGGGCTGCTCGATGATAGGATTGGCTCCGGTACTACTGCGACATTTGTGAGGAAAAGCATCTTAGAAAATGGATGGATGTATTAACTTCAATTCGTTCAGTAAAAATATTCCTTTTTGTCTGTTAATCGTTTGCAAAACAAACAACACTTGCATGCTGGGAGTCACTAATTAGATGTTACAAGATTACATCATCAGCACGGTGTAGCAGATGTAGAGGATTGGTCTCACATTTCGGAGGACCGGGGTTCAAATCCCAGCCCCGCCTGTCTGGAGTTTGCATGTTCTCCCCAAGCCTGTGTGGGTTTTCTCCAGGCACTCCAGTTTCCTCCCACATCCCAAAAATGCACATTAGTTGGAGACTCTAAATTGCCCTGAGGTGTGATTGTGAGTGCAGCTGCTTGTCTCTCTGCTCCCTGAGATTGTCTGGCAAACAGAACTGGCTTCAGAACTCCCCCGACCCTTGTGAGGATAAGAGGCTAAAAATAAACGGCATGGATGAACAAATATTACTTTAAGAGTATAATTGAATTAGTTACACAACTAAAACATTATCAACAGGGTAATTTGTAATTGTAACCAACAACATATCCAAAGTTATCTTACAAACACATTAGTAACAAGGTAACCATCATCCAAAATGAAATATGGAATACTCAAAACTTACATTTACAAATGACTTTTAATTTTCTCCCAGAAAGCTTATTAGTCACCCACTTGGACTATATGACTTTGAATTACTACAAAAAAAGCTTTGTAAACAAAGCAAGTCACTGAATGCAGTTGCAATTATTTATCTTAGACATCAGAATAGATGCACAGACACTTGAGTTGATTAGTAAGGGCCCTTGTGAGTGTGTCATGTTTTAGCAGAAAATTATAGCTTTTTCAACAATTCCTCAGTCAGAATCCCTTTTGAAAGTGGATTTGTCTGAAAATCACAACTATTGTGTTCATTCTCTGTTTTAATGGGCACCCCTGCTGGTCTGATGAAGCCACTTGTCTATTCATAAATATGTTACTGCTGGGAAATCATCAACTTTTCGTTAGCGGTGCAAATGATGGCGTATTGACGAGACAACATTCAACACTTTTATTTTTAAGACATATGCAGTCATGTCGGGGAAACAACATAATTTGAAACATTTTCACTGCTATCTTTTCATGTTGAGCTTCATGGAAGGCTTTTGGGGACATATTTCATACAAGATAACGACAAATGTATGGCTGCATTCATGAAAAGAATGACAATGAATGACAAAAACTAAAAGATTTGATGCCACAGTGAATGTCGGTTATGATAATTGTAGAGTTTAAAGAAAATATTTAGTTGTATTTTGTCAATGTAATAACGCAAAAGCCCAAAGAAATAATTTTGTATGAGGTCACATGTTGAAAGCATCAATGATGCTTGCAGTGATGGCTGCAGAAGCAGGACAGCTTTAGTTTGCACAGATGGTGGCTATCTTCGGTCAACATTTAAAAAAAACAAAAATGAGCGTCTTACTCTGTGTCAAGTGATTCCTCGGCCTGAGATTGCAGACGCAGACCAAGAGGCGCATGCAAAAGTGTTTAAGTAGGCAGAAGTTGTAAAGGAGGAGAGACACTATTCATCGCTTGTGCAATCCTTTCTGCCTTGTTGAACGTTATTAAATTCTGTCGTTTCTCTCCTTTCTGTTTGTTTCCTTTTGTCAGCTTGTTCTCATGTGTAACATGCATTTTTTTTCTCTTTCTTTTATAAAGAGGTGTGGTTGAAGCCGCTCAAGTGGAAAGAATGTGTGGGTAATAATCAGACAACAGTAAACCAACCAGTCCATCTGAAAATCACGCTTGGAAATTTTATGGAGGGCTTGGTCATCTACAGAAGGACTATGTCAACATATTTCAAAGGTGATATTTCTGCAAGTCTAGTATACTACACGCTGAACATCTGTTCAGTACAATATTCAAAAACACTACATTTACCCAAAACATTCATAAAGGATCCACCCATCAAATTAATGTTAACATTTTTTTCTTTGTCTGTTGTTCAGTCATTTCTTTTGATTTCTTTATTGCTAAAGCAGTGGTTACCATTCACCAACCTTTTCCAAGTCAAGCTGTACTATCATGTCAGAGTTTTTTTTTATTGCATTCTTTAACAATAACAGGGAGAAAGAAATCCACAAAACAATGAAATGATATTTAGCATGCATACTATTGAAACAAAATAGTTCATGTATTTACAAATATGAATGAATATATATCTCTCCATCAGTTCACTGTGATAGCTGTCTGGAGCCAGAGGTGGGAACATTTGAATAAGAAAGAGCTCACACCAGTTAATAGGTGCAATGTTTGACACGTCACACAATTCCTGTAATGCAATCGCAGATCACTGATCCTGCTGTATGATTATATCCATTACTTGGATAATAATATACTATTAAACAGCAAGAAAATAAATAAAGAGGAAATAATCCACAAAAGTAAAAAAAAAAATGTTTTAATTCATACGGGAGCTGTACATATCACAGGATTTTGGTGTCTCTGATCAGCAGTTGACCTTGTAAAGTGAATTTTAGATTTTAAATACATTGTACATGTTTGAAGATAATTACTGAAAACATGTTCAAAGACTTAGAAGTGTGCAGTACTCAAATATGGAGATATACAAATGCATGAAACAGCTTTTCACCATTTCAGCTTTATTGATTTTTGTGACGCACATGTTGCTCCAGCATGAGTTGCCCCTTTCGCACTAAATAACAAATGTCCTCCTTTGTTCCATCAGTGTCTATCTGGCGCAATTGCTAGTTACTTAGGAAATTCTAACTACTTTGAAATGCAACTTTTCCGAGAGGCAGTGTGTGCCACCTTCTTTGAATTCATGAACGAGTGAGTAAATAATTTTGATGAAGGTGCCTGTCTGTCCACAACCCTCGCATGTCGCTTGTATAGCTTCCATCTTCGAACAAAACAAAACAGCACCATCTAACAATTTCTCAACTTTCTAATATCCTGGGAGTGCATTTCCAAACACACGGTTTCTTGTAATTATTGTGCCTTTTTCTACCAACGGTTCAGTTTGCTACTTAGGTATAACCATTCACCAAAAAATGTACCTTCCTCTGATGACACACTTAACACAACAGCTGTCATTGTAAACAGTAAATTATCAAGTGTTGTGTATTTTGTGTTTTGCAGGCTATCATATTAAGACATTAATAATAGATTAGCAACATTTCCCACTTTTGTTTTCGTGCTCTATTTGCTATGGTTGACAAACCTACTACCTGAAGTCAGTAGTACCTGATTTGGAGCAAATAATCAATTACTCACTTCAGTCTGGCGAGGTTCCCAAAGCTCCTAAAGTAGCTGATGTTAAGCATCTTCTAAAAAACAGAGCACTGGACAATTCCATGTTAGCAAGCTACAGACCCATCTCAAATCTCCTGTTCATAGCCAGGATTCTTGAGAAAGTTAATTTTAATTCACTCAGCAATTTCTTGAATTTAAATAGACTTTTTGACAAACTTCAATCAGGTTTCCAAACTCATCACAGTACAGAATATGCTCTTATCAAAGGGCTAAATTATATAAGGTTGAATACTGACTCGGGAAAGGTGTCAGTTTTGGTCTTGTTGTATCTCAGCGCGGCTTTTGATATGGTAGATCATAATATACTGCTAAACAGGTTGGAAACGTGGGTAGGACTAAATGGAACGGTCCTAAAATTGTTTGGTCCTACCTGGAGGAAAGGAGCTACTTTGTGACCATTGGAGGTGCTCGGTCTCAGCGAATGGCAATGACCTATGGGGTCCCTCAAGGGTCAGTTCTTGGACCTCTCCTGTTCAGCCTGTATATGCCACCCTTGGGTCGAATTCTTCAAAACTTTAATTTTGACTACCATAGCTATGCATATGACACAGATTAAATTTAGCAGTGTCTCCAGATGACTACAGTTCAATTGAGGTATTGTGCCACTGTCTAAATCAGATAAATAACTGGATGAGCCAAAATTTACTAAATCACAACACAACTGAGACAATTGTTTTTGGCAATAAAGAAAAGGGAATTGCTGTTAGTAAACACCTGGACTCTCTATCTTTAAAAACCAAAGACCAAGTTTGAAACCTTGGTTTTTGATTGATTCCGACTTGACTTTCAACAATCATATGAAATCAATCACAAAAACTGCCTTGTACCATCTGAGGAACATATCGAGAGTGAAATTTTGTATGTGTCAAGCAGACCAGGAAAAGCTCATCCATGCTTTTATCTCAAGTAGACATGACTACTGTAATGGTCTTCTGACTAGACTCCCAAAAAAAAAGGAGTATTAAACAGCTGCAACTCATTCAGAATGCTGCAGCTCACATTCTGACCAAAACAAAGCAGTCAGAGCATATAACTCCAATCCTAAAATCCTTGCACTGGCTTAGATTTTAAAGTTCTGGTACTGGTCTAAAAATCACTAAATGATTTAGGTCCTGAATACATGAAAGAAATGCTTACGGAATACAAACCCAGTAGAGCTCTGAGATTAAACATGGTGAAGCAGCGTTTAGCTATTATGCTGCACACAAATGGAATAAGTTGCCAATAGATGTGAGGTTAGCCCCAAGTGTGATTGTTTTTAAATCCAGGTTGAAAACTCTTTTTTTTCCTCATCCATTTTAGAATATATTCACTTTTTGATCATATTACTTGCAACATATGCGGTTTTAATTGTCTTTTTAAAAATATTTCGTCTGTCATTTTTATTGTTTTTATGCCATTTTAAATGTTTTATGTCTTTGTTTTCAAATGCCTTTAATCGTGTAAAGGACATTGAGTTACCTTGTGTACGAAATGCGCGATACAAATAAATTTGCTCTGCTTTGCGTTGCTTTGTTTTGTCAACAGTTAACTAAGCGTTTCGGTTTTTGGACGCGCACAACAACGCAACACCAAACAAGGCGGTGGTGTAATGAATGACCACACCACCAAAACACGGCATCTGGAAGCCTGTGAGCCCACCAGGTAACTGTTGGCTAGCATCTTTCATAGCATCAAAGCAGCAAAGCCCCAACCCCATGACTGTGAGATATTACCACCCATCCAGAGGCTTTAAGTGAGAATATTTCCACAGCTAAAACATATCGCAATGTAGAAGGATATGCTATACAGTGTTCCCCGGTTATTCAAAGGAGTTACGCACCTTACACCCGCGTGAATAATGAAAATCCACAAATAATGGATGCAGTATTAATACACATTGGTAACACTTTTAACACTTTTAGCCTGTATGGAAGTCTGGGCAGGCATGCCATTACTGACAATGTTGTACACATGGTGTCACATCAAAACTAAAATGATCACACCACAGCAAATGGAATAGCATAACTAGCAAATAATAAAACAAATAAAAGAATGACTCACAAAATAATTGACTCAAAACATGCACTTTAAATGCTGTTCATATTATCCCAGTATGCTATAAGAGGGAAGGAGAATCGCGCCCAAAGTCCAGCATTGTTCAAACGCACTTCTGTGACTATTCAAGTTGTCAGGCAGGGAAGGGAAACTTCTACTGACAAATGCAGAATGCTAACCCCATATTTGTTGCACAGTGCAATAAATCCATTCTCATTAAAGGACTCAAATTGCAGAGACTGTTTGGTCTCCAACACTTGTACTGTAGATCAAGTTCCTGTTGTGTTGTAATATAAATATAAATCTCATCATATTATCAGGCCTGACTTCTTGTCATTGCTGTTTTTATCATCTAGTTTCCTTTGAACATTTTACACTGGTAGAGGCTTTTTTTTCGTCCCACCAACATTAATTTGCATGAAATTAAACTTTGCTCGGTACCTTGTTCAAAAATTAGTGCACTGATTTGGTCAAATTGACATTTGTGCGTTGGCAGTACGTAAAATGAATCATGAATGAATGAGTAAATCAATGTGAAATGTTACTTTTTTGCTGACAACTGCCATATTTACAGCTAGCCAAGCCATCTTTTTCTGGTAAATGTAACAGCATGGACATTGGCTGCCCAGCAGATTTGAGTGACGGAATTGATTGAATCAATCACATACTCGTGAAGAGTAAACACATTTGTGTCAAAAGTCTCACTGCTGGAAAGTAGTGAAATAGCGCAGCTCCTTAGGGCTTGACTTCTGACCCCAGATAAAGATCGACTGGTTGGTGTTTGTGAACAGTGATGTAAAAAATCAATAAAAGTGATGTTGTCTGAACAAATTAATCTCATTCTCATCCGAATTTCAAAAGCCTCATTGGATAATATTCTTCTTCTTCTCCTTTTGGATTGTCCCGATTAGAGTTCGCCACAGCGTGTCATCTTTATCCATCTAAGCCTATCTTGTGCATCTTCCTCACTAACTCTCACAGTCTTCATGTCCTCCCTCACAACATACATCAACCTATGGTGAGACCGGCCATGATGTCCTGATGAGAGACGGTGGCACTAAAGAAACAACAGGAAGCAGAACTTGAGGTAGCAGAAACGAAGATGTTGAAGTTCTTGCTCGGAGTGAGCAGGTTGGATAGGATTAGAAATGAGCTCATTAGAGGGACATCCAAAGTTGGATTTTTTTGGAGACAAGGTTAGAGAGAGAGCATAATTGCTAGATAATAATTTTGTTATATTCATAGAAACATGCACATTGTCCATTGGTTGGGCCTTACACACTATAATGATATTGAAATAACATTGCAGTGATTAAATGCTTGGAAGAGGTGCAATGAGAGTTACAATATAAAACTATAATGAGGATATTATCAAGTATCAGCAAAATCTAATATGAAGCTGGGGTAAAAAATTAATGATTATAGGAGAGATATAACTTCAACTAGGTTCAGTTTAATTTAAGAAGCATATCTGAAGTTCATATTCGATTGTATAAAAACCTCAACACGTGTTTTCTTTGAAGAGAACTACAATATATTCAAAATGTATTTAACAAGACAATTACATCTAATGAGTTAATTTTGGATTACTATGGCTGGTTTTTGAATTAGGAAACAGATTAAATTTAATTTCCGAGATGATATGTTAATGTTACTGTATATCTATTTTCTCCTATTTTTGTCCACTTTGGCCTTGAAGAAGTATGTTTAGCTGCAAATGGGCCATTCATCACGGCAGCTCCAAAGCCACCCTAATGGATATGAAAGTGCGATCAATTGGCCAGGAAAGGGAGATTAGAGAGGGATGAGTCACCTTATTCCTCCTTCTTAACAACCATGGCATGCCTTGCAGGCTCTCAAGAACGGTCGCTGATTGATGCCTATCTTTCAGAAATTCAGCTTTACATTGCGTGTTTGTTATAACAGTAACAATCTGAACACGGCCATGATCGCGCATCCTCTTTCTCACCTGTGTAGCAGAGTATGTTGATAAAGAAGCAAATAAGATGACATTTGCAAAGGTGTGTCAATTATCTATTGATCACGTAGTGGAAAATGAAACCAAAATGAAATCAGGACTAAGGGGAAGAAAAGACATCGGCATAAAGTAAACACAGAGTGTGAAGTGCCACGATGAGATGAAGAGCTTGCCTTTTTCCTCCTACTTGTGCCGAACAAACAGACAAACAAACAAACAAACAGAGGGGTTGAGGCAGAATGCCATCACTGACCTTTGTTCTAAGAAGCTGTCTAATCTATTTTCACTTTACTTAATTAGCAAAACCAGACAGTGCTAATGGAAAACAGCTCATAGGTGCTAATTAAAAAGAAATTAAAAAGCAATTGTTACTTTTAGTCTATTATTATGGATTCAGTATTCACCATAAGAACCCTCAGCACCTTCAGAGACATCTTGAAGATATTTACATGATCGTACTGTACAATGCATGCAATGGTACTGGCATTCTGGAACCTGCAAGAGCTTGGTAGCATAAACATTTTCCTCTGGCTGACGGCTTTTCCCACTCAAAGCTACAAGGTTTATGCAGACAGAGATTAACTACTTCTTTACAGGATACACAAACCTGCCATGTGTGCCCTTGAGGTGGAAAATACATTCATTTCCTCTGTGACTCCGACTGTTAAAAGCACCAAACAGCTCTCCAAAACAGTGTTTTATGTCATATACTGTAATCTAGTGAGTGTGTGCTAGATAGCAGGCGGTTGGTTGTCTTTGCAATACCAGTGGAAAACAAGTCATCGTTATGACCATCCCCTTGAAGTTCCATAATTGTTTAGAATTAACAACGGGTGGCGAGCGGCAGTATCTGCAATGAGCAACATTCGCTCTGACAAGAATGAGACAGCAGATGTCAACAAATTACCTTTATCGTCAAGTGTAAAATATCATCTCTCCTCCTGACAGCCTGTTCACTACTTCGGCACAGATGAATCTTTTCATAAAAAAAAAAACACAAAACAGTATGAGTAAAAAAAACAAAAAAACAACAACAAGCCAAACGGAAAATTTTATATGGTCATGAAATCTGGCAGACAGACGATAACATAAGGTGAAATAAAAAAAATGTATTCCTCTATCCATGTATATTAAGATTTGCACCAAGCATTAATAAGTTTTAACTAGGCACAGTCCTCTACATATTTTTATGTACTTGTTCCTGCTGACGAACAAACAAATAGCCTCCTGCGTTCGTGCATGAGAGGAGGTGTTGAATTATGAATGAGTAGTTTTTTTTCATCCTATAAAATAGCAAAATGTCACAGTGAGGTTAGGTAGGGGATTAAAAGTAGAATGAGGATAGTTAAAGAGAATGAAAAAATGATTCGAAGATAAATTCGACCAATGGATATGCATAGATTTGTCTATGCACAGTGTTAGCCAGAGTAATGGGCTATATTTAAAGTTAAAGGGCCCTGTCACAATTGATATACTCATTAAATCAAACAGCATGTATACACTCTAGAATATATTTTGTAAAAAAAGACACATTTGGCCAGATTATGTGGCAGGAAAACCACTCAATTTACCTAAATCAAAATTACCCACATTTTCTTAACACAATCTTTGTCAATCTTTTTGTTTGGCTGTTTTTTTTTGGGAGAGGGGGGCACTCAGATGGGTTCTTTCCATTTCAGTTTCATTATGAATTTTGTTTTTCAAGATCTGAATAAAAGCAGAGGTCGGCAAGTGTCCCAGAATAGACTGTGTTCATCCTCAGAGGTTCCATTTTACTGTATGGGCCTAGTGGGACATGTTGATTTGGAATGTGGTCTGTTAAAACACGCGTAAACATTGCACAATTATTTTGTCGAACTATTTGCAGCATAAAGAACAAATCAAACCATAACAAACGGACTTTTCTTCCTGTATGATGCATTGAACTCAGTGGCTGATGAACTCGGCTCCAGGTTATGCCCCCTTAACAACATCAAAGTCCCTCTTGTTTAGCCAGTGTGTGGTCCGCCCCTGCAGGAAACAAATTAGCTTTCTTGACCTTGGCCCAAATCCTCCCTCCAACCACCACCCCGCTTCTCCTCTGGCCTTCATCCGGCCACTTTAAGGGTCAGATGAATGACAAGTCACCTCTGTTCTCCTCCACAGTGGGGATATATTCAAACAAGAGTGCCTATAAAGGCTTGATGTGCATTCTGGGAATAAAGCTTGATGAGATCTATTTAGATTTGACGTCAACTCAAAGAACTGAGAATGGATACCAGTCATATAATTGTCTTATAATGGTAAGGGGGGGAGGGGGGGGGACAGTAATTGTGGGAACTGAAAACACAACAAGTGGGAAGAGATGTTTATCATTTTGGAGGAAAACAGGCTGAGGCGAAATCGCAAAACTCCTGAACGAAGACAGCTAGATTGGATGGAAAGTCTTTTGCAACCTTAGTCCTAAAATACAGATTGCTGTAAAACACACAAATACACACATGCATACACACACGCACACACACTTTGAACAAACTCCATGTTTTGCCTTGTTGTTTTGTCTCTGGTTCCATACCACGCAGCTTACTACAGACTTGAATGTTAGTCCACCTTTAAAAGTCCAACTCCACTCCATGAATTTTTTTGAACAAATGCCCCTGTGTGAGGTTGTTAGGTGCATTAAGACACCTGTCCAAAGACACCAGAGACAAAATTGTACGACTCCACACGGCTGGAAAGGGCTACGGAGAAATTGCCAAGCAGCTTGGTGAAAAAAGGTCCACTGTTGGAGCAATCATTAAAAAATGGAAGAAGCTAACATGACGGTCCATCTCAATTGGAGTGGAGCCCCATCCGAGATATCACCTTGTGGGATCGCAATGATCCTTAGAAAGGTGAGGAATCAGCCCAGGACTACATGACAGGACTTGGTCAATGACCTGAAAAGAGCTGGGAGCACCGTTTCCAAAGTGGCTGTTGGTAATACATGAAGACGTCATGGTTTGAAATCATGCATGGCACGGAAGGTTCCCCTGCTTAAACCAGCACATGTCAAGGCCCGTCTTAAGTTTGCCAGTGAGCACTTAGATGATACAGAGGAGTCATGGGAGAAAGTTTTGTGGTCAAATGAGACCAAAATGGAACTTTTTGGTCATAATTTCACTCACCGTGCTTGGAGGAAGATGAATGATGAGTTCCATCCCAAGACCACAATCCCTACTGTGAAGCATGTGGGTGGTAGCATCATGCTTTGGGGGTGTTTTTCTGCACATGGGACAGGATGGCTGCACGGTATTAAGGAGAGGATGGCCGCAGCCATGTATTGTAAGATTTTGGGAAACAATCTCTTTCCCTCAGTCAGAGCATTGAAGATGGACCGTGGCTGGGTCTTTCAACATGACAATGACCCGAAGCACACAGCCAGGAAAACCAAGGAGTGGCTCCGTAAGAATCATATCAAGGTTCTGGCATGGCCTACCCAGTCTCCAGACCTAAAACCAATAGGAAAATCTTTGGAGGGGGCTGAAACACCATGTTTCTCAGCGACAGCCCAGAAACCTGTTTGATCTAGAGAAGATCTGTGTGAAAGAGTGGGCCAAAATCCCTCCTGCAGTGTGTGCAAACCTGGTGAACTACTACAGGAAAAAATTGACCTCTGTAATTGCAAATAAAGGCTAATGTACCAAATATTAACATGGGTTTTCTTGGGTGTTCAAATACTTATTTGCAGCTGTATCACACAAATAAATCATTACAAAAACATACATTGTGATTTCTGGATTTTTCTTTTTAGATTATCTGTCTCACAGTGGACATCCATATACGATGAAAATTTCAAACCCCTCCATGATTTCGAAGTAGGAGAACTTGCAATATAGCAGGGTATTGAAATACTTATTTTAATCACTGTATATCCTCGCAGTAACAGCGATAGATTTCAGAAAGAATGCTATTTTTGTTGTTTTAGAGCTGTCTGTCTGAGTGGTCCCTGTCTGAGTCTGAAACCAATGATCCTCAGTTACTGTGGTGTGCAGAATTCTTTTAGTGATTTATTTTCGTTTATATAGTCAACAGAAAAATCGAATTCTCCCAGAAGACGTGACAGCACGTTTGTTTGTATCAATGTTATACCTGCTGGGAGCCCAACAAAGATGGTGTGTTCTGGAGTGGGAAGTACCCGCACTTTATTAACGCCCGTGCTCTGCACACATCTCTGAGAGCGCCTTTATCTTGTGGTGAGCTTCCTCCAACATATACATCATAATGTGATCCATACAGCCTCAATAATGCTGGTAAGGACCTTAACCTATGGTTTCATGCCGGCTCACGTCGCTTATTGAGCCCGGAGGGAAGTAAACATGCCTTCAGTACACTTGCCTTTCACTCAAATAAATATGTACAACCAAAGCACCACCGAAATATGGTAAAAAAAAAACAAAAAAAAAAAACAATATTGAACATGACAAGCTCTTGTTAGCTGCCTCAGACCACATGAGAAGTTAAAAATAGAAACACAAAGTAACACAAACCCGGGGCTCTTGTTGCAGAGGATGATTTATTTCACGGTATTATTCAACGCCTGTTCTGGGAATGGTTGACAAAACATACATGCAGAAAAATGACTCAGGGGGCTGGCTTTGTTAATGCACCAAATTGACCATATCCTTATGACTAAATACTAACCTAAGCCAAAGTTATTTCCTCTTCCTTTCCTGCAGGCATCCATGTAAAAATTATTATGGTGTGCCCTTGAGTAAGGTTCAATAAACATGCCTTTCGGACTTGTCACACTACTTCATAATATCTTAATTTTGTCAATTGTACTCAAAATTTATTTTTACCTATTTTTAATCCATGCCAATATGTACTTTACATCCAGGTAAATGACATAGATTTCATATAATTACAATTACAGTCCAGGGTATCACTTCTATCCCTGCAGATTTACTTCATTTTGTTAATGTTTTGTACTGTTTTGCATCCATTTGTTCATCCATTTTTGTGCATACATGTATGTTCAAGTTCAGGATAAGCAGCTCAAAAAATGGATGGATTGATGAATTTCCATCTAAACTGTAACTTTCGATACAGAACTCCCTCAATGCGAGGACTTTCAAAATTCAAAACTTACCATAAATATTGACAACTAAAACCAGGCTTGTATGGCCAAAAAAAAAAAAAAAATTGCGTTATTGCCCAAAGTTTGTGTGTGTGTGTGTGTTTGTAAACATGCAGACCTCACAAAACTGAGGTCACATGGACAAGCAGACTCCAAATTCCAGACAATCGGAAGTGAAAGTGCGACCCTAGCCATAACACAGTTCAGCTCTGTGTTTTTTTCCATCCATTTTCTGAGCTTCTTATCCTCAAAAAGGTTGGGGAGTGTTGGACCCTATCCCAGGTGCCATCGGGAAAGAGGCAGGGATAACCCTGGACTGGTTGCCAGTCTCCAAATGATGCATGATTTTGGGATGAGGGAAGAAATCGGAGTGCCTGGAGAAAACACACGTAGGCGAAGGGAGAACGTTCAAACTCCACACAGGTGCGGCAGGGATTCGACAAATCAATTTCCTCACGTTTATCATAAATAATCCAGTAAATTAGATCCGATTAAAAAAACAGTGTACTGTAAAATATAAATTATCAATGCTCGTACTTAAAGGGTATGGCTTGAAAAGTCACAAAATGGCGTAAGACTGTAAGAACCCATTTACAAACTTCTAGTGCATTCTGGTAATGGAGCATTATCCAGAGAATTCTAATCAGATATAGATTAAGGAGACTGGCAATGTCTGTATTATAGATCATTATTGTTAAATGTTGTTAAAAACGAATACTCCGTTCAAAATTATTTTTGAAAGAATATTTTGTACATGCCCCTCTTAGCCTAAGCCTGGTATTATGATTATTTTTTTATTTGTGGACTAAGAAATAATATAATAATTCATCATTTTTCATCTATCTCAGGGGCAGCCATGTTTTCCCAGATCACCCTCTGGTGTTAATCGAAAATAATGACACTACTGCTCTCTTGCTTTTTGTTGTGAACGTCACACGACCAAACCTGGAAAACAAGTAGCTGATTCCCTGTATATGCTGTGATAATTCGAATAACTGTTTTCGATTTGGATGGATTTTTAGTAAGTTTGGGTTCAAACAGTCATGTCACCAACGTGTAGTTACGTTATTTAACACAGGCTACACGAGAAGTCTGTGGACACAAATTGACCAGTATATTTCAGTGGCTTGGTGATGAAATGGTGCATCCACCAGTGATGACACAATGGAATCCCTGTGTGCATTTACTTGAAGTGTGATAGCAGTGTTAGCTTCTTCTGAAAAAAACACGTAGTTGCTTGGTCAAGTTGTTGACGGGGAAGTGGGATGGAGTTTTTGTTGTTACGTGTTGTTCGCGTCATAAATATACTTTCATTGTCCAGGGCACTCGCTTGTTTTTCACACTGGACTCTTTTTTGCGCTAGTAGTAACAACCTGTAGGCCGCGCATGAACACATGCCACTGAATGAAGAGGGGAGACGGCTAAATACAGACAGGAAAATGCAGGCCAAAATCCAGCCCACTGGTTGTCATTCTACCATTGGTGCAACACGATGTGGTGCGAGTTGACGGCTGACAGACTGCATGAGACGGCGCTTCCCCTAAAACGAGCTGAAATTCATGGCAAGAAATATGCTAAAAAATGGGGTTGAGAATTTTCTATTTTCAAGAAAGAATGCAACAGACATCTTTAGATTATGTTGTGAAGACACCTGGGAAATGTTTTCCGTTTGAAATTAGAAACAAAATTCATAATGTGCCTCCTTTATACAATGACGAAAGAAGAAAGTATCAAAGGAGCTCCCCCTTGAAATGGTTGCTCAAACTAAAATATGTTTGTTTTTATCAGTGTGGTTCTTCAGTTTTAATAAGTGGTTGGAAAAGATCTTTTATCCAATTGTCAATCATCTCTCCTTCGTAGTCTACACACAAAAACAGGAGTTCGGGCAATGACCTGAAATTTTATACTGCAAAAATGGAGGACAAAAAACTCTTACGAAAAACAACAACGATTTATCTTTAACACAGATTATCAAAATGCAAGGAAAAAAAAAAAACATTATCCCATTTCATTAAATTTTTGATTGCATTTCCTTGGGGGTAAATGTAATAATTAATTTGGCTCAGCATAACCCAGACACAAAGGGGTACTGGGACTCACCTTCAACAAGCACATCACAAAATGTTAAAATGGCAGAATCCTGAAAAAGCTTCTTTTTTTTTTTCTTTAATTCATACTAAGGTCACTTGTAAAATTTTGGGTGCGTGCGATAATGAAGGTGGCAAATAATTAATTACAAACTGGAAGCAAGCCAGATTGCAACAATTATTTTATTTAAAAAATATTGAAATACAAAATGTATCCTCGTGTCTCATTTGATATGTTAATTAATGTCTTCTTCCTCCCACAAGCTAAAACGTTTAAAATTATTTGGCATTTTTAGAGCATTTTGAATACATGAATGTGTTGATGAACTAATGATTATAAAATAAAATTATTGATATCTGGTTAAGCAATTTAATGTATGTCTATGTACTGTACTCCTGCTGCTGCATAACAAAAGGAACTTGTCAAATTCTGTCTCCCCTTTAGTTTTTGTGTGTGTGTTGTGGTGGTTATCCTGCCCCAACCCCACCCCCTCCTTCAGCCCTTCCTCCCTTCCTCCCTTCCATTGTTAGTCACCTTGTTTATTGGCTTCAGCAGCTGCGGTATACTGGACATCGTCTGAAACTGCAAACGACAGGATGCAATAAGCTGCAGAATAGCAGCAATCTGAGGGAAGTTCTCCATTCACCAGAGCTCCCTAACTCTCCGTCTTCTTATCCTGAGAAGAAAATAAAAAAATCAATACAAACTCACAGGGCTTGGTAAAACTGCAGCACCGAGAGATTTTGAATATAGTAAATTTAACCAATCAAAATATTTCAGTCGCCTATATAAACGAACAAGACTGTCACCACAACTGTAGGTCATCCGCCCGCAACTGACTCCAGTCTCTATTTTAAGATCCTTTTCCTTAACTTTCATTTTTTGCCGGTTGAAGTTCAAAATGTCACACTTTTGCATTTCTAAATTCAGAAAAACAAAAGAAAATGAGACACAATCTGAAACATTTGTGGCGTCCTCAGAACGCTTACAGCCTTTGATCCCAGCTACCACAAGTATCATGGATAACTTCTCATTCAGGGTTTCTTCCCAAAGTATCTAGTATCTTGTCTGGTAGACATTTGACCTAAGTTACTGTATCTTAATATAATGATTATGATAAATAGGCTTGCTTCTCAACAAACCAATATGTACAAATAAATAAACCAAACAAAAAAAAACCTTTAATTTTGATGACAATGGTTTTGTTGGGTTCTAACTTCTGGAATCTCGCAAAATCTCACATTTCCTCAACATTGAAATTGCGGATCACGTTAAAAGCACAATTTTAATATAGTTGATGTTTAATTTGAATTCAGAGTATTCCCAATAAATCCATCCATCCATCCATCCATCCATCTTCTACCAGATTTCCTGGTCGGGTCGCAGGGGCAGCAGTTTCTGCAAGGATGCCCAGACTTTGCTTTCCACATCCACTTCATCCAGTTTTTCCAGGGGGATACCGAGGTGTTCCCAAGCCATCCGAGAGAACTAGTCTCCATCTTATCCTGGGTTGTCCCCGGGGTCTGTTTCCGGTGGGACATGTCCAGAACACCTCAGCAGGGATGCATCCGAGAGCCATTTGAATCAGATGTCCAGCCACCATCTGGTTCGTCTCAATGTGGAGAAGCAGCAGCTTGACTCTGAGCCCCTCCCAGATGACCGAAGTTCTCACCCTATCTCTAAGGGAGAGTCCAGACATCCTGCGGTGGAAACTCATTTCGGCCACTTGTAATCGGAATCTTGTTCTTTCGGTCATGACCCAAAGCACATGACGGACGAAAACCACATTGGTCCTCAAGAATGTGAGATTCGATTCCTGAAGAACCCTCCTCTCCAGCACTGTTTAATAGACCTTATGAGGGAGACTGAGGAGTTTGTTCCCCTGTCGTTGGAACACACCCTCCGGTCCTACTTTATTAAAAAAAGGGGACCACAACCCCAGTCTGCCAATCCAGAGACACTGTCCCTGAAGTCTACACGATGTTGCAGTGGTGTTTCTACCAGGAGAGTCCCACAATATGCAGAGCCTTTAGGAACTCCAGGCAAATCTCATCCACCCCCATGCCCTTGCCACCGAGGAGCCTTTCAACCACCTCAGTGACCTCAACCGCTTAGATAGGCGAGCCAGCCTTAGAGAACCCAGACTCTGCTTCTTCACAGGAAGGCATCTCAGTGGAATTGCGGAGGTCTTCTCCCCACCAACTCCCAGCATCCCAAGATGACATCTGCAGCGCCCCTTCCTCACTATACACAGTGTTCATGGTACACTGATTCCGCCTCCCAAGAAGCCGGATGGTGGACCAGAATCAATCATCAAAACTGTGACCTAGAGTGTCCTGGTCCCAAGTGCACATGTGGACACCCTTACGCCTGAACATGGTGTTCATTATGCACAATCCGTGATGAGCACAGAAGTCCAGTAACAGAACACTAATCGGTGTTCTGATTGGGGGTGGGAGCATTCTTCCCAATCACGCCATCATGTCATTGCCCACGTGAGCACTTAAGTCCCTCATCAGAACAAGACATCAGAACTAAAGTGAGCGTTCTCCAGAACTACCTCTACGGACTCCAAAAAGGTTGGGTACTCTGAACTGTTTGGTGCATAGGCACAAAAAACAGTAAGGACCCATACCCCCATCTGAAGCCGGAGGGAAGCTACCCTCTTATCCACCAGGGTGAACCCCAATGTAAAGACGCTGTGCCTGGGAAAATAAGTATACCCACATCTGCTCGGCACATCCTACTCTGGGCAACTCCGGGGCGGGAAGAGAATAAACCGCTCTCAAGAGGACTGGTGCCAGAGCCCAAGCGGTGTGTAGAAGCAAGTCCAACTATATCTTGTCAGAACTTCTGTACCTCACACACAACCTCAGGTGATATTCCAGAGAGGTGGTATTCCTTGTCCCTAGAGCCAATTTCTCTAGCCGGGCATTGGATCACCAAAGTCCCTGTCTTCGTCTCCCGCCCAGCTCACATTGCACCTGACCCTTATGGCCCTCCTCACAGTGGTGAGCCCATGAGAAGGGGGACCCCTGTACCTTTTTGGGCTGTGCCCAGTTGAGTATACCATCATGTGGGTCTTTTAGCCATGCTTTGCTTAGTCCCTGACCTAGAACCTGTTTGCCATGGGTGACCCTATGAGGGGTGTGAAGCCCAGACAACGTAGGTCCTTGGATCATCAGGAGACACAAACCCCTTCACCATGATAAAGTGACAGCTCAAGGAGGAGATCACAATAAACATTGGACATTTTACATCAGCTTTACACTAAATTTAGCCATACCTCCATTTAGTTAGCTGCTTATTCTCACAAGAGTCGCAGGGAGTGTTGGATCCTATCGCAGCTGTCAACGGGCAGGAGGCGGGGTACACCCTGAAATCGTTGCCAGCCAATCACAGAGCACATTGAGACAAACAGCTGCACTCACAAAATTTAGAGTTTCCAATCACTGTTGTATATTTTTGGGATGTGGGAGGAAACCGGAGTGCTCGGAGAAAACCCACACAGGCGCGGGGAGAACATGCAAACACCAGACAGGCAGGTCCGTGATTGAACCCGGGACCTCAGAACTGTGAGACCAATGCTTTCTAGCTGCCCCACCGTGCCGCCCCACTATATTTAACAAACTAATAATTGTAATCCTTCTAGTTATTCCTGATAACTTTTTACACAAACATTGTGAATGTTCTTCCCTATTGTTTCTTGTGAACTGTATTCTTGATGAGGTCTTCACCTATCGCGTGCCCAGTCTCACACATACTAATTCAATTACAGTAATGCCAGCAGCAGCTGACCCACTAACCTAACACAGACCATGGCAACCCCATATCAGGCCTCTTGGCACTTCGTGGACCTCAGGGATTAATCGGGATTGGCAGTGGAAGTTCTGGTGTGAGAGCAGTACCAATGAGCTCAAGTATGCATTTTTTTTGCAATTGGTTGCAAAAACAGACATAAAAAGCAATCAAACTTTGCTATTTCTTTCCCTAATCCTTGGCACAGCCATACTAAAATGTATCAAATGTATTAGATGATATCAGTGCATCAGAAATGGGATGAAAGCAGCACAACTAAATTTTTTTTGGCCAGCATGAAGAAAACAATTGTTGTGTGCTAACTGTGCAAGAAAAGCTTTGCTAATTACCAAAGTATTGTGTCACCTTAATGCAAAACATGTTACAGTAAGGAAAAAGACCAGCGCTAACGTTTAGTCAACAGTTCTAGAATGAGCAAGCTCGCCTGTCCCTCTATTTGGTTGAAAGACTTGAGGAAATAGATTTAAAGGTATACTAAAACCAATGTATTTGTTCTTACGCTAAAATGTTTCTCAAACATTTGCACGTTATATTGGAGCGGTCATTATTATTGGATTCTCTATCAGATTTTCACCAATGGAGACAATAGAAATGAAATGAAACAGCTGCTTCCTTTGATTTTTTTTTTCATTCACTGTGAATTTCGTCATGCGAGATGCTCAACACTCAAACACATTTTAGTAAAAAATGTGTGAGCACTGTTGTATTATAAATTATAAACAATATTAAGTGGCACCAATCAGACCATAAAATTGTCTTCTAAATTTGACAAAACAATGAAAAGAACCTTGTTAAGATGGTGGACAATGATTGAATTGAAAAAAAATAAAATCACAAACTGTGTGAAATAAATTGAGACATTCTTTCAGCTTCCAGATGCTGCGGCTGTGTCATTCAATGCTCTGAAAACCCCGCCTCCTCGAAACCTTCAGCTGTCAATCAAAAGGGTGCCTTCTTTCATGCCTCCTAAGCATGGAAAAGAGAATTTCCAGCTATGGAAATTGCACAGGTTTTCATGGGCTACAGAGAACCAGCCTCTGAACATGACCATAAGCCACGCCACCAAGGTAATTTTCCCTCCTTTGAAATTTAGTGGGACCACAAGCTTCTGTGGCCGGTGAAGCCATGCGACGGGCACCAATTCTCCTGGATGAATTTTTTTCTCTCCAACACCTCGCCCCGGTGAGGCCGGGAACCGTAAGGCAGATGACCTAATGGACCTTTCCGACCTGTCAATCACTCGTACAATAATAGCCAATCATATAGCTGCATTGTCTTAACCCCTGACTTGACACGCCCCTCTCGCCACATTGTCCCACAAGCAATGCTGGTTGTCAGTAGCGTGTGCTTGGAAATGTTAATGTTACGAAGAAAATGGTCCTCAGATGTGCTTAGGGACCATGCAATTCTGATGAAAGCTATCCTGCTAGGTTACAAGGGGCCCGGTTGATTCATTTTCCAAAGCCTAAAACACAGTTAATGAAGTTTCTACGATGGATTAAGGCTTGCGGAAGACAACTCAATGTGAACAATATCAACAAACACAAGGCTGTATGTTCGAAGGTAAGTGAGGGAGAAGTATCTTCTCTGAGTTTGATTTAATTATTATCAGTGCTTTATACATTGCAGGAGAACAACTTTCACTTTGTTAGTGTATCACTGACCTTCCGAATGAAGTGTGTAATGTTTTATGCCGAAGAGTCGGGTTAGTGATACGTAAATGTGCGATGTCATTGAAGAGAAATGTCTATTTGCCTATTTGTATCAGATCATACTTTTAAGACAGAGCACTGGGTTCGATTACGAGCCAAGTCAAACTTTTTCATCTGGTGACTACAGTACTGACTGAGTTAATCACAATTGTTTAACTCTATTTGTAGAAAATCGAACTCACTTATAAAGACTACAATGATATTACTCATGATCTTTCCAAGTAAAAAGTACTCACCCTGCTTTACATGTGCAGTACGATTCCACTATTTCATCCTGTTGGATTTCAATATGAAGTTTCTGAGGCCATTTTGCTGTAACTCTGACATTGGGTCCCGCTCTGTCCAAAATCTTAATTCCATGTATATATCCTTGCGTGAAATAGTTGAGACCTCTCTGTAGAACTCTTTTGGACAAGTCTGATGCATTTGGCAAAAAACATACCGCATTATTATCTGGAACACGCAATCTACTTCAAACATATTCTGTTCAGTCGCCATTTTGGAAGTTTGTGGGGGAAGGCTAAAGGGGCGGAGCTGAAGATTGCCATCAGAAAGGTCCATGGTGTTGTGCCGCGAGTGGCTTCTCCAATTTCTGTTGGGCTGGGAATTAGCCACAGAGCGACAAATCCTTTCCGGTTTGCTGTTGCCTCCCAAGGCAACACGCGGTGCTAGATTGCAGCCCAAATAGCACAAAACACATTGCATTTTATGGACATTTTTAAAAGTTGTGGGCATATTTTGATGAGCAATTAAATTCCATAGTGATCGCAATGGGTTCACTTTAAAAGGAATCAAGAAGTTACAGTTCTTCTGAATGGCCACTGCAGAGAATAGGGCTGATTGGTGTTTTTATAATGCTGGAGGGCTTGATGTTAGAAAGTATACACCCCACCCCCATGACATCATCGGACTAGTTTTTAGCACAGTTGAAAAAAATCCAGCCAAGTGAGGTGTTGAAAAAGAACTTAAAGCTACTGTAATTTCTCGAGTATAAAGGATAATGTGCACCCCCAAAATTGACTTAAAAAATCTAGAAAACCCTTCTACCAATGTACAATGTGCACCACTAATTTGCTGGTACCCATATGCTCAAAATATTGGGAATTATCTGCATTTCGATTTTGTTAAGTTTGTACTTGTTTTTCAAAAAAACTGTCTGTACAACAATCATTCATAATAATCATTGCACACATGCTGATGTAGCCATAATATAATCTCGGGAAAGGCCACAGGACATGCTTTTCCTGGTCCCTGCAATTGTTAGAACAGAATCCCTCACCCAATTAAAATAAATGCTCAACGATGGCATAACATTTTATTAATACTGTTGCTAACACATATTACAGTCTTAAATAAATATTGAACACTCTTTGAGTTAAAAAGAACTGCATTAAATATTTGTGCATAAAACATTTGTGCATAGTGCAGTTTATTCTCTACATTACACATCCTTGGCCTTTGATTTCAGGTGGCTATCAAAACAACGTGAGCTCAAACTGCGTAGAAACGATGGGCACATTTTAAGAAAAAAAGTGACCATTTCAATTGCGTGCTCTCTCCCGTTTTTTTTTTTTTTTAATGTGCCCATGACGCTCGTATTAAGTAGATTGAGCTCACATTGTTTTTTATACCTACCTGAAGCCATTGAGGCGAGCTATCGTTGTTTCGGACTGCGGCACCTCTTCTGGATTGGTGGTGTCATCAGCACGAGTGATAACAAATTACATTTAAAAGCAGCTGCACAACTAGCTGTTGTAGTCAACATTTTTTGTCTTGGTTTTAGTTAAAACAAACAAACAAAGTCCGCTGAGTAGAAGTGTAGCATTTGGCAGGAACTTCAACGATGAGTGTTGTTTCCACATCATGATAACGTTAATTTGAAATTCACCCGTTTTGGAGTGCATGTAAAAAGAGCTTTAACAGTAACATTTGAAGAGTCAGTGCTCGTCAGTGACGATCCAAGAGATCTCAAAGCCAGTCCACCAATCTTATGAACCAGGACCACTAAAGTAGGGGATCCAGGGTGGCAATGACAGACACGTTGAGCTACTTTTTGCAAGAAAGTCAAACATCAATAAGAGTTTTATGCAGTTCATATTTGCTTCAATATATGCTGCACCAAATATAGTGTTGCTCTATTAAATGAAAAACACAAAATAATAACAATGATGAGGTAAAAAATGAAATAAAATCAACCAGCAACCAGCATATATGTGTGCTTGCATGTGTGTGTGTGTGTGTGTGTGTGTGTGTGTAAGTGTGTGTGCGCATTCGTGTGCATCCGTGCGTGTGTGTGTGCGTGGACGCATGGGTGTGTGCGTGCGCATGCGTGTGCATGCGTGTGTGTGAGCGCCAAGGATCAGCTTAAAATAAATTTAGCACCTGGGCAGGCCCTTGTGCCTTAATATCCTAGTGACCTGGGTAAGACACCCAGACAGCCTTGAGACATTTAAAATCACCCGCGTAACAGGGGCAGTGTGCGCCATTATGTG
Organism: Syngnathoides biaculeatus; assembly: GCF_019802595.1. Taxonomy (NCBI): domain Eukaryota; kingdom Metazoa; phylum Chordata; class Actinopteri; order Syngnathiformes; family Syngnathidae; genus Syngnathoides; species Syngnathoides biaculeatus. The sequence continues at coordinate 22,110,096 of NC_084644.1, read as the reverse complement.
CCACAGTCTGTGAGCGACTCTAATCAGTTTTGGTAGATAGATAGATAGATAGATAGATAGATAGATAGATAGATAGATAGATAGATAGATAGATAGATAGATAGATAGATAGATAGATAGATAGATATAGATAGATAGATAGATAGATAGATAGATAGATAGATAGATAGATAGATAGATAGATAGATAGATAGATGGAAATCATATTGAACATTTTCAATCAAATCATCTATAAACTATGCCTGTCTGCTCCAATATGTAGAGGGTATATTTTTTATCTCTTTTGAAACCTGAAGGATCCAATTACAAAGGGCAAGAGTCAATCCAATTGGAAAACAGTTGGCAGTCCCATGTTTAAAACCTTAAGAAAAGATTACAGATGGGCCATCGCGTGCATATTCGGAATGCATTGATTTAAAAGCATTACTCTAGAACTATTTGCCTAAGTGTTTCTGTCAGAGTTGCGCAGCGGCCAATTAATTGCAGGTCTTTACAATATGGTGCAGAGCAGTTCAGGGAATCAGCTATAAACCCCCTAAAGACGAGCAACAGTGCAGGCAAGCAACCTTTAAACACAAGTGTGGAGATTAGGATTACTCTACTTAAAGTTGAGATAAACAATCAGCTGAGTGGCAAAATAAACTAGACAACATTAGGCGTATCCGGGTTTGAAATTGATAGTGCTTCATTTGTTATTGTTCTTCTAATTTATAACCACCTGGCACTTGACTTTTACATGGTCAAGTGCACATGGTTTACAATACTAGCTTCTGAAATGTTGCAACTCTCTATCACACATGATTGATGAGTGTGTTGCCATGTAAACACACACATGCACAGCACCTCCTCTCCACACGCACACACACTCACACACACGCACAAGTGAGCTTCATTTTGAAAAGGTCCTTAATCACACCTCACATATTGACTGATCACTGACAGATATGTGGACCAGCCACAGAATCCTAACAGAACTACATTGGCTTTATTTTGCTCCATTTTTACCACGGATTATATTTCACTCCATGTTAACAGGCTCAAAGCACCACTATGGTATTAATTAAATACTAAATATTGATCAATACCTTATCAAGGCATAGCAGTCGGTCCACAGGCTATTGATCCATCCTGTGATTTATTATCATATTTAAGAAAAATCATTTCGTGTGATTATACAGAGTAATTGATTTTTTAGCAAGGGGTGTAATTCTCTCTCTTTGTTTGTTTTTTTGTGTTCTTTTTTGAATTGTGCCTGTTATGTTTGCCTGCTCTAGATTGCATTGGGAGATCACTGATATCCTTGGTCTTGCTCCCCCTTGAGCCTCTTCAGCCCTGCCCTGGCCAACGAGGGGGCCGGGGTCTTGTGTAAGCGAACGATACTGGTCTTGTCACTGGGAATAATGGGTTCTGGGATTACCTCTTTAATCACAACAAAGATTAACAGATGGCATGAGAACAGTTATTAGCAAACATCTTGCGCTCATCAAATCAATAAGATGATTTGTAATCAGGATGTTGGTGCAAGTGAAAAAGGAGTCGGGCTGCTCAAAGTGGCAGATTCTAGCAATCGGAGGCTTCTGTGTCACAATTAGCGTTCCTCAAAATACTTGTAGGTGATATTACGTCGCTATTTGGCACCGCTCCAAAACATACAACAGACTGGAAGCGACATCCGACAGTAATAAGGGAAAACAAATTGGTCGTTTGTTAGATTGGTGTAATTTATTTGAGGGATACCAAAAATAAGACATTGTAGTAACTGTGAAGAAAAGCAAATATTTCTGCTTGCTTAGTAGCATGAGAAGGATATTACCATATTACACCCTAAATTGATCAACAGCCAGATCAATCAAAAATTGGACAAAAAAGTCATGTTAGTTATATAACATTTTTTTTTAACATTTTGACAAATGAAGAGGTCATGCTAACGTTAGGAGGGATCATTTGGAGTGAGTCAAAGATTGTGAACAGTCGACCAGTAAGGAGATGTCTGTGTGACTCAGTGGTCCAAGCCACTCCACTCCAGACCTACTCAATCAAAGGTTAGCATTTTGATATATTGTGTCAAAAAGGCAAATCAAAGATCTGTTGGAAGACTGATAATGTTAGCTTTAGTATATTAGCTTGCTTTCTAGCTATTTGAATGTAATCAACTAGACCACTCACTGCTCTGCATATACTGTACCTTATGGAGTACAGTATTCATCCATCCATCCTTCCATCCGTTTTCCATCCCACTTAGGTTTGGAAAATTGTTTATCAAAGTTTTGATTTAAGATTTTAGCAAGCCTTTAAAATTTGACAGACTGGACATTCTTTGAGAATGACTGTGATCCTGTGTGATTCCAAATAATGTCACTTCTGCAAAAGCTCCAGTCTAATAATGTCTTGTTTTGTTCCAAACACAAAATTAACTTTTTTGCTTTGACAAAGGACAAAGAAGATCAGAAAGTAGTCTAATTTGACTAAAACGATGGATTTGTTCAATTCCTTTTCATTTCATTTCCATCTTCATTCATCTCTGAACAGTTAATTATCTGACCAGTTGTGATTTAACTTCATTGGATTTGAACTCAATAGAAATTTCATTCATGCATTTTCTTTTATGATAATGGTTTGGTAAATTCCATGGAGATCCTGAGTTTTATGAATGTATTGTTGAGATATTTTAGAAGGTGCTTAATTAATGTTTCTAACTGAACTGTCAAAATCTGACGTATTATCAGAAAGCAATGCAATGCAATGCAGGCATGAGGATTTCGGCAAGTATGGTAACCGATCTTTCGGTTCCGTTGATTTTTGTCCTGGGAAACGGTGGGAAACGATTTTTCGGTTCCCATTGATAATGCTCATGGGAATCGGTTTTTACATGTACTTCAGAATAAAGCCTTAGCAGGCATGAGCATTTTGTCTTTTACGCTTAGCAACCGACATGTTTGACTAGCGTTTGAGTGACCCGGATATGAATAACTCGACTTTGCGCATGCGTAGCGCAGAAGCGGAAACCGGTGCTGTTTGTAAACCACACTGACAAAGCTGGGCGTTTTAATCATTAAAAATAAAGGGGTTCATGTAGGTTCGTTTTATACAGATTTTTATTCAAAGTAAGCCCTGAGATCTGGGAAACGGACTTTCGGTTCCGTGTTTTCTCAGACTGGGTAACGACACGGTAACGGAACAATTGTTTCCGTGAAATGCTCATGCCTGCAATGGATGAAGAATGTGAGGTAGACCACCTTCTAAAATCTATTTTTGTCATGCTCCTGGCATCCTACCCAGGCTGGGCGTGGTCAGCCAATTAGTCGACACACACCTGCACCCTGTTTCGGCTGATTACACCAAGTACTTATAGGACACAGGGGACGACTAGTCCTCCGCCAGATCGTTGATTCCCATGCCTTGTTCCCGCAATCCCGTATACCTGACCTACCCTGTACCGAGCCTCGCCTGTTCCCTGACCATCCGAGTAAGCCTGCCTCTTCTGATACTGCTGCTTTTCCTGACTGACTTGCTGATCATTGACCACGGACCAAATAAAGGCTTTCTGTACACTACCTGCTTGAGTCGTGCATTTGGGTCCGCCCTCGAGCCTCGTTCGTGACAGAACGATCTGGCCACAACATGGACCCAGCCGACTCCGAAGTCCTCCGCCGATCATTACAGTTCCAGAGCAGATGCCTGGCTGAGCAGGAGGCTGCTCTCCAGGTAACGAATCAACATCTCCATGAGATCTGTGCCCGGCTGGAGCCGTGGCTAGCATCCCAAGCTAGCGCGGCTGCTACGCCGACGATGGTCACTCCGGCTGTCGCTCCGAGTCCCACCGTTTCGCCTGTTACAGAGCCCTCCCATGCCAGCATAACTCCGCTCTCCCGACCAGAACGTTTCTCAGGCGACTCAGGCGACGTCAAGCCCCTTCCTTGTGCAGTTCGACCTCCATTTCGAACTGCAGGCATCTGCTTTCCCTACGGACCGCTCCCGGATCACCTTCGTCATTTCCCATATAACGGGGAGGGCGGAGGCGTGGAGTCTTGACTCAAAGATTTGCCGTTCATGGACGACGTTCGTCTGCGCGCTCAGACAAGTATTCCAGTACGCGGCTCTGGAACGCAAGGCGGCGGTCTCACTCACGACAATTCGCCAAGGCCGTCGCCGCCTGTTAGACTACGCTATCGAATTCCGGATCCTGGCCGCCGAGAGCCGGTGGAACGAGGAGGCTCTCCATGACGCCTTCTACCATGGACTTTCCCCACGGATCCATGGCCACCTCATTGCCGTGCATCTTCCGCCTTCGCTGGACGCTCTCAGCGCACTGGCCCTCAAGGTGGATCAGCGCTTGGCCGTGCAGGGGCAGATGGACGGCATGACCGAGGAAGAGACGGAGAGGCTCAGCCCGGTCGCTTCCCACCCGCCCATGCTGCTTACTAGGTCGGAACCCATGCAAGTGGAGGGGATCGGCAGCTCAGCGGAGGAGCGCTTACGTCGCCAACAAGAAGGGCTTTGTTTCTACTGTGGTCGTCTTGGACACTTAATCTCCCGTTGCCCAGTTCGACCAAAGTGCTCCGACCTTACGATCTCTGCGCCGGTGAGTGTGAGGTATACTGTCGCTGAGTCAGGGCGGTCGTTTTTGCACCTCACCGTAGGAACGGACTCTCACTCATGCTTAGTGACTGCGTTCATTGACTCCGGTTCAGACGCTAACCTTATTAATCCCCGTGTGGTCGAAGCGTTGCGTGCAGCAACCTTCCCCACACAGCGTCTTCGTATTGCTTATGCCGCCAATAGCAAGTTCCTCTGCCGGGTTACACACCGCACACAAACCTTACATATGGACTTTCCGGACACGCACACAGAGCGCATTAGTTTCCACGTTTTTAACTCTAGCAGCAGTGATATAATCCTGGGGAGCCCGTGGCTCAAGAGACACAACCCTTACATTGACTGGGTCACGAGTCGGATAATGGCATGGGGTGAGGACTGTCACAAGCAGTGTCTCGCTGCTGAGGACGGAGGGATTCAAGTTGGTGAACTGAGTACCACCTCCGAATTAGCCACAGTGCCCTCTTGCTACCTTGATTTAAAGGAGGTTTTTTCGGAGTCCAAGGCAAAATCTCTGCCGCCGCATCGGGCTTATGACTGTGCTATCGAACTCCTCCCAGGCACCTTACCTCACAGAGGGAGACTGTTCTCTTTGACAGGACCGGAGCACCAGGCAATGAGGGATTACGTCGAGGAGTCTCTGGCAACCGGACTCATTCGCCCATGCTCCTCACCAGCCGGTGCAGGGTTTTTTTTTCATTAAGAAGAAGGACTCCACTTTACGACCCTGCATCGACTACCGAGGCTTGAATGACATCAAGGTCAAAAACAGGTACCCCTTGCCCTTAATCGCTACGGCATTTGAACTCCTTCAAGGTGCCCGGATCTTCACCAAACTGGACTTTCACAGCACATATCATCTGGTGCCGATCCGGGAGAGCGACAGATGGAAGACGGCTTTCAACACTCCCACGGGGCATTATGAGTATCTGGTGATGCCCTTCGGATTTACCAATGCCCCGGCCGTCTTCCAAAACTTTATTAATGACGTGGTTCGGGAGTTCCTGAATAAAAACGTATTTGTATACCTTGACGACATTCTCATCTTCTCAGCAGATTTGACCTCCCATATCCGACAGGTCAGAGAGGTGCTCCAGTGTCTCTTGCAGCACCAACTGTTCGTGAAATGGGAGAAGTGCGAGTTCCACCGAGCATCTGTCTCCTTTGTGGGCTTCATCCTGGCAGAAGGGGAGATACGGATGGATCCCGGGAAGATCGACACGGTGCTTCGGTGGCCCACCCCCGCCAGCAGGAGGGACGTGCAGAGGTTCGTTTGCTTCGCAAATTTCTACAGAAAGTTCATTCGGAACTTCAGCACCGTGGCCGCCCCTCTGCACGGTCTCCCCTCTCCGCACAACGTTTTCGAATGGTCCCGGACCTGTCGGGAGGCTTTCAATAAACTTAAGGCAAGTTTCACCACCGCACCCACCCTCATTATCCCGGATCCGGAGCGCCAGTTCATGGTGGAGGTGGACGCGTACGACTCGGGAATTGGAGCCACCTTGTCGCAGCGGAGTCCCAAAGACGGAAGGATCCACCCGTGTGTGTTCCTGTCTAGGAAGCTAACCCCAGCAGAGAGAAACTACAACGTTGGGGATCACGAACTGCTGGCGGTCAAGACGGCTATGGAGGAGTGGCGGCACTGGCTGGAGGGCTCACAAGTACCGTTCGTGGTCCTCACTGACCACAAAAATCTAGAGTACCTGAGGACCGCGAAGCTGTTGAATGCCCGCCAGGCCAGGTGGGCTCTCTTCTTCACCCGCTTCCGCTTCACTCTGTCCTTCCACTCAGGTTCCAAGAACGGCAAGCCGGACGCCCTCTCACAGATCCATGAGGGGGAGCGCACGGAGTCAGTAGCAACTCCTATCCTGCCAGAGGCGGGCTTTGTGTCCGGCTTCACCTGGGCGGTCGAGTCACGGGTGAAGGAGGCCTTGGAAGAGACGCCGCCGCCCGCAGATTATCCATCTGATAGCCTGTTCGTCGTTCCATCACTTCGGGGAGATGTCGTCAACTGGGCCTATTCGAACAAGACGGTCTGCCACCCGGGTATGGCAAAAACTTGTTCTGTGGTCCAACAGAGATTCTGGTGGCCCAACCTCAGCAATGACGTGAAGGAATTCGTCAATGCCTGCCCGGTGTGTGAGGCTAATAAGACGTCCCGTTCACGACAATGGGTGAGTTGCGGCCTCTGTCCATCCCTTTTCGCCCGTGGTCGCACATCGCATTGGACTTCATCACCGGCCTTCCGCCCTCTCAGGGAAACACAGTTGTGCTGTCTGTAGTGGACCTATTCTCCAAGATGGTTCACTTCGTGCCACTTCCCGTCGGCTAAGCAGACAGCCCAGCTGGTGTTGGACGAGGTTGTCCGCTACCACAGGTTACCCCGGGACAACGTCTCGGACAGAGGTCTGCAATTCAGCGCCCGCTTCTGGAAGCAATTCTGCACCCTCATCGGCGCTTCGGCTAGTCTAATTTCGGGCCATCATCCGGAGTCTAACGGCCAAACAGAGAGGGTGAATCAGGAATTAGAGACAGGACTTCGATGCTTAGCTACTAGGGACCAGAGCACCTGGAGCCAGAACCTCAAATGGGTTGAGTATGCCCACAACTCCCTACCCTCCACCTCAACAGGTATGGCTCCACTCCACGTTGTGCACAGCTATCCTCCCTCTCTGTTTCCCTCCTTGGTCACAGACTCCGCGGTGCCGTCAACTCTGGCAGTGGTATGGCGCTGCAAATGGACCTGGGAGGCAGCCCGGAGGACACTGCTGCACATGGGCAACATCTACAAGTCCGCAGCGGACCGCAAGAGGAGAGCCGCACCACAACTCAGGGTGGGGCAGCGAGTGTGGCTCTACACCAAGGATCTCCCGCTGCGGATGGAATCCCGCAAACTTGCTCCCAGGTTCGTTGGTCCGTTCCCAATCACCAAAATCATTAACCCGGTCGCCGTATCACTCAGATCACTCAGACTGCCCAGGTCCATGAGGGTGCACCCTACTTTCCATGTCAGCAGACTACGCCCGGATCGTCCTTCGCCCCCCCCCCCCCCCGCATGGTGAATGGCGGGCCGGTGTACACAGTGGTCCAGTTGCGAACTTCCCGCCGCAGATGAAGGGGGTTCCAGTACCTGGTGGATTGGGAGGGATACGGACCGGAGGAGCACTCTTGGATCCCCTCGCGCTTCATTCAGGACCCCTCACTCATCAAGGACTTCTACGCGGCCCATCCAGATGCTCCTGGGTCGTCGGGAGCCAGCCGTTGAAAGGGGGGGGGTACTGTCATGCTCCTGGCATCCTCCCCAGGCTGGGTGTGCTCAGCCAATTAGTCGACACACACCTGCACCCTGTTTCGGCTGATTACACCCAATACTTAAAGGACATGGGGGACAAATAGTCCTCCACCAGATCGTTGATTCCCATGCCTCGTTCCCGCAATCCCGTATACCTGACCTACCGTGTACCGACCATCGCCTGTTCCCTGACCATCCTAGTAACCCTGCCTCTTCTTATACTGCTGCTTTTCCTGACTGACTCACTGATCATTGACCACGGACCGAAAAAAGGCTTTCTGTACACTACCTGCTTGCCGCTGGAGTCGTGCATTTGGGTCCGCCCTCGAGCCTCGTTCGTGACAATTCTTTCTATTGTGTTTCACTGAAAATAAAGAGAGTTCTCGTGACTAAATCCACAAATATTTAAAGAGTTCCTAGCACAACATGAGAATTTTATTTTGGGCACAATGTAGTTGTGACATGCACGAAAAATGCAAACATTTGGCCTTAAAAATCAATGTAATTTTAATTCATTTTAATCCATTGTAATTCATACAGACTGACATCTCTCCATTTTGACTGTTTGACACATTTAAAGGAAATGAAAGGAGCCGCTTTGATTGCCAGAAAATGAACCGTCTATGAAATTACCAGCACTGGTCTAACCCAACCCCTCGGGTGCAGTTGTGCTGCCTGCTACTTTGGATTTTTGGTCACGTAACTAAGACCCTAATTATTATGTTGAACCAAGATCTTAGCCTTTGTGAGGCTTACCTTCATATAGTTTCCGTAAGAGTTCATGTCATTCTAACGGAAAAGTTAGAAATGGTTAATTTTAGTACCTCAAAATCTCATACACGTTTGCATGCAGCAAAATGATACAATGATACAAATATAAAGTGGAATACATTTTTTACTGACTCTCATTAGATTCTACAGGATTTTATTGTTCAAAAAGGGGAGTTGAGATCAAACCCCAAATATTTAGCTATGTGAATACAGTACATGTGAAGCATCTTTACAAATTAAGTTATTCAGTATCATCATGGCCCCCAAATCCATCACATCACACTCGTGCAAACATGCATCTTGCAAGCAACTGCTCATACTCTTACACAAATACGACAGGCTATGCAATAATAGCAACTGATTAAATATTACATTTCCAAGATGCATCGTACAGATCATACATATATTGCATCCCTGACATTCTCACAATTACAGAAATAGAGTTCAACACTGTCACTGAGCTCTGCACTTACTGGGATTAAGAAAGGAAAAGAGTGCCAAAAACAATGACAGTATAGAGTAACTGATGCTGTTTAAAAATGCAAAGGCTTCTATTGAGCAGACAGTGTGGTACACATATGAGAGGGCCACAGAACCCAGCAGTCCACTGTTGTCACTGGTTTCAAGAGCATGCACAAAGCACATGGACGCTAGTATGTATGTATACATTTTGTATGAACGCAAAGTTTCATCTGTGGTGTTTTTGCTACACACACATACAGTACAGTAGATTAACCCCATCATGTAATTGCCAGTAGACAGGTACAGTAGGAACTCCTCCCCTGACACACACAATTAGCGACACACACGTAGTCACTGTCTAGTGGCGAATACAGTATCTTTCCAAGGTCAAAACTGACAAGGAATTCTAATGAGATTGAGTGTCATCAGTGCGGCTTTAGTCTTTTTCTTCTCATTGCTCTTGGAAATGGCATTAAAAGTGCAGACGACCAAGACTTTGGAGTAGTAAAATACTTTCCTTTCCTGTACGGGTCAGGTTGCAAAAATTATTAATGCACAACATCCAATTCACACGTCAAACTTGAATCAAAAGCACATTTGTTCTATTCAATTAGAAAACAAAATGTGCTAATGATCAATTGAAGATATGGGTCATTTCTGTATAATTCAATCAATAACAGTATAAATACCTGATTCGCTGAATAAGATTTTGAAATGGAATTAATTTTCAAAATCTGTTTATTCTCAGCTGTCCGAATGAAGTTTCATCATTTGCAACAATGTTTTCTGAAGATGCGAATCAAATTTTGGGATAGATGGGATTTTTCTCCTTTTGCTTATTATGCATTTTCCATTAAAACCAAGACAAATGGAGCGTAGAGTCTTCAGTTCTTTTTTTTTTTTTTGGTTGGGGGGGTCTAAGATGTGGTTACGACTGGATAAAGGAAAAAGTGTGATGGGTTTAATGAATATTTATGCAACTGTACTCGCAGAGTTTTCGAGGAATGGGCAACTTAGACAGTTTCTATTTTCAAGCAGATAGTTATTTGTCCAAACGTTTAAAGAATATCCAGTGACAACAAAATTATTCAAAGCGCTGTTTGTTTTTACCATTAGCCACTTTTGTCTTTCGCTGAAAAAAGAAGCGTATTCAAATGAGCCAGCACCATTCGCTCTATCAATAAAAATTGCCATTACTACAGATGCCTGCATTTTTAAATCACAAGATTTTGACAGCAGGACTTAAATGAGGCTGTTATCAGCATGGGAGACAGTTACTCATATAAAACAAAAGTAATGTATGAGTATGTATGTATGTATGTGTTTATTTATTTATTTATTACAAGTGTCTTTAACATTACTGATGACAATATATGAAAATGACCAAATTCTTTTAATTTATTTTTTTAAGTATTGTAACTCTATAACTTTTACGGGGTCAGCCCACTGGTTGAGTCTCTGACTATTTCCTCTCAGTTTCTTTTTAATATTAAGATTAGCCTGTTCATTGAGAACTTCCTACGGAGGACTTTTTTGCCACTAAGTATAAACAAAAAGATACATGTTCCTTTGAGATGGCAATGCCTGAAGCTGACAGCTTATATCGCCATCATTACAGTATTTGAGATGCTATTTCAGTCCAGATGATCACAGTATTGCTAAGTACTAGGCTTGTCAGTGTGTCAGGCAGCATTTTGGTCCATTGTATTTCACACTAAATCTGACACTTGGGCCTTTGGTGGCAACAATGAGGATTTTGCCATCGCCTCTCAAGTGCCAACTCGATGTCCAATTACACTTCAGCTTCTGATTTAATTACAGTAGGAGAAGAAATAGGTTGATTCAATTCATTTCAATTAGTTCTGATTGGACCAGTCAGATCAAATTTTGCTCATCTCAAGGTGGACGCAATCTGTCACTTTTTATTTCCACTGAAATAATTAATGTGTCCGAAATCTTGTTGTTCACAACGGACACACAAGCAGATGATATTACACCTACACATTGTTCAACCGTCTTTTGCATCTTTAAAGACCGGAACCCAGTGGACATTCTCACAGGCAATGGGCACAACTCTTTAAGTAGCACTAATTCATCGTGTAATTATAGTAATGTCTGTGCTTTCTGTTGCTATGTGCCACAAAACAAACGGTCCGCCACAATTTTTATAAAGACAAGAACCCCAAGGTCTTGTCTATTCTGCTGGTGGAAAAGGTTGGACACCAACCATTGAAAAACGGTAGATTACATAAGTAGGAAAACTACAGAAAACTGTTATACTGTCTAATATGCTTGTTTCCAATTTCTCCACTGCATTGCTACAGGTCCCATCCATCCATCCATTTTCTTAGCCGCTTATCCTCACGAAGGGGAGTGCTGGAGCCTATCCCAGCTGTCAATGGGCAGAAGGCGGGGTACACCCTGAACTCGTTGTCAGCCAATCACAGGGCACATTGAGACAAACAGCCGCACTCATAATCACACACAGGGGCAATTTAGAGTTTCCAATCACTGTTGTATATTTTTGGGTTGTGGGAGGAAACCGGAGTGCGCGGAGAAAACCCACGCCGGCACGGGGAGAACATGCAAACACAACACAGGTGGGTCCTGGATTGCACCCAGGACCTCAGAACTGTGAGACCAACGCTTTCTAGCTGCTCCACCGTGCCGCCTCAATATATTTAACAAACTAATAATTTTACTCCTGTTAATAATTCCAGATAACTTTTTACACAAATATTGTGAATGCTCTTCCCTATAGTTTCTTGTGAACTGTATTCTTTTGTATTTTTCTGTATGCTTTCCAGCTGAGCCACCATGGTGCTGCTATAAATCCCACATGTGCGATTATTATGATTATTATTATTATCCATTTTCTATACTTCTACCTTGGACTTGTCACCAGCCAATCACAGACCATTCATTTAACTTCATACATTCAAATGTATTCCATTTATATTTAATATGTTTACAATCCTTAAGATGTTAAAAAAAAATACAGAACAAATAAGCTAGTAGCAATATTGATATAGAATAACAGAACTGTACTTTGTTGAGTTCATGAAGCTCAGTCTTTATTGCCCCTCTGACCAATTGAAGCCAAATTTAGCCAGCTTTTTGAACGGCAAACAGTGCTGTGCAAAGATATTACTCTTAAACAACACCTAAAGGACAATGAAACATGTTTACCTAATTGCACAGTTTTCTAATGAAATCACTCTCTTGTATTAAATATAAAGGATGGAAAGAAGTGAAAAATGGTGTTATCTGGTGGGGCACTGCTCACCCTGCCCACACAGCAGTAGATGGCTGTAACAAACTAAATCATTTTTGCCATATTCACTATGACTTGACAATAGAACATGATAAAGATGATCTCCATCCGGGAGAAAATCTTGTGCTCTAATTTGATATACAAAAAAAACCACAGGGCCCGAGGAAAAACATCCAATCAGAGACAGAAGATGTGACTTATAAGCTTCAGGGCACACTACCGCAACCTTGCATAAAATAAAATGTCAAACTGATTACAAATAGCATTACAGAAACACTTTATTAAAAAATATGGTGCTTTTGTGGGGTAGCAAGGGAACAGATCAGCACAAGGCCATAGGGCTGCGTCCCCAATCTGTATGTTCAACAGATAATCAACACCTCATAAGTGAAGCCTTTTGTCCCTGGTTGAGTTGGGTTGTTTTTTGTCAGTAACAAGATGAGGCCAGAGATTAATTTTATTTTAGATTTAGATTCTTTGTCAAAGATCATATTTATCATCGTCAAAGGGGTTTTGGAGGACAAGTACAAAAATTTGATCTTTCCCTTGCGCGGACGAGGTCATCCCTCTGGAGCCAGGCCTGGAAGTGGGGGTCAAAGGTGAGCGCCTGGTGGCCGGGCCTGCACCCGTGGGGCTCGGCTGGGCACAGCCCGAAAGGGTAACATGGGTCCCCCTTCCCATGGGCTTACCACCTGTGAGAGGGGACATCGAGGTCTGGTGCGATGTGAGGTGGGAGATAGCCAAAGGCGGGGACCTTGGCGATCAGATCCCCACCTACAGAAAGTAGCTCTAGGGTCATGGAATGTCACCTCTTTGGCAGGAAAAGAGCCCGAGTTGGTGTGTGAAGTTGAGAAGTTCTGACTAGATATAGTCAGACTCCCCTCTATGCACCATTTGGGCTCTGGCACCACTCCTCTTGAGAGGGTTGGACTGGTCTGGAGTTGCCCACGGTGAGAGACATCAAGCAGGTGTGGGTATACTTATTGCCCTCTGGCTCAGGGCCTGTACGTTGGGGTTTACCCCAGTGGATGAGAGGGTTGTCACCCTCTGCCTTCAGGTAGGGGGACAGGTCCTGACTGCTGTTTGTGATTATGCACCAAAAAGCAGTTCAGAGTACCCACCCTTTTTGAAGTCTTTAGAGGGAGTGCTGGAGAGCACCCTCTCTGGGGACTCCATCATTGTGCTGGGGGACTTCAATGCCCATGTGGGCAATGACAGTGAGACCTGAAAGGGCGTGATTGGGAAGAATGCACCCCCTGATCAAAACACGAGTGGTGTTCTGTTACTCGACTTCTCTGCTCATCACGGATTGTCCATAACGAACACGTTGGTGGACATCAACAGTGAGGGATGCTGTCAAGCTGAAGAAGGAGTCCTATCAGGCATTTTTGGCCTGTCGGAATCCCGAGGCAGCTCATAGGTACCAGCTGGCCAAGCAGAATGCAGCTTTGGTGGTCACTGAGGCAAAAAAAAACGAGTGCGGGAGGAGTACGGTGAGGTCATGCAGAGCGCCTTAAAGATGGCGTTGAGGAAATTCTGGTCCACCGTCCGATGTCTCAGGAGGGGGACATAGTGCACCATCAACACTGTGTATAATGGGGATGGGGCACTGCAATGCTGTTTTTGTCCTGGCCATGGAACAGTGGACCAGCTCTACATCCTCAACAGGATCCTTGAGGGTGCATGGGAGTTTGCCCAACCAGTCTAAATGTGTTTTGTGGACTTGGAGAAGGTGTTCAACCCTGTCCCTCGGGAACTCCTGTGGGAGGGTCTTCGGGAGTATAAGGTACCGAACCCTGTGATATGAGCTGTTAGGTCCCTGTACAACTTGTCAGAGTTTGGTCTGCATTGCCGGCAATAATTTAGACTCGTTTCCAGTGAGAGTTGGACACCGCCAAGGCTGCACTTTGTCACCGATTTTGTTCATAACTTTTATGGACAGAATTTCTAGGCGCAGCCGAGGCATAGAGGGTGTCCGGTTTGGTGGCCTCAGCATTGCATCTCTGCTCTTTGCAGATGATGTGGTTCTGTCGGCTTCATCAAGATGTGATCTTCAACTCTCAATGGAGCGGTTCACAGCCGAATCTGAAGCAACTGGGATTAGAATCAGCACCTCCAAATCTGAGACCATGGTCCTCAGTCAGAAAAGGGTGTCTTGCCCTCTCCGGGTTGGGGATGACATCCTGCCCCAAGTGGAGGAGTTCAAATATCTTGGGGTCTTGTTCACGAGTGAGGGAAGAATGGAGCAGGAGATCGACAGATGGATCGGTGCAGCGTCTGCAGTGATGTGGACAATGTATCGGTCCGTTGCGGTAAAGAGGAAGCGAAGTCGAAAGGCGAAGCTCTCAATTCACCAGTTGATCTACAGTCCTACCCTCACCTTTGGGCACGAGCTGTGGGTTGTGACCAAAAGAACAAGATCCCGGATACAAGCAGCCAAAATGCGTTTCCTCTGCAGGGGTCCGGGCTCTCGCTGAGAGATAGGATGTGAAGCTTGGTCATCCTGTTGGGGCTCAGTGTCGAGCCGCTGCTCCTCCGCATTGAGAGGAACCAGATGAGGTGGCTGGGGCATCTGATTTGGATGCCTCCTGGACGCCTCCCTGGTGGGGTGTTCCGGGCTTGACTCACCAGAAAGATGATGAAGGACACACTAGAGAGACAATGTCTCTCGGCTGGCTTGGGAATGCCTCGAGATCCCTTCGGAAGAGCTGGAAGAAGTAGCTGGGGAAAGGGAAGTCTGGGTATCCTTGCTGAAGCTACTTCACCCGTGACCCGACCCGGAAAAGCTATAGAAAACGGATGGATGGATGGATGGATGGATGGATATTTATCATTTTCTTTGCTGTCAAGTCATAATGTTTTAGTAAAACGAGGTATTTTTAATGCAGTTACCACTGGATGGATATACAATACACCAGTGAGACCCAGATTATTGCATAAATTGTATTTTCATTTTTAGTAAAATGTGATCCTAATGTTTTACAATTCAACTAATGATTTTTAAAAAGGGATTATGTAACGGAGCATATATATGTGTGTCCAAACTTTGAAATAATATCCAGTGACAACACAAATTATTCAAAGCTCTGTGATGATCATGCCAAAAATCTCTCCTCTCTGATTGGTGAGAATTGACGTAGTACAATCTGGAGCTGCCATAGCCTGATGCAGCTGCTGTACGCATGCGTCATGGCATTGGTTGGGCAAATGACTCTCATATCCCTCCATGTAGTCATCAAACGTTTATGTTCACTGCCTCACCATTGTCTGACAATGGTATTAAAAAAAGACAATCTATGATTTACCTTTGGTGTCTTCTTCACTGTCCTGGCCTCCCACCTCGGGATATATCCTCAGTGGAGGAGAGACAAGCTGACGCAAGCTGCTGCATCGGTCAGAGAGAGAGAGAAAGGGGGGGGGGGGAAGAGAGAGAGATAAAGAGAGAGAGAGAGAGAGAGAGAGAGAGAGAGAGACAGAGAGAGAGAGAGAACGCAAGTAACAAAAGTCCGCCGGTCCATGCTGGGGTGCAGATAGAAGATCTGTACAACCAAAGTAGACCGTTTCACCAACCACTATGCTTCAAAGATGGTGAAAATGGGTAAAATGTTTGTTTGGGTGAATACACGTCTTCCTCTGCTCTCTCTCTCTCTCTTTTTTTAAACTCCTCCACTCCTACTTTCTCACCCGCACCTCACCGGAGTGCAACCTCGGTGATGGGGCTCCGATTATGCTGCATGCAGTCTGCTTAAATGTTTGGAGTTGGAATGCAAAAGATCCGTTTTGTGTGTGTTTTTTTTTTTGGGGGGGGGGGTGTTTATTTTCTTCCAACACAACATGCACGCATACATTTTATATCTATGATTATGCCAAATAAAATCACTTATATCCAGCAGTGTGTCTGCACTCATACATTGTGTCCAAAATGGTGTGCATCCCACGTACACCCTGCCCTGCAGACCTCCTCTCACGCTCCTTCTACACGCGTCCACGTGTGGGTGAGCGTTGGCCACCCCGAAATTAAACGGCTCCTCGTCTTGAATGGCAACGTAGATGTTTCCCCTCTCCTCGATTAGGGCCGCGAAGAAGATTGTAAAAGGCGTAAGAAAAAGGGGAAAAAAGAGAGGAAAAGGATCTTCATTCCTCCCGCCTTTGTGATGATATTGATGATGATGATGGCCAAGTGGACAGTTTGATTTTTGTGTGGCGAGCTAGTTATAAAGAATCAATATTATATCAAGGGGGTAACTTTGGTGATAAAGGACTTCAGCCACTGCGGCTATTCATCATAAGTCTGTAGCAAGCTGATAGGTCAAAAGAAATTATATTGCTCTAAAGAGTGTGTCTCCTTATCTCTCGGTAGCAGGGGAGAAGAGGACAAGCCGATCGATACAGTAGCCGCCGTGGACTCTTTGCAATTATCAATAGCTGATTTTGTCTTCCTGGGGCTGCATCTATTAATACCAGATAATAACGGGCTTTTGGAAATAACTTCCACCGGAATGATCGAACGAGTGGGCGAGGAAAAGTTTGCGGACGACCTTGTTGCCAACAGATTTGTCTCTCTATGAGGTGGAGAAAGACAGAGGAAGTCAGAAAAAAGCAAGGGGATGCAACTGAGCACCTCCAAATGAAAACGCTCGTTGTTTAAGATTTTTTAGAAGTGCTATAATATGCTTCAGCGTTTAATACCAATGATAATAATATCAGTATGATTATGGTAACAGTATATTCAATTAAAATTAATTTTAGCAATGATAAATACTTTAAAATAGCACGTATTTACTGTTAATTACATGAATGTTGGCCTTTGAATGATATTATACGTGCAGTCATTTACATTTCATAATTGTATAATTCATATTATATACCAATTCCATTCATTAACTTCTCCGTTTTCTTGCAGTAATCATTTTAAAACAACGTGCTTCACATCATTCAAATGTGACAACGGTCTGCCTCTGTGCAAAGGCCTATAAGCAAGCCATCAAAATGTCCTTAAAAAATTCAAATACAATCTGGTATTGATATGGCAAATCCGAGCAGGCGCTGCCTGGTCGTCTGTGGCGTCGTGGGAATTGGAGGTCAGATCAAAATGTGGGTGTTGACACGGACGCCAGCGTGAGGACTCTCCATTCAGCAGCAACGTGGTGGTACATCCTAGCGGCGGCGAGGAGCAATGGGCTGAGCCTGCTGCTGGAGGGGGTTAAACACTCACTGTCGCCGCTGCAGTCCCCACTCACGCGCGCGAGCCTCGCCGGGCCGCTCCGAGACAACTTTCAAGAGCGGGCCTCCGCGCGGAAGTGTCCCATCACGACGCTGTGATTTTTTTTCTTTTTTTTTTCATTTTTTTTTTGGGGGGGGGAGGGTGAAGCAGACATGAACGAGATTATATTTTTTTTTTTCTTTTTGAGAAAGGAGAAGGAGGAGGGCGATCTCTTCAGCTGGAACGTCCTCCTCTTTTTGCTGGGACGAAAGCTTTTTGCTCACTGACTGGAGAGCATCGCAGGACCTTTTGTTGGAAACTTTGCAGAACTCTGGTAACAACTTTACTCTCTTACAGGCTTGCGCCCCAATATCACCTCGCCTGAAATGAAAAGGTCCAGTCCCGCAACAACAAAAAAAAACTACTTCAGAGGCAAGGCAAGCCAAAAACAAGTCTGAAGAACCGATGATGTCAAAGTGATGAAGATGAGGAAAACACCGTGAAGTAGCACTTGTGAGTCTGTGAACTTCGAGGAAAGAAGGCGACGAAGACTGAAGACTCCCCTCCCTCAGTTCCAAAGTGCTTGACATAACAGGAGATGTGTGTTGCGTTGCTGAGGGGAGGTAAAGGGAAAAGAATCCGCGAGTGAGGCGGCTAATTGCTCAGTCGCTCCCTCATTAGTTTATCCAATGCGCGTCCCCTGGACTGCAGCCAATCGTCCCCACCTTCACACCGTGCCACTCATCTCCAAGCATTATTCACCATCATAATTATTAAAGCGACATGCGCGATCCCACGCACAGCCGCGACAGCGAGAGCTGCTAATTCCTCTGTGCTTGCCACACTTTTATTTATTTATTTTTTTTTTTTTGAAGGGGTGTGTGGGTGGGGGTGGGAAGAAGAACTTTGGTGAGTCGACCCTTGCGCACTGCGCTGATGTGCCTGCGCCGTCTGCGCGCACAGGCACAGCCCAGGAGCCCCCGAGCGGAAGCGGCGGCGGAACCGACGCCGGTACGGACACCCGTGCCAGCAGCACAAGCAGAACCGGCACCAGCATGTCCCGGCGCAAACAAGCCAAGCCGCAGCACCTCAAGTCGGAAGAGGACGGGCCAATGAGCGGGATCATTTCTCAGCATAGTGAGTCCAAACTCTACCTCCAATACAAGTGTTTTATATACATATATATTTAGTTTTTTACTGGTACTTTATTTTTTTCAGAGCTTTTTTTCCCCTCAGGTATTTATTGAAGCCATTCGGAAAGGTCCATTATTCTAATGTTGCTTATAAGTTGAAACCAATTTCTCCAAGCTGACGTGACAGCGGTTGCGTCGGTGCTTCGTACTTCATTAAATTTTCTTATTCAGACTCATTTTTTCTGATGTTTTGAGATTGTCGAATAAAACAGGTTGCACACAGCGTGCATTACTTAGACGGGCCTTTTGTGAAGGCCTGTATGGGAAATACAGTAGAACTAAAACAATTTTCTGAGATATCACCAAACCATTGTGTGTAAGTATTGTAGTATTATTTCAGTCAGCAATTGTAATATTTTTAAAGTGTCGACATGGCTCATAGATGACAACATATCTGTCACATTCTTTTGCACTTCAATTTTGATAAGCTCAAATAAAACGGACATAAAATTGACATTCTTAGAACATTGTACTGTGTCGCGTCAGAGAGCGTGTTGTCCGTCTGCGGTCCTCAAAGGACAAAAAAAAAAAGAAAAAAAAAAAGAAAAAAAGGCTAATTCCGGTGTAGGTCAAAGCCTGGTTTTGTCATGTAAATCTTTTGTGTTTACCCCCTCTTACAAATTTAACACACTTGATTTGTTGCCTTTTCTCTTACTACGTCGCCATTACAGCTTGACACTGCTTGCCATGTGGAGGAAATTGATTGATCATGTTTTAAATGAACAGTAAAAACGTCTGTAAAGGATTTTTAAAAAAAATCCTTTTTAAATTATTGCAGTATAAAAATTATCCACATTTGCATTTCAAGTCGTTTAAAATATAACATGTAATAGGTGATGCATATTCTATGTAGTAAATTTGTATGATATGTAGAACATCTAATAATATATACCTACACCTAGTTTTTTACATCATATAACTATCAGAATATGCGTTTATCTAATGAACCTAAAAATACTCTTAAAATGTAATTGAATACTACATTCCAATAGACAAGTTTTCATTTTATAATTATAATATTTCTCACCATTTTAAAATGTTGCACCCCCTCACACTGGATCTGCAGGCGTTTTTGTTGTTGTTGTATAATCATATGATACGAAGTGTTCTTTTTTCCTTGCATGTGTGTGTGTGTTTTAGTGTGTTTCATACTTTTGATTTCCGAATATTTCGTAAATAGAAACATTGCTTCTCTTTGATTATTGCAACAATGGCCCTTGGAAGTCTCGGAGGCTCAAGGACTGAAAAGTTAACATAAAGTCAGATCATTTTATAGAGCGTTTGAATACATTCTTTTTAGGTATTAGATATCAATTTCATCTAACTTATAGTGAAAATAAGACTGCAGTGAAAAATTTTCTTTCACTGATGTGTTCTTCGTCTTAACACGCTGGTGCAACATTGAAGGATATCTGCAGTTGTAAAAGGACACACACACAAACATATACACATGCAAGCACGCAGACACACACATAGACACATACACACGGACAAACGCACACAGATACACTCCACACTTATAGTTTCCGCCATTGTTTTTAAGATTGGAAGTGGTAGTGGACTCTTCCTGACCTTCCTTATTTTAGTACAATACTGAAACTTTTGTTGAACGCAGGAAATACATCTGAGATGAATGATCCTAAACTCCCCCCCCCCCCGAATGGAAATCAAAGTTCTATCCATAAAGCTTAAAAGAAAATCCAAAGCTGCTTTGCGTGCGACAGTTCCCCGTTTGACGACATGATCCCACTCAAGTGGTCCGTTCATGCAACATTGAGAATATAACGTTGAGGTACTTTTAATTATACAACTTGAAAGAAGAAATGAGTGAAAAATCTAATTTGGTGTTTTTGTTTGTTTGTTTGTTTTGTTGTTGTTGTTGTTCTGCCTATCAAAACAATGACACAAAATCATTTTTAAAGTTAGAGAGTGCAGCTGCATGCTTCCTTTATTTACTCAGTTTTATTTGAACTGTCCTGTCTGATCGCACCTTAATTATGTTTGAGTGGGACAAAAATAACCATCAAGTGTCATCTAGCCCATGTGTGGCATATCATCTGCCCCTTGGGCCTTCTGGACATTTGCCCCGCCCCAGGGGTTTTGGGGGTTGTGTGTCTGTTAGGAGTGGTGGGGGCAGGGGGCCTTGGGTGCTCAGGAGTGCTTTTTAAAAAGCTTGCTGATTTAACCTTTGTCCAGCCCAGCCGAGCAGGTCCTGCAGGCTCGGTGTCAAGATCCTTAAACAATTAGAACATAGATGCAGTTGACCTTGGCTGCACAGCCTGCTGCCGTCCAAGAAAGTGCGAACGGTGACAAGCTCTTCATCTTCTCGCCACTTCCTGTGCAGACAGCTGATTTGAAAATGCGCATGTGCAGGCTACGTGTGAGGGCCCAGGACAGGCACGTTACCCTCAGACACAATTTTGATCATTCTTGTTCTAAAACTTCTGAACGTTGATCTCTTCCATGAAGTTAAACACAGCTAAAACCGTGAATGCTATTGCGCTTCAACGCCCATCAAAAATTGTACTGTGCTCACCATTGAGTGAGCGACACATTCCATTGCATGCTTTCCACATTCAGTGTTGAAAATGTCCAAATAAGTCATTTAAAACAATGGAAAATCTTTTTGCAGTGTGTGAAATATTTAAGAAGTGGTCATTTGCAATCACTATAATGTAGTGAGAAGACCCCTGCGTCAGTATTAAGATGCATTTTGTCCCCCCACCCCTGCAGTGAGGCTTTGTTTGGCTTTTGTTTTAATCCCCTCTCACCAATGGGTGCAGGCTGGTGGACCACCCACACTGAGTGCCTTAATATCTTCAAGAAGGCACTTAAATATGACTCACTTTAATACAGCTCTGTTTTGATTACTTTGCTGTACTGAGAACACATCCAGTATTAACACATCAAATATCGGGCAGAGGCACATGTTCTCATTTGCATTGTTTTTTTTTTTCCCTCTTTTTATTTACATTTTGCTTGTTAATGACAGTGGCGATTGGATATGGAACGCTGACATCATAAAAGGCCTCATCAAAATCATCTTCAATGTTTTTGGGCCTGTAGAGGAGGATCAATAATAATTGCGTCTTCCATATTTGCAACCATTTTTTTTTGAGAGACAGACAGACAAATGTTTTGGCTACTAAGCATTTGCAGACTACAACAAAGGCCTCTCTGTTAGTGTAGATATGACTGTACCACTCTGCAGTACAGCTAACCAGGCAAATGAGACACACACGCGTACACACTTGAGGCTCTGCACGTGTGAGGATGCACCAACTCACTCGACGAGATGCTGTGTGTGCATTGATATTGCCAGAGATCACTGGACTAGAAGTGCATAAGAATAGAAATATATAGAATAAATTAGTAGTAGGAAATTTGTATTGATACCTTATACTGAAAAAAGTGCATTTTCACAAATACAGTATATGTTCAATATGATTATAGGTGTATAAAATGAGACAAATATCTATTATTCATAAATACTATTATTTAAATAACAAATTATATATATATATATATATAATCTATGAATCTTTAATGCAATGAATCAAACCTTAGGTGGCTGAGAGAAATGCATTTCGATTGGTAGAAGGGATGAGTACTGCACTCTTATGAAGAATTAAAAATCAATTCTAAGGCCTTATTAAACATGTTGAGATGCAATTAAGTTGAATGAAAAACATTGAGAATACATGTTTAATGAAGTATGAGTTTTACTTCAATAGGAAGCAAATCTTACCAGTATATTCTTTCTATATTCATTAAGGGAATCTGGGAATGGTTAAGAATGGCAGCATTTGTAATTGTTCAATGTGCCAATGCTCCATTCAGTGCACAGCCCAGTGGTTTTCACAGAATCAGTGGAAAATATGAATACCTCATCTGATATGTCAGATTAGTGGTTTCACTTAGCATGTCAAAGATTGTTGGGCACGATAGCAACCATACACACACATTCAATGTCCACAATCGTCCTATTGACCACGTTCAGCTTAATATTTGCATTGGAGTCAATGAAGAATCTTAAAGCTCAAATGAAAAAAGGAATGGCAGCCTTCCCCCCCCCAGCTCTTTCTTTTTCATGCTACAGGAAAATCAATACTTTAACACATAAATGTGCACACGCAGTCTTATACGCTCAGCCACAAAATGTTGCCTTCACACTGTTAACCAAGATGGCAATTTAAAATTTCTTTTTCAGAGAGCTTTAACATTTCCAGTTGTAGCACAAACCTGATGTCTTAAGTTCTAAACCACAGTGAAATGCAGAATGCATGCACAATACAGCACAGAGCACACTTACATTAAACATCACATGCCTAGTTTTTTGGATTTATTTTTACCCTTTTTTTTAGAGTCTACAGCACTAGTGTAATCTTGGTAATTTGCATGTTTGTGTGCTGTGTGAGACTAAATACAAGGATTGCATATGTGAAGGTGTGTACAAGTGTGTGTGTGCCTGTGTGAGAGAGGCTACAGGCATACGAAGGTTTCCACTTGTAATTATATGAAAGAGTAAAAGAGATTGACAGTAATACCATTCTACTAGCTAATCATCTAAACATGATGCCTACTCATTTGTGTTGACCTTTAAGCCCTCAATTATGGAAATGGATTCTGTTGTCCACTGCTAGGCTAAGGAGATTTTTCACCCTGCTACTATGTCGCCCACTTGTCCCTTTTACTTGTTGATTTTTTTTAGTTAAAAAAAAAAAAAATATATATATATATATATATATATATATATATACACATATATATATATATATATATATACATACATTTTCAGAAAATTCAGAAAACCTTGCTACAATAAAACTATACTAAACAATAAAAATTTGGGGTGTGATGTTTGAAATGTGCACATTTGATCAAATGTGTTTTATTTTTATATAAGCATTTGATTTTGGTTATTAAGAGCGTATTACTACTACAAATTTATATACATATCAGTTTAATGAGAATATCAATGTGGCAACTCTCATCATACTATTCTGTTATTAATCTGAAGTACATTCCCATAGAGCAGAAATTGCAGGATGTGTTAAGTATTTTCTGAATAAGTGTTTTTAATCAAGTGCTTCATGTTGGCCTTACCATGTCTCACTCCAAAATAAATGGTGCACAGAGTCCAGCATAGTAATTCATTTTTTTCTGACTAAAAGGATGAAATGCGTAATGAGTAGATTATATACCTCTCAACATCTCTGCGTAGCCCTTAAATTCACTCATTTATATGTTCTATCTTTTGAGCAGTTTTATGAACAATGATGACAGTAGCTTTAATGAAAAGCCATCTTAATAATTAATCAACATACCTAAACTAAACTCAACTTAATTTTATCTACAGCACACTTAAAAAATCAACCTCAGTAGAAACAAAGTGCTGAAAATAGAATAAGATTATAAAACACACAACTCTTGAACATGACATAATTGGAAAACATTAAAAAAGTAAAAAACACAAAAACAAAAATGGAAAAACAAAGGGAAACTCATGCTGTGTTGAAAACCAATGAATAAAAATAGATTATTAAGGAGGATCTTCAAAATGGACAATTAAGGAATTTAGAACACAGAAATTATGTATGCAGTTAATGAAAAAAAACATTCCTACACCGATGCTGGATTAACTCCCAAATACAAACACAATACTAAATACAGTATTACACGGAAGCCACAGTTTTGATCAGGTGTTAAATGGGTCAGTGTTTAAAGCAGGAATTATTTTTTTGGACTCCGCTAGTCGCATGTAGAGGAAGAAGTGGCTTCCTGTAACTGTGATGAAACATGTGTAACCAATCACAGACTTTTGGTACATTCACACTGGCATGTAATTTGTTGAGTCTGGTTTAGAGCGCACGGGAGAGGGAGAAAGGGTGACAAAATGTCCGACAATGTCTTACATAAAAGCAAATGTATAGTTTTCTTTAATTAAATTTCTACGAGGTTCACTTTATTTAATTAGTCTCAGACTACTATGTATTTTGATGTACTTATGACAATACTTGGCTCTGCAATACACAATGAAAAGGACTGGGTATTTGAAATTCAGATAGAAATTCAGAAAGCTGATATCAGAGGGGAATCCTAATAAGGCCATCAAAGTCCTGATTTGTACCCAACAGATGAGGCAGCTGTGAATTGTATGAAATATTGGAAATCGATGGGCTCTATGGAATTTCATTAAGCGGCAGTATCCACAACTGATAGGCCCTCATAATTTGATGGATTGCACAAAAGAAAATTATTAGCTGTCTGTAGAGACAGGGTGTGAATGCACAAACCTGGGCCTTGACAATTGGTGAACTGGGGCAATTTGTGGGGAGTAAAAAAGATATACATGTATGTATTGATTTTTTTATGTTTAAAGAGAGAAAATCTAAGGTTAAATCTTTTCAGCACTGCACCGCAAACTATATGTGGTTTCTTTATTGATTTATTATTCATGAATTCTTTTTTCTTTCCCCTTCTTCTGTATCCCCTCAAACCCCTGACCTCCTCCCTTCAGCTCGAGGTGATGCGCTGGATGATGCTGACAGCGGGAATGAAAGCCGCAGTGGCAGCGAAGAGACACATGTGTGTGAAAAGTGTTGTGCTGAGTTCTTCAAGTGGGCAGATTTCTGTGAACATTTAACAAGCTGCACCAAGAATCCACTTGTGCTGATTGTAAATGATGATGAGGAAACACCTATTTCCTCCCAGGAGTATCCAGAACCCTCCCCTGTGCCCAGTTGCCCGAGTGAGCAAGCTGACAGTGATGATGCCAGAGACGAAAACCACACACCTGCTAGTGAGGGCGATGATGTCCCAGAGATAACCACATCAAATGGGGTCCGAATCCTAGAAAAGGAGGATGAGGAGATGGAGGTGGAACTCTCTTCTGAAAAAAACATGGATCTTGAGGAAAGAGATGTGGGATCACCTGAAGCAGATGGATCCCTACCTCAGCTCGATGATGTTAGCCCCCCAAGTCTCATGAGCTATACAATGCCAAGCACTAATGTTACCTTGGAAACTCTGCATGGTACCCGGGTGGCAGTTGCTCAGTTTTCTCAAACCATAAGGGCAGCAGCAGGCAGCAGCATTTCCACTATGGCTATCCCTATGATCTTGGACCAGCTAATGGCCCTTCAGCAGCAGCAAATACACCAGCTGCAGTTGATAGAACAAATACGAAGTCAAGTGGCTCTGATGAACAGACAGTCTGCCTCACAGCCTGCACTTAACCACCGTAGCACAATAACTGGAAACCCTGGGCCGGTTTCAACGTGTGTCCCCCCAGTTACAAATCAACTTCAGCTCAACAACTTCATCACTCCTCCAGTACATCAGCTGCCCATTAGATTGCCGGCCTCTCTCAACAGCCAAGGTTCTTCGCCTCTCACCTCTGCAATGGAAGGTCCACACTCCCAAACATCTAGTAGAAGTCAGCACTCTAACTCTTCAGTGACCAATACATCCTCCAACAGTTCAATGTTTCCCCCTCCTAGTGCCTCTGGATTGTCAGCTTTACTTCCCTCCTGCTCATCATCAGTCACCAACATAAGCATGAGCAATAGTGTGACAGCAAGCAGTGGAATCAGTAGCAGTTCCGCTCATCCCAGGAACTCCAGCACTCCACCATCACTCAGTCACAACAGCCTCCTGAGCTCAACTTCCAATCTACCACTGATACCTCACAGCTCATCAAGTAGCGTTATCTTTCCAAACCCGTTGGCCAGCATAGCAGCAACGGCTAATGCACTTGACCCCCTATCTGCTCTGATGAAACATCGCAAGGGCAAGCCCCCAAATGTGTCTGTTTTTGACACAAAGCCAAGTTCTGAAGACCCTTTTTTCAAGCACAAGTGTCGGTTCTGTGCCAAAGTGTTTGGCAGTGACAGTGCACTACAAATCCACCTGCGTTCCCACACTGGAGAGAGGCCCTATAAATGCAACATATGTGGTAACCGCTTCTCTACTAAGGGAAATCTCAAAGTCCACTTCCAGAGGCACAAAGAAAAATACCCTCATATCCAAATGAACCCCTATCCAGTTCCTGAGTACTTAGACAATGTTCCTACAAGCTCAGGCATCCCATATGGTATGTCCTTGCCCCCAGAAAAGCCTGTTACAACATGGCTTGATAGTAAACCTGTCCTCCCTACTGTTCCTACATCAGTTGGGCTCCAATTACCCCCCACATTACCAAGTATGATAGGGGGGTTTGGTGATTCTGCGAGCCTCACTCCACTGAATAGGTCCCCTCAAAGGCCATCACCCCCATCAAGCGAATGTGCATCATTGTCTCCTAATATTGTTATTGACTCTGGAGTTACCACCAGTTCAACTTCTCCAAAAGCCACACCAGGGAGCGATCTACCTCCACTCTTGAAACCTGAAGGCATTCTTCTACCCCCAACCTGCCCTACTCGGCCTGGGGAAAACAACACTACCACAACAACAGTATCTCATGTGGTTCTCTCCCCTGCCATCACTCCCAAAACGTCAAGTAGTTCCCTGGTTGCCGAACCCAATAAGAGCCAAAACACTTTTTCAAATCCAGTGTCCCATCCTGTTCTCCCCATGCTCTCTGATCAATTTAAAGCTAAATTTCCCTTTGGAGGCCTCCTAGACTCTATGCAAACCTCAGAGACATCAAAGTTGCAACAGCTCGTTGAAAACATTGACAAGAAAATGACCGACCCCAACCAGTGCGTCATTTGCCACCGTGTTCTGAGTTGTCAGAGTGCTCTCAAGATGCACTACCGAATCCACACAGGTGAGCGACCTTTTAAATGCAAGATATGTGGGCGAGCATTCACCACCAAAGGTAATCTGAAAACACATTTTGGTGTTCATCGATCGAAACCCCCATTACGAGTCCAGCACTCATGTCCAATATGTCAGAAAAAGTTTACCAATGCTGTTGTTCTCCAACAACATATCCGTATGCACATGGGTGGCCAGATTCCAAACACTCCTGTCACTGACAACCTTCAGGAAATGGACACAGACCTGTCATTTGATGAAAAGAGCATAGATGCAATGAGCAGTTATGATGATGACCTTCTGGATGAAATGGAGCAGGCTATAGATGATGAAGTTGAGTTAAAAGAGGGTGAAATGGACCTATCAAAACCTTATTCACCTGGAAGCTCTCCGCCAACTTCTATTATGTCTAGCATTGCTGTTATGGATAACCAGATGAAGATAATTGACTCCACTGCAAAAATAACCAGTTCGTTTATTCAAAAGCCTAATCAAAATTTCTGTAACTATGGAAATGAGAATGAATGTTTTCCTACAGATTCCCTGTCTGCAGTAGGGGATGCAGAATCTCAAAGCTTGGGGAGCCCTACTCTGTCAGAGTCCTCTGGCTCTTTGCATCAGTTCTCCCCGGCTCACAGCCACTGTGAGAACCAGAGATCCAAATCTCCAGCTACACTCAATAGTCACAACAGTGCCATGACAGTAGAGGAGACCCAGGAGAAGAATGCTGCTGGCTTGGCAACTGTGAAGTCTGAAAAATCAGAAACCCCATCTCCACTTCCAGCAACAGAAAGCAATGGGGCCCTGGACCTGACTGCCATTCAACCAAGTAGACACTTTATAAAGGAGGAGAGCCCCTTCAGTATGCTGTTTCTAAATAGAGATCGAGGTGCGTATGAGCAAAATGTAAAAATGGATTCTCTAAATGAATACAATTACAATATACAATATATATGGATGGCTGAGTTTAATCTGCAGTAATTCCTGATTCCTGAATCGCAAATCCCCTAAGTGTACTTTAGAGTTCCAAATAAGAATGGACAAAGTGATTCACAGTTACATTTAAAAAAATATTTCTTGAACTCTTTTTCTATTATTATTGTGAGTTATTTTTCTTTTAGGTCTAAACACTCCAAACCTGGCCAGCACTGCATCAAATATGATCAAAATGGAAATGAATGGACACAACAAGTCATTATCTTTGAGCGAAACTTCCCACCTACCTGTTAGCATTCAGGTTCCCACTGCTGCAGCTCCCCAGAACACCCTGAGTCCCAGTACCAACCCCATGTTGGCTCCCCCACCCCCTCGACGCACCCCAAAGCAGCACAACTGCCACTCTTGTGGGAAGAATTTCTCTTCTGCCAGTGCTCTGCAAATCCATGAGCGCACACATACTGGAGAAAAACCTTTCGCCTGCTCCATCTGTGGACGGGCCTTCACCACTAAAGGCAATCTAAAGGTATGTGACATGTAGTTGTTCTCAAACACAATGGGAATGTTTGTGTGTCCTACATTTTTCACAACTCGAAGTACTAATGTATTAATAAATCATAATAACCATTGCCAGCTGTTTTGTCAATTGTTTATCATGCCTATGTGTATAGAATGGTTATGGTCCTTATCATGGTCATACCATGATACTTATTTGTACACTGGTGATGTGTTTGCCAATTTTAGGTCCACATGGGAACACACATGTGGAACAATGCACCAGCACGCAGAGGGCGACGACTATCTGTGGAAAATCCCATGGCTCTACTGGGTGGGGATGCAATGAAATTCAGCGAAATGTTCCAAAAGGACCTTGCGGCTCGGGCCATGAACGTTGATCCCGGTTTTTGGAACCAGTATGCAGCTGCTATCACCAATGGTTTGGCCATGAAGAACAATGAGATCTCTGTGATCCAAAATGGAGGTATCACCCAGCTACCTGTGAGCCTTGGTGGTGCAGGACTAACTTCACTGCGAGCCATGCCTGGTGCAATGGACCGTCTGCACACAGGCAGCAGCCCTCCTATGACAGCAATTGAGAAAGCCACACTTGAGGTCGGGGCCAGCCGCCCCTTCTCCAGGTATATGGAGGAAAACAAAGAAATTGGGATCAATTAAAGAAAGACAACTGCCTTGAAGCAAAGACTGAAAGTCAAACAGGGAAAGAAACTGCTGATCCAGTCTAAAGCCCATGTTAGTACATTATGTACAGATGAAATATGTTTTGCTTTTGGGAATATTGTATTTAGTGTCGATTAGAGGTTTTTGCATTCCACCCATTCCTTGTTCACTTGATATTGAGAAAGATGCTTTGTCTCTTGTTTGGGAATACAGTATGTTGTCTTGCAAGATTTGCATGATACCTACAGTTTTGAGCTGTATGTTTGACTGCGTTTATGAATTCCTTTGAAAACTGGTATTTTGCCTTATTTACAAGGGGCAAAAACCTTGGACAGGAAGAAACCGAAAATAATGAGTTTGTTCGTAGACATTCAGTCAACCTTCTTTGAGTGCTCTTTTAGACTGAAAAAGGGCCATGGATAGACTGCAGTATAGTGTTTCTGTGCTCGCCTGATATTTAGTTTCTCATGAACTAGAAAACTTGAAAAAAATAATGTTTTAACTATTTTAATCTTTACACTTAGTCTCAAAGCAATGTCTTATATTGTCCTGTGTCTTTGGTATTTATGATGTTGAAAAAAGAAAGCGGGTATACAAAAATATATTTAATGACCCAAGCATTTTATTGATTCCATCATTTTTATTTTCCAGTGTACAGGCTTCACTGATGAATATCTCTTTCAATGAAAAAAAAATCTGTCATTTTAGTTTCATATGGGAGAATATGTCGAGGTTTTTATTTGGATATCTCCTAAGACTTTCTCAATACATAGAGGTGATGTTACATGAGGCTGGAGAAGTCCAAAGCTGCTATGACCACAACCCTGCTTTTAATCTTTGTAAAAGAAAAAAAAATAGTGCTCCTTTTGAAGAATTATCTATGTATAGAAATACAAACAAATCTAAAACAGGTATGCATATTTTGTATCACATAAAGCTAGACATCACATGAGTTGAAAGTATTTGTCATGTTTGTGAATGCACTTTTTAAAAACAAGACGTTCTGTCTGTGATACTGTTAACCTTTTGACTGAGCTATCTATCCGTGCTGTTTTCATTGTTTTCGGCTTACCACTCCTGCAATTTGCATTTGGTTATTGCATTAGTGCTACTCTTTAGCGTGCAAACCCACAAGTCAATCAAAAACCTCTTTAATAAAATAATGACCACAATGGTGACTTTTGGCTCATTTTCCTCCTCTGCATTATAGCACCACATTTAAAAGTGAACTTTTTCAAATAAAAAGGCCTATTCTATGGCCTTAAAATGTAATTGTATTGTAATTTGTTCACTGGCTGAATTACAGTACTTATTTAACAGCTCCATGTGTGTTCACAAAATACTTTATTTTCATTTTTCTTTGTCTGAGAAATTTTTCTTTGTCTTTGTCTTGGTTTTTTTTTTGTGGTGGGGGACAACTAAAGGTAAGGACAACAAAACAAAACAAGTGATTGCATAAAATCTGTGCTATACCTGACTCGACAGAGTCAAGCATTATCATGCTGTTCATACCACAAATATACAAATACAAACTACTGTATAAAGGGTGTCCCAAAAAAAATATATACAGACTTTAAATTATTGTAAAGTTGATGTTTATTATAATTCAAATACTTTTTAGCATGTAAAATAATTTACATATATCATTATTTAAAGTGCATATACATTTTTGTGGGACTCCCTGTATATAAATATACAAATTTGTACAATAAGTATTAACAAGGCGGCACGGTGGGGCAACCAACTAGACCGTTGCCTCACAATTCTGATCCAGACCCCACCTGCGTGGAATTTGCATGTTCTCCCCGTGCCTGTGTGGGTTTCCTCCGGGCACTCCAGTTTCCTCCCACATCCCAAAAACATGCATTAATTGGGGACTCTAAATCGCCCCTTGGTCTGATTGTGAGTGTAACCGTTGTCTGTCTGTGTGTTCCATGCGATTGGGTGGCAAGTGGTTTAGGGTGTACCCCGCCTCCTGCCCGATGATAGCTGGGACAGGCTCCAGCAGTCTTACAACCCTTGTGAGGATAAGCGGCTCAGAAAATGGATGGATGGAAGTATTACCCATTACAGAAAGATGGAAATATGCATTCTCACATGTTTTATACGAGTACTAATATGTACTATACGTTTTTCACTGAACACTTGAACAGGTATTCAAAAAATATGACATTGTTGGCAATGTTGCTCATGCATATTATTTCCTTAGTTGATAATATTATGTCAGAATAATACACATTGGGATCATGCCAGTCATTGTTCGGTTGTTAGTGTACGTGTGTGCGTGTGTGCGGGTGGGTGTGCGTGTGTGTGTGTGTGTGTGTGCTTTTCTGTGGTAGATGATGGTGGCTTCCTCCCAGCTATGCATGACATTTGGTCCAGGTGTCAGCACATAGACTGTCCGTGTGGCTCTCACACATAAAGTGTAACCACTTTCACACTTTCTCTAATACAACAAACTCAGTAAAGTGTATTTCATTGATGAGTCTGCTGTGGAAAGCAGGGAGCCATATCAGCTTAGAAGAAAGTCAGGGTTTGCTGTAATCACAACAAAAACTTCTAGGAATCTACACTGAGACTTACATCTATGAGTGGATGATTCGCCATTGCCGTAATGATACATTCCATGCAATAAAATGTAATATTCTGTTTGATTAGCATTGATTGTGTTTCAGTGTAAATGTCTGCTTTGTGTAGGAAACATTGACATTGAACTTTTTTTGAATTACAAATATACAGTTCAATTGTCTTTTGACATATTTAAGAAATACTTTAAATGCATGCCTGATGACAAAAGTTACCTGCGATCTGTCTGATCTCTGATTACATAATAGAAATAAAGTTGAGATAACATTTATCATTTTACCTTCAACCTTCTCTGAGTTTCTACACTTCAAATTTTTTTTTACATTTATGAAATGACCTGGTTTGAACTCAAAATAATAAAAATACATAAAGGATATCCTCTGAAAAAGACTTTCCCCCTTTGTAATTAGAATATCTCTGCAAGTTCACCATTATATGACGATTATGTTTGTGGCCAATTATCTTAGTACTGAACATTATATAAATTTCAGTTGTCGCTTTTTCATTATGACAGGGATGAGAATGACCAATTTGGAAAAACACTGAAAATCTCTGTTGATGGGTGGGGGGGTTGAGTTTCCTCCTGGATATTTTTTGCTCCTCGGAACACAGAGTGCAAAGCACTTTGCTGGGAATGTCCACTTTTTATATGTGTTCGGTGAAACATGTTGATACCGTTTTCGGTATCTGCACGGTTACACTTTTTTCAAGCCATGCCCGTCTGAAACAATTTTTGATTCCAGCATCCATCCTTGTCAATTGCCCTCGCTCGATCTTCATCCTTTTTTTCTGACACTTTCGCCATCGTAAAACTTTGAACACACCATCGCTCAGTTCGCGGTATCTAAGTCCCACGCACCATTACTTGGCTAACTAACAAGTTACACTGCAATTTCTGAGAAACAAGAACACATGTACATGGCAATGGTGAAACTCGGTTTACCACTAACACGATTGGATCGTTATACTGTATAACTCTGTTGTCCAATCAAGTAATCAGCCACAAACAACTTTTAATGTTTATGTCGCAAAATGCAAATATTTACACTACCGAGCAAGTTAGAACGGCATATGATAGTCGCGTTTGTGCTAGCACTTAGCTGAACTTGCAGCTTGGAGCCCACTACAGAGAGGCAGGAGCATGATAACCTACCCCACCCCTGAAATTTTCTCAACAGATTTGCACTTATCTCGAGAATGGTCATTTTAGTCTGAAAAAGTCGGAAATCCGCCGATTGGCGGAAAATTCTCATCCCTGTTACGATTATTTGAAATTATATTTTAATCAATTTCATCAGTCATACTATCCCCGCTATAACCATGGAAAATCCTGCTGATGACTATGATTGTGTGGTCCAAACGAAGAAATGGTAATATGTGGTTGCATTTAAAGCCCGATTGTTTGACACTGCCCTGTCAGCTAATGGCACAACCTTAGTCAACAGGATTGTCAATGAATGAAGAAATTTCATAGGGACTGTTTTCCTCCATGCAGGCATTATTGAGCTCATATTTGAGAGGAAACCAAATACATTCCACCCATTCTTCAACTCGTGATTGCATTTAGTGAATGGAGATTGTCAG
This sequence comes from Syngnathoides biaculeatus, assembly GCF_019802595.1. NCBI lineage: Eukaryota > Metazoa > Chordata > Actinopteri > Syngnathiformes > Syngnathidae > Syngnathoides > Syngnathoides biaculeatus. The sequence goes on along the minus strand of NC_084644.1, from coordinate 22,076,257 downwards.
TATGCATTTGTGTACAGACGTTTGTCTGACAATTTAAGTGGTAATTCTCCTCAAATTTATTTTATAATTTAATAGACTGGAGATGCACAGGGATACTTCATAAAGGAGTGCTGTTGGGGCTAAGGGATTTCAGTTTTGAGGTATTCCATGTCACATGGGTTTGAATAGGAACTCTTTATGACCCTAATAGTTTAGTATTTCAATTTTATGTCATGTCACAAAGGAAATTGAACCCAAGAGCAGGCGGAGGTTGAGAGGTTGTGATGAATCATTTGTAGAAATAGGGAAATGTAGATGAGGTCCGCTGGCAGATAGTGGAGGATAGAATGTGTGGCAGGCAGTAACGAGGGCGGCTGACTTGATGGTGTGCTGGTAAGAATTCATGTGATGATGAACACAGATGAAAGCAGACGAAACACAGAGGTAACACTGAGGACAAGGAAAGACAGAGAGGTCAGAAATGAGAGGAGAAATAACATAGCTTAAGTGGATGCTTGGGATCCGTTGTACCGCTGGAGAAGGTTTTCAGGCTCTGTCAAGAGTTTCTGGGATCTGACAAGTTTTTATGGAGGTCCTAACTAGGGATTGGTGACAGGTGAGGAAGGTGCTAGAAAGAGAGAGAAACAATGGGAGAGAGCGGAGCAAGATGGTGCAAGGTGCCAACCAGGCTCCCATCACGGTACACCAACCATGGTACGGAAGGGTGGCTCATGAGAGTACCTCCTCTCAACAGATGCCTCTTGGCATCCTGCCAGGCTTCCCAAAGATGAGCATAAAAATTCGAAAGTAGGGAGTCGTTAAGGATAAGATTACGGGAACTCAAGGATCGCTCCTCCAGACCACACCCCTCCCATTCCACCAGGTACCGGAAACCATTTTGCTTAGGTCTTTCATCAAGGATGCCCGAAACCGTGAAAGCCGGATAGTTGTTGATAACATGGGGGGTGTATATGACCGGAGGGCAAAGGGCACAGGTGGAGCCAGGTTTGAGCAATGGCACATAAAAGGTGATTTAATTTTTAGAGACTGCGGGAACTGGAGTTGGATGGATGTGGGATTGACTCTTTTAGTTATGGGAAGCAAACCGATAAAGGAGTGAGTTTTCAGGACACCTTTTTGAGAGGGAAGCCATGGGAGGAAATCCAAACGCTCTGACCTACCCTGTACTCTGGCGCAGTGGAATGATGAAGGTCCTTGAGCCTTTTATATTTTTCCCCTGATATGACCAAGGCCACCCTGAAGTTCTTCCATAGAGACCGTACCCTTCTCAAGTGATCCGTCACCGCGGGAACTGCCACCACAAGCTCCTGCTCCCTGAATAATGGGGGTTGGAAACTGTACCAGGCCATGAATGGAGACATACCGGTGTCTGACCTGGTGAAGGACTTGTGGGAATACTCAATCTGAGGAGGGAATGATTTACATGAGGTGGGGTTGCATGCAACAAAGGAGTGAAGGTCTGATTCCACGATTGATTTCCCTGCTCCGTCTGGCCATTGGTCTGTAATAGTATTCAGAAGACGAGCTGGTGGAATTTGAAGAAATTGAGAACAATGCATGTCACAGTTTGAAATGCAGAGGGCAACTTGGCATATGTAATAGACATACTGTATTTAGAAAATCGATCAACATTTGTAAAAATGATTGTGTTGCCTTCAGAGGTGGGCAGGCTGGTAATAAAGTCCAGAGTTATGTTGGACCAAAGTTGGCTTAGGATAGGTAAGGGGTGCAAGCAGACCGTCTGGAGGCAGGTGTGAAACCTTCCCTGAGTCACAGTCAAAGCAGGGGTGGAAGAATTGTCCAGGTTAGGACACCAAAAATGTTGCTGTATGAAGTGAATAGCTCTGGAACGATATGTAATGGCCCCGTCACACCATGACGTTCTGGTCAGCGTCCGGTAGCGTTTTAGAAAACGTTGGTAGTCGCCCATGGTCGCCGGGATAGCTCCAGAGTAGCGTTGCACGCGTTTGCCTATCGTTAGTCAGTCGTAACTCTAGCTTTACTTGGTTGTTACTTAATCGTTTGCTTTGCAGTGAACGACTCACTGGCGACCTGTCAACACCCACTGAACAATCCCCTAGCGCACACAGTGTGTAACCAAAGTGAAACGAACATCGTTTGGTGTCCATTGAGCATCATTTGAGCGTTTCTCGAAATTCCATGCATATGGGTATATAAACCGATGCTTTGTAAAAGCAAGGTCCATTTAATATTAAGCTACAGTAGAGAGCACTTACTATGGAAGATCCAGAAAGACTAAGGAGGGTATATATTCTTGCTATAGCCCAGCATGAAGTAGATGTACTGAACTTGAACATAGCTGAACACATCGAGGGACCTCGAACGCAGAGAAGACCCCAACGTAGACGACAGTGCTGGATTAAATCATGGACATTAAGGCGTCAAGATTTTGGTCTGTTCGACCAACTTATGGTTGAGATTCGCCGGGAAGATATCAGTACTTTCACGAACTTCATGCGCATACCACCTGATATGTTTGATGAAATTCTTGGACGTGTCAGAGGCAAATTGACGAAGCAGCACACCTTTTACCAAAAGCCCCTCGATCCTGGCCTGAAACTGGTGGTAACACTGCAACATTTGGCCTCTGGATCTAAGTATGCTGACATGAAGTTCCATCGTACACAATCTCTGTCCTTGTCCGTGAAGTGTGCCGGGCGATCATTGACGAGTATCTGGATGAGATGATGACCCCCCCAAGCACTCCTGAAGCCTGGCGTGAGATTGCCAACCAGTTCATGACAAGGTGGAACTTTCATTGTTGTGGTGCCCTTAACGGGAAACATGTTGCCAGCAGATGCCCTCAGTCTTCCGGCTCAACCTACTACAACTACAAGGGATTCTATTCTGTGGTGATTCTGGCCCTAGTTCATCTGGGCAGACGTTGGTGGTAAGTGTTCCTTCACATAATGTCTTTAGTGGAGATTGAATTAGATTATTCTTGATGTTACTATTTATACTGTATGTTTGGGTTGATGTAATTTGTGTCATTCAGTGAAAGGAGCAGCGTCCGATGCACAAATCTATAACGGGTTCGAGCTGAAAGAATGCATCGATGCTGGCTCCATTGGCTTCCCACCAGCTGAACCTCTGCCCAACGACAACGAGGATGTGCCGTACTACCTAATCGGTGACGACGTGTTTGCCTTGAGGTCTACCATGATGAAGTCGTATTCGCACCGTGGTATGATCGACGACGAGAGGGTTTTCAACTACAGGCTGTTAAGGGCACGTTGTGTGGTCGAGAATGCCTTTGGCGTCCTTGCCAATAGGTTCCTGGTTCTCCTGACCTCTATGAGCCATTCTCCACCTACCGTAAAGCTCATCGTTACTATGTGCCCGTGTTTGCACAATCTCTTGAGTATTAGATATCCACGTCAGCAGAACATTCGCATGGACCGGGAGGACGATAATCATCAAGTAATTCGTTGACAATGGAGAGAACAGCGCAATCTGGAGGACACCATCAATGTCAGAGTGCCTAACGTCAACAACAGGGAGGGGAAGCGTCAGAGGAACCTTCTGAAACACTGGTGCAACTCGGAGGCTGGTGCTGTTCCATGGCAATTGGATATGATACGAAAAATGTAGTGACATTAACGATGTGTGTTGATGTGTGTATGTTCTCTAATGAAAAGTACGAAAATAAACAAACATTCAGTGTCAGTTTTAGATAATTTATTCAAAGAACATACCCCCCCCCCGAAAAAGAATCACCTGTATAACACCGGTTATTTCGTAAATCACTGAAATAATAACATCAAATAAACCAGACATAAAACAATTCAAGGAAATGATAATCATACTTGCACTTTATTACAAATGCTCGGCCTCATCCAGCACCCCTGAGTTTTAACCTAGATCACCTTCAACTGCATTTAAACAATAATAATAGGAAATTAACAATTGCCTTTCACTTGGGATTCAAAAATTCTTAGTATAGTCAGTATTTTCGATGCTTTGGCTCACAGCTCTTGAATTATAGACATGTAGGCAGAGTCCGTGGAGTTGAGCAGTGAAATTGCTTGGGGGGTTGGTGTTCCCCACTCACTGGGAGGTGGCTGCCAACCTCCTTGCTGTGACTGGCACCCGTCCTGACACTGAAAGGGCTTCTTGCTCGAGGTGGGTAGCGACGAGGGTGTGTCACCAGTGAAACTGAACATACATTAAAAATCAAAATGGTCAGATGGCTTCCTAGAGTGGGGATGAGTGATTTTCATCTAAGTTTGAACAGATCTAACTCTTTTGATTAACTTTCGTGTCAGCTATTGGCCAATTTTAGTAATGATGCAAGTCTGGATATACGAGGGTTTGCCTAATGCACCAATAGTAGTTATAATTAACAGTAATAGCAAATAATAAAGTAATAGTAAATGACTGAATCGAGTCCTGTCTGGAGGGGGGTCTAGTGGACCGGTTCTGACTGTCTTCGTCACTTGACTCCGACTCGCAGAATGGCTTCAGGGCCTTGTTGATGGCTTTTCGGGCCTGGTGAAAGTCCTTTAAACTCAGCCCCAGCAGCACACTCTTGACCTAGGCTGCGTAGGTGGTCCTTTCGGTGACTGGCTCGGGAGGCGGGAGTTGTTCACGCAGCATCGTCAGAATGTCGCCAGTCTCCTTGGACCTCCTCTGGAGGGTCACAATGTCGGAGGAAACAGACCAGGCTTGGGTGCGTTGACGTTCTGTGACCTTGTCATCAAACTCGTCAACTTCAACCCTCTCCTCCGCCGCGGCCCGCTCAGCCTTATTCAGGTCGCCCTGACTTTTGGCTATTATTGCCTTCAACTAGAAATACATGAATTGACAGGTAAACACAGCGAGTTTGAAAATTGACAATTAACAATTCTACAGACATTCATCTTTTACTTATTAATCAATATTGAAGTATAATTATAGATATAGGATTAGTTCAATATCTGTGTGAGCACTTACACTCTTGACGGGCTTCGACCGGTGGTTGATAGCTTAGTGGAAAAATGCAAATTTCTCTTTTGTCCATGTCTCCCTTTCCGTCATTTTTTTCTGGCCATCCCCACTCTTCTTCTCGTCCATCCTTGGTAGATATTACAAGCATACGGTCAGAATATACTAAGTACATACGTATATGGTAGGTATATGTTAAGTATATAAATTCCATTATTATTACATTCAGGGCAATTACTTGAAGAATTTTCCCAAATTTAAACGAAAATACTAACTTTGTGAACATGTCCCTGAGGGACTTGAACCTGGTCCACAAGTGGTCCACGCTGATCTGTAGTTCTGTGGCTTTGGTATCGAGTATCATTTGCTTCTTCGCCTTGTTCCTGTAATCAGTCTGCAGTGAGTTCCACAGCAGTTCGTTTTCGGGGAAGAACTCCACCAGACTATCCTCAACAGCCCGGTCCAGGATCCTGCAATCCTTTCTCTGCTTCATTTGTCCCTTTGTTGGACCGTCCTCACTGGGGTTTGCAATATGTTTCGGGTCCCCAGGGGGTGACACATTGTGCGTGACTCCGCGGACGTGCTCTTCCTCCTGCTGTTGTTTTTCCTCCAAACACATTGCTCGTGATGAAAGAGGCTTAGCTTTCTTACTAGCAGCGCAAGTGCCTGAAGTCCGCGCCCTAACTTTTCTTCTTCTCTGCGGCATGATGCTCACTGTTCTAACTCACGACAACAACTGAAGTGACAATGAACTTTCCAACGTTTTAGTTCCGGTTCCAACGTGAAAAAATACACGCCAGCAAAATGCTTTTCTGTCGTTATTCACCCATTGGTCACACGCTCAACACGCCCATCTTATGTTGACGAATCGCTCGTCGCGCCCCAATGACACGTTTGCACACGCTAATGGTTTTGAGTGGTATCTTATTTGGTCGCTGTTACACGCTTTTCGTGCGTTAGACACGCTTTTCGTGTGTTAGACACACGTTAAGTCATGCGTTAGACACATTTTAATCACATGCCAGATGTGTCATCCGCGTTTGAGAACGCTGGAAAATGGAACAATTGAAATGTTCAGAGGACATTGACCAGAACATCATGGTGTGACGGAGCCTCAAGATTGGAGTTGTGGGCCCACTGAACGATGTCGGAGTGTGTGGAATAAAGTCCAAATAGATGATTCAGAGGTCTAGTCTTGAGGTTAACAGGAATCTTTTGAGCGTGTTTGACTATCTGTTCAATATTCCATGTTGCAGAACATACAAAGCACGAGGGAGGGAGGATAGGTTGGTGTTTGGCAAGGCTGGAGTGGGATGAGTAAGTGGTACCTCGGTTTTTGAACGTCTCTGTTTTCGTAGAAATCGGTTTTCGAATGGAAAATTTGAGATTTTTGATTTGATTTTTGAATGAAAATCGGTATTCGAACGCCCCGACCAGTTGACCCACAATGATTTGTTATTGTGCTTTTGAACGCACCCTCAAAAGAACCGGAAACGACATAATGCGCGCTACGGAGCAACGCAACCAGTTGACCCACACAGTCCTCTGCACGTGGACGTGTCCTTGTAGTGACTTGTTTTTCTTCCAATTGAGCAATATTAACCCCCTATCATGCCCCCAAAGCAGGCAAGTGGAACTGCTGGTGCTGAAAAAAGGAAAGTGGTGCGTAAAACTGTCGACTTCAAGAAGGATTTGGTAGCTGAATACAAATCTGGTGTGCATGTTTCTGAGCTATCAAAGAAGTATGGCATGGCGAAATCGACGATCAGCATCATTCTGAAACTCAAGGATGCCCTCAAAGCAAGTGATGTTGCCAAAGGAGCAACAGTGTTGACCAAGCAGAGGCCACAGATCTTGGAGGAAGTCGAAAAGTTGCTTCTTATTCTGATGAGGCTGAAGGCAGGAAAGATGTCTCAAGTGAAGATATAAAAAGCTATCAGCGCTCAATGGAACGACATGCATAATATTGTAGAACTCCATCACCCTAACAAAGCAGAATGTTGCAGAGTACTGCAAAATTTCAATGAGTTGTTATGAGCCACTTCAGTAAGGTGCTCAAATAACTATCTATTTATCTACAATAAATTCTTTGTTAAAAAAAGGGGCGAGTCACCCCCACTGAAGACATTTGAAACAGTTGTTTTGCATTGCTTTTTTCTTTTGTTCCATTAACCCTACCTCTAGTTGCAAGTTAATTTTTTTGTACGTCGATCATTTCACTTTTCAACCGGCCTTCTGGAATGGATTGTTGTTGAGAACCGACGCACCACTGTATAGGCAGGATAGGGGTTGAGTTTGCTCTTACGGGATCCAGGTCAGGAGGAGAGGCCGAAATTAAATTGGCCCTGAAAAAGACCCTGGAAACTTGTTGGGGGTTAAGGAATTTGGCAGAACGGATGTAGCAAAGGTTCTTGTGATCACTCCAGATGAGAAAGAGTACTTCAGTCCCCTCCCAGCCACTGCCTCCATTCCGTGAATAAGCAAGTATATATAGTCATGCACAAGGTAACTCAATATGCTTTACAAAATGAAAAAAACTTTTAATACAAATAAATAAAACATTTAAAACTAGGAAAAAACAACAAACATAAAGAGAAAAATGTAAACAAAATATATACTGCATACATATAAATAAAAATAAAAATACAATTAAAAACACTGTACAGTGCAAGAAATATAATTAAAAAATGGAAATACTCTAAAAAGCATGAGAAAAAAGAAGAGTTTCGGGATTTAAAAACATTCACATCTCTGTTGATAACTTGTTCTATTTGTGTGCAGCATAATAGCTAAATTTCACTTCACCATGTTTGCCTTGGACTGCACTCCACTATTTGTCCAAAATCTGTTGATCTCAGAGCTCTACTAGGTGTGTATTAAATGAGCATTTCTTTCATCTATTCAGGATTTAAACCATGTGGTGATTTATAGACCAGTAGCAGAACTTTAAAATTTATTCTAAAGCTCACTGGAAGCCCGTGTATGGACTTTAGAATTTGAGTTTATGCTCTGACCTCTTTGTTCTGGTCAGAACCCGAGCTGCAGCATTCTGAATGAGCTGTTTTATGATCTTTTTAGGGAGTGCAGTCAAAGGACAATTACAATAATCAAGTCCATCCATCCATCCATCCATCCGACCATTTTCTGAGCTGCAATCCTCACGAGGGTCACGGGAGTGCTGGAGCCAATGGACCATTCCGATGGCAATCTTTAGCTCCGTCCCCTTAGCCATGTCCCACAAGCTTCCAAAATGGTGATTAAACAGAACATGTTTGAAGTCGATTCTCTATTGTTTATTCCAGATAATATTGGGGTATGTTTTTTGCCAAATGTGTCAGACTTGTCCAAGAGTGTTCTACAGAGAGGTCTCAAATATTTCACGCAAGGATATGTACATGGAATTAAGATTTTGGATGGAGCAGGATGCAATGTCAGAGTTACAGTGAAACGTTGGCGATTGATACAAAAAGTGTTGACGCCTCACAAACTTCATATGAAATTCCAGCAGGATAAAATAGTGGAATCGTACTGCACATGTAAAGTCGAGTGAGTACTTTTTACTTGGAAAGATCACGAGTAATATCATTGTAGTCTATATAAGTGAGTGGGTGTATTCATTTGACTTGGCTCGTAATCAAACCCAGTGCTCTGTCCTAAAAGTCTGATGTGATACAAATAGGCAAATAGATTTTTCTCTTGCATGACATCACGCATTTACGTATCACTGACCCGACTCTTTGGCATCAAAGATTACACACTTCATTCAGTAGGTCAGTGATAGACTAACAAAGTGAAAGTTGTTCTCCTGCAATGTATAAAGCACTGATAATAATGAAATTAAACTCAGAGAAGATACTTCTCCCTCACTTACCTTCGAATACACAGCCTTGTGTTTGTTGATATTGTTCACATTGAGTTGTATGTGTGGTCTTCTGCAAGCCTTAATCCCTCGTAGACACTTCGTCAACTGTGTTTTAGGCTTTGGAAAATAAATCAACCGGGCCCCTTGTAAGCTCGCAGGATATCTTTCATCAGAACTGCACGTTCCCCAAGCGCATCTGAGGACCATTTTCTTCGTAACATTAACTTTTCCAAACGCACGCTACTGACAACCAACATTGCTTGTGGGACAATATGGCGAGAGGGGCGTGTCAAGCCAGGGGTTAAGAGAATGTGGCTATCTGATTGGCTATTGTACGAGTGATTGACAGGTCATATTCCAGCTGTCATCGGGCAGGAGGTGGGGTAAACCCTGAAGTGGTTTCCAGCCAATCGCAGGGCGCATGGAGACAGACAACAGTCGCACTCACAATCATACCTAGGAGTAATAAAGAGTCTCCAATTAACACATGTTTTTGGGATTTGGGAGGAAACCAGAGTGCCCTGAGAAAACCCACACAGGCACGGGGAGAACATGCAAACTCCACATAGGCAGGGCTGGGATAGAACCCTACACCTCAGAACTGTGAGGCCAATGCCTTACAGCTGTACCACCATGTAAGAGGTCAACCGCAATGGTGGCTCTACTGTATATAATTTTTATACCGGAACAGCTTTATGGTGCCACATTGGAGGTTTTAAGGTTCACTGTGGTTTCTTAATTTTGTAATTGATGTTTATTAATTATCAGAATTGAAGTTTCTAGAGGGGAGAGAGAAACAAAGACAAAAGACAGCACTGATCGTAAACAGGATGAGAAAAGTAAATCATTACATATCCACAGCATTGAAACATTAGACATTGGTGTTGCATGCGGTTGTGGTGCAGGACAAGATAGGACAGGACAAGGACAGGACAAGAAGCATACAGGACAAGGGTCATGAATCCACCTGTACAACTGAAGTGTGGTGGGACTGACTATATGCACCTTCCCCCCAGCCACAGGAAGAGGAAGAGCCGACTAAATCAATAGATGAAGAACTGAGAGAAGAGGAAGAAGATGGCCTGATAAGTGATAGGGGGGGCCCATGTCACCCACCATCAGCCAGTTGGGGGGACCCAGGTAAGGGAACACCCTGAACTGGTCACCATCCACTTGCAGGGCACATCGAGACAAACAACAATTCATACTCACATTTACACCTACAGGCAATTTATAGTCTTCCATCAATCTACTATCCCTGTTTTGGGGATATGGGAGGAAACTGGAGTACCTGAAGAAAACAGACGCAGCCACGGGGAGAATTTGGAAACTCCACACAGGCGGGGCTGAATTTCAAAGTCGGGTCCTCAGAACTGTGAGTCAGGTGTGCGAACCAGTCATCCACCTTTCCGTGGATCCTTTAATTAATTTTTCAAAAGACATGGCAAATTGTCTTCAGGTGGGGTGTGTGAATGGGAAAGAGAACTGTCTGTTTTAAGGGAATCTCTATTGCATTTGTGCATGGCACAGTGTGAGCAGACGGGCATGGGCTGAGACAGGGCTTTCGGCTGTCCAGGCTGTTTGTTTAATGCCTTCCCGACTGAGAAAGTCTCTCTGAAACAGGTGCAGTAAATATCCCCATTGATCCAGAGGCAGGGGGCCCTATGATGATGTAGTGGCAAAGAGCCACAGGAGTAAATCTACCCGACAGTAATCCAATCCCATTCTCGAGCCTCTGGGATCTGAGATAGGTGCTTTAAATCCAAAAGTGTGTCTTTTTGCAGATTTTTCCTTCATGTTGGTGCTGCTTCTCCTGTGTTGTACCTCATGCCTCAGCTCTGGAGTCAATAGCTTGCTGATGCACTTCAGGAGGTATTCTTTACCCTGGTCTTAATTTGCAAGTCTATGATAGGGATACAATTCAGTCTCAGAAAATCTGTCTCTTGTTAATCGTTGTGTCCAACTCTACCCCAAATTAAAACCTGCTCATCAAAAACAATGTACTGAAATTGTCATAAAATTACTATAACTTGCCATGTGCTTTTATTAATTTTTTATTGTGAATATTGACAGCATATTAAAAAACACAATGCTTATACTTTGTCTTTTGAAAAAGGCCAGTCTTGTAAATAAATGTAACATTGGTTCTCAAAAAGTAACTGCCACAATTTTAGATCATTCTTCAAAATTTCAGTCCTCAATAGAATAGCTGCGATGCCGTTTTTAACATTCATGAATCCGAGCAAGGTCCAGAAATGCAAAGCTGGGTTGATTTGTTCGAGAAAAATATGAGAATTCTTAGCTCTGTCAAAACTTTAGGGGATTCATTTGTTTAGAAATTATTAATAAGGGTAATGACTCTTGATTTCAGAAATGTACAATATATTTTGGAAGAATGAACACAATTCCCATAGATGTGATCGGAAAGTCTCCCAAGAAGAGTGAGAGCTCGTACAGTATATCTTGGACTGTAATAATGGAAATAGTATGATTCCATTCTAGGGTGAAACAGTTACTATCATGAAACTCATTTTGCGTGACACTGTTCATATTTGACCTTCCATGCAAGTTAACCAATTTTAAAATAAAACGTGAACAGACAATGAATAATCTTCTGCCTGAGAGATGGGAAACATAAATGCAAATTTGTTTCTTCTCACACTTTTACCTATAAATCAGATGTAAACAGAAATGAACTGTTTTACATTATATTGTGGCTGCACGGTGGTGCAGCTGGAAAGTACTGGCCTCACAGTTCTGAGGTCATGGTTCAACCCTAGACCCGCCTGTATGGAGTTTGCATGTTTTCTCCGTACCTGCGTGGGTTTTCTCCAGGGACTCCAGTTTCCGGGAGAACATGCAAACTCCACGCAGGTGGGACTGGGATTGAACCCTGGTACTCAGAACTGTGAGGCCAACGCTTTCCACCTGAGCCACCATTGCGCTATTTACCTGTCACTTATATATAAATATAATTGATGAACAGATGGAACACCCAAAAAAAAAAAACCTCGTATGGCATTTTTAAAAGCTGATGATTACATGTTTAGGCCCACATACAGTGCATTTAATTTTTTACCTATGTTGCATAAATTGGTAGCCGTAAATATAGATGAAAATATTAGAAGAAAAATACCTTATTATTTTTTTTGATCAGTGTAGAACTTGATTACAAAAAATAAATCCAATTCAGTAATTGTCAGCCAAGCTCTGACATGTGCGTCAGTGTAATCCCGGGTGCCCAGACTTTTTTACTTACTTTTCAAGCAGCCTCCCTCTTGTGATCAATGATTGGGGGGGCGACATCGTTCATGATGAGGTGGCATGGTGGAGCAGCTGGTAAAGCGATATGAATGAAAATGCACACCTGGGTTATGTCACTCGCGTCTGTGGATTCCTCCAACTGCAGTAAGAAATACAATTGCCGATGTCCTTCCACACATCAGCCATGGCTCCACAGCGCCGTGTAACTGTACTCCTTTACAGCTGCAAAGATTTTATTGAAGATAATATCCCTCCATCCGTTTTTTTTATCCTCCCAGAACCTCAGAACTGTGAGGCCTATGCTTTAGCAGCTGAGACACCGTGCCGCGAAGATAATATTTCCTCATTATTTTTAAACAATCGGAACAATGAGTCAACTATGCCTCTTTTACCATCGCTCCGTCTTTGAAAGACTTCTTGTTATTAACAATGATGCTTCGGAACGATGCTTCGGCGGCAGCTATCTCTGTTGAAGTACATTGTGTGAAAACTGACTGCCATGTAGCAAATTGGGATTTTAGTTCGTTCACATTTCTTATTCTCAGCTTGCTTTTCAGCGGAATACCGGTGTCATATTTTCCATAAACAGTTCAACAATGCCGCTACACATTTCACTCCACTGGTAGATGAGGCAAATGCACTTTGAAAATGACATCGTGAAAAATAAGTCCTCTTCCCATTCTTTATGAAAGTGATATGTTTTTGTTTTCTTCTTTACGTCAGCATCCATACTCATGTTTGATAATATTTCTTAAGCGAGGGATTAAAATAAGGGGGAACTCACTGCCTAGCATGTTTTCCTGTACAAAGTCTTGGTGTTTGCACATGCGTGGTGAGCTAAAGGTGAGAAAAATACGGCTGTCTTTTTTTTCCGATACACCGTTGCGATCGACCCAAACTGGTCAATCGATGCATTGAGCAACCCTGGTGTAATCAGTGTACTAGGAAATCATGCTCTGTCAAAGGTTCCACCTTTTGCATAGGCTTTGGGATTGACAGGCATGGGGTTACAATGAATGAACCAGCATTAAATTCTCACTTCAATATATGTTGTGACTGAGCAAGTTTGCATGACTTGACTTATGACTTACTCAGACAAAGTCACGACTTCACGGAACTTACTTGAAATCCAGTCAGGACCTGACTTGCTAGATTTTTATTCACAGTAATTAGACTTTAAATTTTAAGGTCAAGACTTGACCTTCTAGCGACTTGCACATAATCAATACCAACTCTGAAAGAAAACTGTCATTACTGGGTTCTCTGCTAATTTTGTTTTTGCTGTTTCAGTTTCCTGTTACCTGGATGACTGCTGGTGGGCGGGATCTCAAGTTGCAAACCTGATAGCAATGATGATCAGTTGGTCATTTACAAAGTCTGACCTCTTGGTTTTTGTTTTACCTTGTAGGTGTACTTTCCCTCTGAAATATGCATGAATAACCATCTCAGGGTTATTGAACTGTAAAATTCCATTTTATTTTCTCAATCTTCGTGGTTAGGTCTTTTCATTTTTTTTTTTTTTTACATTTGTATTTATTTATTTTAATTCATTAAAACTCTCAACACAACTGATTTACAGGTGCAGTATCTGACTTGGGTTGGCACGGTAGCACAGTTGGTAAAGTGTTGGCCTCACAGTTCTGAGGGCCCGGTTCAATCTCATGTTCTCCCCGTGCCTGTGTGGGTTCCCTCCGGGCACTCCGGTTTCCTCCCACATTCCAAAAACATGAGACATTAATACATGAGACATTAATACTACGTTACATACTCTAAATTGCCCCTAGGTGTGATTGTGAGTGCGTCTGTTTGTCTCAATGGGCCCTGTGATTGGCTGGCAGCCAGTTCAGGGTGTACCCCGCCTCCTGCCTGTTGATAGCTGGCATAGGCTCCAGCACTCCCGCGACCCTTGTGAGGATAAGCAGCGAAGAAAATGGATGGATACCTGACTTCGTAAATTTGTTGTCATTTTTTTTTTTCCTGTCCAAGTTTCATCATTTGGTAGGACATAATCAAAGTGACCACATTCCTGCCAACACGTTTACTCTTTTAGTCTTACGTTGTGGGCACTGACCTTTTCTGAAAGTTTACTGGCTCATGAAGGACACATTGTCAGTATTGTTATTGAGGCCTAATAGCATGGGTGAGTTATCATGGGTCCAATAAAATGAGAGAAAGGTTATCCAAGGAAAGTGGGGGTGTTCTGGTAAATCAATAAATGCATGGAAGATAGCAGTGATCTACCTGAAGAAGAACAAGTCATCAATTAAACAAACTTGGCAAACAGGGCCAATTCATCAGAGTGCGGCATGGATCAGCTATTGGGTTCAGCTCGACGTGACAAATGCTGGACCTCCTCTGTGTGCCCAAGGTTGCAAATCGATAGAGATCATCATTGTGATGTGGCCTTTTATCTCACAACCTGCTCTTTCAAGTACTATATCATTCCCAGCAGAGATCTCTAAGTATATGGGAGAGCTTGAACGTTATTTTACACCCTCATATCATATGAGCATTATTTGTTTAAACTGTTATCTTGTATAGTCGTGATTATGTTTTTTTTTTCATACCAAAGCAGGGTATTTTGAGCGTTTTATAGGGCACTCCATCTGTTATGAGCCACCTATGCTAAAACTCTTGTTGACCTGTTATTGCCAGCTGTGGATTTGAATCATCTTAACTCATACTTGCTCCTCCTCCGAGGTACTAAATCAAATGTGTCATATCTCTAGGACAAAAGCCTCCTGGCTGGCTGGTATTGATCTGTCATTATGAACTTCCATGGTAATAAGGAGTCATGACTTACAGTAACAGTCCAGTGATTAGGAGCCACTTGACTCACATGGAGAGCTTCCTTGTTACCACGGGCCATTAGACAAAAATCAAGTTTGCCAAATGAATCATACAAACATAAATATTGTTTTATTTTACTCTGATGGACAATGTCAAAATATGCAACAAACCTTTTCAGTCACTCATGTGAATGCTTACCATATGTCTATGTACAATTAAACATGTACATAAATACAAAAAAAATCATCAACCATCATATTTAAAGAAAAGCAAAGTCAAGTAAGTTTTGTACATATTTTTTTGGCATTGCTCTCTACATTTCGCATATAAATTGTTCAAATCTGTTTACTTCATGTGTATGTTGAAATTTTAGACTTGAACAAAACTATAAAATATGCATGTGGAAAGTCCACTGATCACTTACCTGCTTTTGACCTACTCGAGTTTCCATAAATTAATGGTAACACAACTGCTCCGGGTTTTAAAAATCTGGTATGACACTTAACAGTCTTTATTGTCTGTTCATTTTCATCAAAAGCATTGTTTTAGTATCAAACCGCATGACTCTCAAAGACCTGTAGCACTGACTGTAACTAATTCTCTGTCATGGTCCTAACGGGTCCAGCCCTGGTCCCCTGCACAGCTGCGTTGATTAGGAGGCGCACACCTGCGCCTCATTGCTGATAATTAACCCCAGCATATATAGGACCCAGCGGACAGTCTGGCTTTGCCAGATCGTTGCCATCCATGCCTCGTTCCCGCACTTCCACATTCCTGATCCTGAACCCCTGTGTTCCGACCTTCGTCTGTCCTCCGACCAACCCCGTAAGCTTGACGCTCCTGATACTTCTGTTCGCTCTGACAGACTCTCCGGCATTCGACATTGGAATAAATAAAGACCTTCCTCGAACCGCCTTCCTGTTTATTGAGTCGTGCATTTGGGTCCGCCCTAGCATTCTGGTTATGACAGAACAATCTGGCCACAACATGGACCCAGCTGACTCAGAAGCCTTCCTCCGCTCATTGCAGATCCATGGCAGACGCTTGGCTGAGGAGGAGACTGCTCTTCAGGTGACTAACCAATGGCTTCATGAAATCTGTGCTCAATTGGAAGGGTTAGCTAGCTTCCCAGGCTAGCGCCGCTAATGCCACGCCGACAGCGGCTGCCACGGTTCCTACCACCGTTCAGGTCACCTTGTCTATCCCCGCCAGCCTCGGAGCTTCACCGGCTTGGAGCAACATCTCTCTCCCGGCCAAAACACTTTTCCGGCGACTCAGAGAACGTCAAGCCCTTTCTCGCCCAGTGCGATCTTCACTTCGAGCTACAGGCCTCCACCTGCCTGACGGACTGTGCACAAATCGCCTTCGTCATATCCCACAAGACTGGAAGAGAAGAGGCGTGGGCCACGGCGGAGTGGAGTCGCAACTCCGGAACATGCACTCCTGGACATCCTTTGTATGCGCGATGATGCAGGTATTTCAGTATGCCTCTCCGGAACATGAAGCAGCAGTGACATTGATCACGTTACGACAGGGACAGCGTCGCGTGGCCGATTACGCGATTGAGTTTCGCATCAGAGCAGCCAAAAGCCAATGGAATGAGGATGCGCTTCTCGACACCTTCTTCCAAGGGCTCTCACCGCGAATCCACAGCCCCCTCATCGATGTGGACCGACCTACCTCCCTGGATTCCCTCATCGCCCTAGCTCTCAAGATCGACCAGAAGCTAGCGATCCAGGGACAAGTGGATTTGTGGTTCGAAGGAGAGCAGAGCACATCCGCCTCGCCGGTTTCCCTGCTGTCGACGCCCATACCCGCGACAGAACTGATGCAGGTTGAGGGACTCGATGGTCTGGCTGGGGAACGACTGCGACGTCGGCGAGACAGCCTATGTTTCTACTGTGGACGCCTGGGTCACTTAGTAGCCCACTGTCCGGTCAGGCCCAAGCACTCCACCCTCAAGATCACAACTCCGGTGAGTGTGAGTTATACTGCGTCTTGATCAAGTCGAGCTCTGCTTCGAGTCACCTTGAACACTGGGGCCATACTTATTCCGCCCCAGCCTTTATTGACTCGGGATCGGATGGGCGCTGTGACTTTTCAGACGCTGTGGTTCCGCAATTCGTTTGCGGCCAATGATAAATTCCTTTGCCGAGTAACTCACTGTATGCAATCCCTGAGGATGACATTTCCGGACGCTAGCACCGAGAGAATAAGTTTCCATGTATTCAACTCAATGTCATCTTGGGTGGCCCCTGGCTTAAAAGACACAACTCACAAATTGACTGAACCACTGGTCAAATCAGAGCATGGGGCAAAGAATGTAGTAAAGGATGTTTTGGGACTTTAGAAGAGAGGAGTTTCCAGATCGCACCCGTTGACTTACACAAATCGAAGTCCGTACTGGAGTTACCAGCAGTGCCGTTCTGTTATCAGGACTCCAATTAAGTGTTCTCAGAGGCAAAAGCCAAATCCCTTCCGCTGCACCGCCCGTATGATTGTGCTATCGAATTGTTGCCCAGAACCTCACCTCCTCGAGGGAGGCTCTTCTCATTAACAGGACCGGAACATCAAGTCGTGAAGGAGTACGTGGAGGAGTCTCTAGCGGCAGGACTCATCCGACCATCATCATCACCGGCTGGAGCAAGATTCTTCTTTGTTCAAAAGAAGGACACCTCGTTACGGCCTTGTATTGATGACAGGGGACTCAATGACATCACTACGAAGAACAGGTACCCTCTTCCCCTAATTGTTACCACATTCGAACTGCTTCAAGGGGCCGGATCTTCACCAAGTTGAATTTACGAAATGCGTACCATCTGGTACGCGTCAGAGAAGAGGACGAGTGGAAGACGGCCTTTAACATACCAACAGGCCACTACGAGTACCTAGTGATGCCGTGTGGCCTGACGAATGCACCAGCGGTGTTCCAGAATTTTATTAATGTGCTATGGGAGAGACTGAACAAGAACATGTTTGTTCACCTCAATGACATTCTGATCTTTTCCCCGGACGAAGCTTCTCACATCGAGCATGAGCATCGAGCAGGAATGGTGACACAGGCTGGAGGGATCAAATGTGCCATTTCTGGTTCTCACGAACCACAAGAACTCAGTGTACCTGAGGACCGCCAAAAGACTGAATGCTCGACCGGCCAGGTGGGCACTCTTTTTCACCCGCTTTCGGTTCACTCTGTCCTTCCGTCCATGCTCAAAGAATGGCAAACCAGACGCACTATCTCGGATCCATGAAGGGGAGCGAATGGAGCCCGTGAGTGTTCCGATACTTTTGGAGGGCTGCTTCGTGTCCGGGTTCACCTGGGAGATTGAGACACGGGTAAATGAGGATCTAAGGGACTCTACGGGCCCAACCAAATGTCCTTCCGGCCATCTGTTTGTGGTACCCTCGCTACGAGGAGACGTCATCGATTGGGCCCACATGAACAAGGCCGTCTGTCACCCTCCATCGCTCCATTCCACATCATTCATGGTTACCCTCCCTCTCTGTTTCCATCTGTGGCCACCGACTCCGCGGTGCCATCCACATTGGCAGTGGTGAGATGCTGCAAGCGGACCTGGGAAATAGTCCGAAAGACACTAGTACAGATGGGGAGCTCATACAAGTCCGCAGCGGACCTCAAGAGGAGAAGGGTACCGACGTTCAAGGTGGGACAACACGTATGGTTGTCCACAAAGGACCTTCCGCTGCGGACGAAGTCATGCAAGCTAGCTCCCAGGTTCCTGGGTCTCTTTCCTATCACTAATATCATTAACCCTGTCACTGTTTCTTTGAAACTCCCCAGATCGATGAGGGTACATCACACGTTTCATGCTCCGACCAACTCGTCCATCGCCATTAGTCCCCCATTAGGTTGTTACTACATATGTAAAATGTGTTTTTTATATGTGTTTTATTTATTCATTTTAGGGAACACAGTACTGTAATGAGACAATTACAATTATACATATATCTTGGTAGATAATTTGTTGTAAAAAAGATTCTTGGTATGAAATCTTATAATGTTGTAAAGCCTGTTTCCCCATTTAAATAATGCCACACTGGTAACGAACATGCATTGATGGGTTGACCAGCAGACGTGAGTATGTGGGTTGCACCCATGAAAAAATTGATGACAATGTTCAGATCCCACAGAGCTGGATCTTTCAGAGATTCCTTCCAGAACTTGGGAGTGCAGAGGATTTAGTGGTCAATTGAACGCTTGTGGGATCAGCGTGAGCATGGTGTTCACTATCCAACCCAGGTCCCACTTGGGACAAATGCTTATGAAATGCCATTCCACAACATTGTTTGACCATGTTGATGACCAGGATGATGAGGAGGTGCCAGGTCCTGTGCATGATTCGTTTACAGGCTAAATAATAAGTATACAAACAAATTGTTGAATTTCCAATACATCTTGTCAATGGCTACAGCAGAACAAGTTCTTTGGCATTGACAGAGAAGCTTTGCCAAATTTGCCAACAACAACTACAACAAATAATTAACTTACTAAATGTTCTTATATTTTGTCCAATGTTTAGATATGAGCGACACAGCAAACATGGGTAAAATAACTGGGATGATTTTTTTTCTTTTTTGAGGCATAAGGAAATGAGGACCAAGCAGAATACTTGATATGCAGCACAACTGAAGTGCATCATCAAAATTTATACCACTAAAATAAGAAAAGGCAGGAACTGTGTCTCTTGAGTCATTAAATATTTTGATGCAGGCTAAGTGTAAGCAATTCATGCTGATGTATGGAATTTGAAGATTTCGATTGTCACAGTAAGTGATTGACATGATGAGAGGATCAATGAAAAAGCCTCCTGCCAAGCAATAATCCATCCAAACTAATTACGCTTAAAATTACCTAAGATATTGATCACCCACGCAGAACCAAAAAAGATTGCAAGCAGTTTTGCAAGAACCAAATCGTCGTTGGCATATTGTCTATTTATTCCATTCAAGCTTTGCCTTTAATGAATTCATAGTCTGTACAAAGAAAAGAAAGAACAGAAAATGTTCTACTACAGGCCCACTATATGGACAGAAGTATCTAGATGAAAAATCTGGACGTCTTAGCTCACACTGAAAGATCTTCACTCAAAGATATTTGGGACTATTCTATATTTGCAATTTTGTTAGAACAGCTGGGCAATGGACCGTTTCTGTTTCACCATTACTTTTACCAGAGCATAAAGCAAGATCTTGAAATGCAAGCCTGGGTGATTTTTGTGTGGAAGAACTTGCATAGAAGCCTGGCATCAACGGAAGCAAACACTTTGATGAACTACAATAGTGGTGTAAATGTCCTATGTCAATGACCTCTGACCTCATTGATGGTCTTCTGCATTAATGGATGAAAAATACCAGAGACACACTACAAAATCCCATAGAAAGTCTTACCAGAAAAGCATACGCTGTTGTAGTTGCAGGTGCAGTGTGTGGCCTAATACTTCTGCCGATACAAAGTAAAAGTGTGCATGGAATCATGGTTAGAGCGATGATCTGCCAGTGTGGTTGTTATGGTTTTCTTTGCTCAACTGGACCCGAATTGCCACGTACCTATAAGTACAGTAGCCATTGTGTGATATGAAAACCCAAAAACATGGTGTTGAAAAGACCATAAGCGTGAGGTATAAGATACACAGTTGTAAAGTCTATATGAACTTGGGCTTTGATTGTCAGTGATAGACCTAATTAAGATAGACTGCTATTTTTTTTTTTAATTTGAAGATGTCTCTGTGTTTCTTTCGGAAGTGTCAGCTAAAACATTCTAAGCGCAGTATTATACCTGAACGTGTTCAATAAACAGAAGTTCATAAAGTAGTTCATATTTTGGGCAAATGTGAACTCAACTTAGTTCATTTCTGTCTGATGATCATAACAGAATACATTAATTCTGGTGTCTTGAACAGTTTTTGATGGAAAGTTCATTTCATTCAAGAGTTTCAGGGTTTCTGGTGTCAACCATGACAAAACAATGCTGGACACACTGTATAAGAACTTTCATATATTGAGGGATGAACACCACATTTGTGAAGCCATTTATGTTTAATTCGCAGCTGTGCAAGTGTGTGTGGCCGTGATCGCATATAATCTGAATATGCCTCGAAACAATAGTGTAATATTGCCCCGGTAACTTCTCTCGGTTGTGTTGTGTTCTCCTTTTCGAAAAGAGCTTCCGTGTCAGAAGGGGCGTGTTCGTCTCCCATAGTTAGGGTGCACCACGTGTTTTCATTGGCGAACATCCAGGTGATGTCACAGACAGAAGATGAGGCCAATATGACGACCACTTGGTTATTGTAGAATGACACTTCTGCAACTTTGGGCATGGATGATGCACTCTCCGCTCACATTTATTTTTTCATATAGACATTGAAGTGAATAATGTTATATGTATTTTTCATTACTATATCTATTTTAGAATGTTTATAGGGATGACATTTGACCTTTAAGTATTGTACTGTGTAATACATTTATGGGAAAAAATTATGTTCAAAAGAGTCCATTAATAGTGAAAAGAATATTCATGTCCAAACCCATAGAAGTTTCACACATTTAGATTCATTACTGGCTCGTTGAGTAGGTTTTGGAGGGAGGGTGCGGTCGTGAGCAGATAACTGTATGCCACTTAGTTCACTTCCCAAAGCTGTAAGAGACTCATGAATAATGCACCAGTGATCTCCGAGTCAGAAGAACCCAATGAAAGAGCCACCCACTGTGGTATTCTCCCTTTTTTAAAAACAAACTTTAAAGAAACTGGTGATACCTGACTCAATCTTAAAATGCCCATTATATTTCTTTGTATTTATATGTTTTTCATCATGTAAAGAACATTGAGTTATCTTGTGTATGAAATGCACGACACAAATACATTTGCTTTGCTTTCCATAGCTCGTGTTTGGGGACTTCCCATTCAGCGGTCTGATGAGCAAACCTGTCCACTTTCAGTCCCACAAATCACGTCGCAACGAGTTTGTCTGACTGAAAATATAATGTTAAAGGTTTTCTCTCAATAAATCTGTGTTTCTTCTCCATTAGGTGAGTAAAGTCCATTCTGTCTCCTACACTGACACTGAATTATTAAATACAGGTTGTTGCTCAACAGCGAGCATGTTCCTAAAGGTCACAAAGTTAATTAATGATAAACTAAAACTAGAAGTGTCCATTCTCATTTATTAGATTGGAATTAAAATGTAAATTTGCATGGTAAATAATTAAAAAATATTGTAGCGTCACTGGGCATGCTCCGAGCATGCTTTGCAGCACTAAGGATGTTATTGTTTAAAGTGGATGTTTTGTGTCAATTATTCTTCAGTCATTGTTTTAATTCTTTTATTATTTGCTTATCATGGTATTTTGTTTGGTGTGGGTGATCATTTTAGTTCTGATAGGACACCATGTGTGACATAGAATAATCACTTCCATACATCTGTCAATGTGAGGAAGATTCGATTGTTGTAATGTTGACAAAATAAAGGTGCAATTATTCCTTATAGCTTCAAGAGCGCCACAATATATTACTCATCACATTTACTTTCTCCAAAAGATAAAGTAAAAGTAAAACACATACTATGACTGCTTTTCTAGCTCTGCGAGCAAATATAGCAAACACCACATAAAGCTCTCCACACTTCTACTCTCTCCCAGCTGTTCTTTAGCCGAAAAAATCCATCATGACTAAGAAAGCCACAGTATCTTTTTCACAACAATCTGCTCATGTCAATCTGCATGATGTTGATAAGCATCTGTATTTTAATTAAATGTGTGCAAACTGCCCTTACTTCACACAAATGGCTTTGATGTGTAACCATTGGAAATCATATCAGATGCTGTACAGCGCAGAAACAGCCAATCAACAGATGATTTCATAAAGAGGGCTCTTGGGTTACAGCGTCAAATATAAGTCGCAGTGATCCCATATTTTTGGACTTCGCTCATCTGAGCTGAGGCTAGAAAGAGCACAGTTTGTGACAAACATCATTACCGTGGCTGACAAGCCATTCTTGCTTAGCTTTTTGTGTCTTGGCAGCTTTCCTTCTGCTGTCCAAGTAATCATGATTTATGTCCCAGGTTGTCCGTTTATTCACCTTGGACTTCGTTCTCATATGCTGAATCAGAAAAAGTGCCCAGTGTCCGTGCTTTTCCCTCTGCACACATTGGGTCATCCACTTAACTCCCTCACGCGCATGTCTTCTGGCCATATGCGCAAGTTGGGTAGCGTAACACTAAAATGTGGGGGTTCCATTTTATATTTGGCCTTTCTCCTATTCTGCCCAAGACTTCGGCAGGTTTCCTTTTGCATGCTCCAGGCGCCGCAGTAGGTTGAGTGCTCCAGGAAGGTTAAACATCATATTGGACGTTTTGATTAGAATCTCCAATGGCTGCGACTTGTGCCCTGGCAGCTGTCTCAGCACACTGATGGACACCAGGCCCATCCCTGTCTGCTCAGGAACCGTAATGTGTCATGACCGTAATACGCCAATCAACGGCAGAACGTCAACAAAGGATGCCATATTAATTAATTTAAATGCAACTGCTGCAAGCAGCATTGTTGTTTCAAATATCCTTCACCCCGACTTGTAAGTTTATCTGAAACGTCACTTATTACAACTGCAGTCATCTTGATGGTGCTATGTGTGTTCGATATAGAATCATTCTGTTTATTTTAAATCTATCTCATCTTCATTTCAATGACATACCCCCATGTGACGCGAATGTGATTACTGGGCAAAGCTGATCAACAGTTGCCTCACCCGCGTTTTTATTAATGCCCTTACAAATGCCTTCCCTACTAAGCACAGTAGTAAGAATCAATTATGTATACTGCACAATAGATAATATAAAGATGAGAACACAAAAACACATGCCCCTGAGCCTGGTAGACGAACGGCGCTGACGTCTTACAGGTGACCGTTAACCTGTTTCCTGTGTGACATATTCTTTGAGTGGATTTCAAAGGCTTTTACATGTCTTGGAAAAAAAAAAAAAGATCCACGTTCTGGGAATTCTACCAACCTGCAGAATTCATTGACTCCCACCGAAGAAGCTATTATGTGCAAACTGGCTTGGTATGTGTGGACAGACTGTCAGGAGTTATTATTGCAGAATCTACAAAACTTGAAAACATGTGAGGCAAGCTTATAAAATAGTGACTTATGCAATGGGAGAATATGACCCTTAATGTCCGGTCTAAATTCTAAATTGCCCCAGGTGTAATTGTGAGTGAATGTTGTCTGTCTCCATGTGCCCTGTGACTGACTGGAAACCAGTTCAGTGTGTACCCTGCCTCCTGCCCATTAATATATATAAACATATAAATAAAAAAAAAAAAAATATATATATATATATATATATATATATATATATTATTTTTACAGTGCCAACCTCTCACCAAGAAGTAATTATGCTGAAGTTTTCAATGTCACTCCTTCCATTTCATAAGCAAAAAAAATTGTTTGGTTTTTGCAGAATTCGATATGTAACCTTAGCATGTACATTTATCATATCCACTGCACAGCATAATTCTGCGTGACCCCTTTCAAACTTCATTTTTTTTTTCTTTTCCATTTTCACATATATTAACCTGTAATTGTCATGTGACATTTGATGGAAGTAAGGAATGTATTTTTGCAAGATAAAAGTACACGTGTACAATAACCCGTTTGTTACTATTACTAGGACCTATTATTGCATGCTTTTCTTCATCATATGTTATTTGTAGGTGATCGATGAATACATTTGAAATAGCAAATGGGAAACATTTCCATGAATAACTATTCCATATTAAATGCCCTAGTACCCTAACAGCATGCAGGCTTGAGTTTCAAAACAACGCAATTCAATCCAGGCAACAGAAACTCTCATCAGTCGTGTCATTTTGTCTCTCTTGCAACAGGTTTCCAAAAGAAGCTAAGACTCTTATCAGCAAGGTTCCTGTTCCTACACGACCACAGAGCTTATGGTCATCTAAAGAATCCCATACTGGATCGGGCGTGGCAACGCCCGCCCTCGGCACTGCTAACCTGCAGGGCGTCGGTGGAAATTCAGCTACTGTGGGTCGAAGAGAAAGAAGAGGAGGAAACCGGATCCGTCGTCAGAAGAAAAAGAGGAATGCACAGATCGTACAACTGAGTGTAGGGACTTTGAATGTTGGGACTATGACAGGAAAAGCCCAGGAGTTGGTTGACATGATGATTAGGAGAAAGGTTGATGTACTGTGCATCCAAGAGAGCAGGTGGAAAGGTAGTAGGGCTAGAAGTTTAGGAGCAGGGTTTAAATTATTCTACCACGGAGAAGATGGGAAGATAAATGGAGTAGGGGTTATTTTAAAAGAAGAGCTGGCTGAGAATTTCTTGGAGGTGAAAAGAGTATCAGATCAAGTGATGAGACTAAAATTTGAAATTGAGGGTGTTATGTATAATGTAGTTAGCAGCTATGCCCCACAGGTAGGATGTGACCTAGAGTTGAAAGAGAAATTCTGGAAGGAACTCGATGAAGTAGTTCTGAGCATCCCAGACAGCGAGAGAGTTCTGATTGGTGCAGATTGTAATGGACATATTGGTAAAGGAAACAGGGGCAATGAAGAAGTGATGGGTAAGTATGGCATCCAGGAAAGGAACTTTGAGGGACAGATGGTGGTGGACTTTGCAAAAAAGATGAAGATGGCTGTACTGAACACTTATTTCCAGAAGAGGGAGGAACATATAGTGACCTACAAGAGTGGAGGTAGAAGCACGCAGGTGGATTTTATTTTGTTCAGACGATGTAATCTGAAGGAGATTACTGACTGTAAAGTAGTGGTAGGGGAGAGTGTAACTCGACAGCATAGGATGGTGGTGTGTAGGATGACTCGGGTGGTGGGTAGGAAGATTAAGAAGACAAAGGTAGAGCAGAGAACCATGTGGTGGAAGTTGAGAAAGGAAGAATGTTGTGTGGCCTTTCGGAAAGAGATGAGACAGGCTCTCGATGGACAGCAGAAGCTCCCGGAAGACTGGACTACAACAGCCAAGGTAATCAGTGAGACAGGCAGGAGAGTACTTGGTGTGTCTTCTAGTAGGAAAGGGGAGACCCCAAAATACAGGGAGTCATACAAGGAAAGAGATTCGCAAAGCAGAAGTGGGACACTGAGAGGACTGAGGAGAGGCGAAAGGAGTACATCGAGATGCTACGTAGGGCAAAGGTAGAGGTGGCAAAGGCTAAACAAGAGACATATGAAGACATGTACACCAGGTTGGATACGAAAGAAGGAGAAAAGGATCTCTACAGGTTGGCCAGACAGAGGGATAGAGATGGGAAGGATGTGCAGCAGGTAAGGGTGATTAAGGATAGAGATAGAAATGTGTTGACTGGTGCCAGTAGCGTGCTAAATAGATGGAAAGAATACTTTGAGAAGTTGATGAATGAAGAAAATGAGAGAGAAGGAAGAGTTGAAGAGGCAACTGTGAAGGACCAGGAAGTGGCAATGATTAGTAAAGGGGAAGTCAGAAAGGCACTACAAAGGATGAAAAATGGAAAGGCAGTTGGTCCTGATGACATACTGTTAGAGGTATGGAAGCAATTTGGAGAGATTGACCCACTTATTCAACAGAATACTTGCGGGCGAAGAGATGCCTGAAGAATGGAGGAAAAGTGTTGTAGTTCCCGTTTTTAAGAACAAAGGCAATGTTCAGAGCTGTGGGAATTATAGAGGAATAAAGTTGATGAGCCACACAATGAAGTTATGGGAAAGAGTAGTGGAGGCAAGACTCAGGACAGAAGTAAGTATCTCCGAGCAACAGTATGGTTTCATGCCTAGAAAGAGTACCACAGATGCCTTATTTGCCTTGAGGATGCTAGTGGAAAAGTACAGAGAAGGTCAGAAGGAGCTACATTGTGTCTTTGTGGATCTAGAGAAAGCCTATGACAGAGTACCAAGAGAGGAACTGTGGTACTGCATGCGTAAGTCTGGTGTGGCAGAGAAGTATCTTAAAATAGTACAGGACATGTATGATGGCAGCAGAACAATTGTGAGGTGTGCCTTAGGTGTGATAGAAGAATTTAAGGTAGAGGTGGGACTGCATCAGGGATCAGCTCTGAGCCCCTTCCTGTTTGCAGTGGTAATCGATAGGCTGACAGATGAGGTTAGACTGGATTCCCCTTGGACCATGATGTTCGCAGATGATATTGTGATATGCAGTGAAAGCAGGGAGCATGCAGAGGAACAATTAGAAAGATGGAGACATGCACTGGAAAGGAGAGGAATGAAGATTAGCCAAAGTAAAACAGAATGTATGTGCGTGGATGAGAGAGGTGGAGGGGGAAGAGTGAGGCTACAGGGAGAAGAGATAGCGAGGGTGGACAACTTCAAATATTTAGGGTCAACAATCCAGAGCAATGGTGAATGTGGTAAGGAAGTAAAGAAACGGGTCCAAGCAGGTTGGAACAGGTGACGAAAGGTGTCTGGTGTGTTATGTGACAAAAGAGTCTCTGCTAGGACAAAGGGCAAAGTTTACAAAACATTGGTGAGGCCGGCCATGATGTACGGCTTAGAGACGGGGGCACTGAAGAAACAACAGGAAGCAGAACTGGAGGTAGCAAAAATTAAGATGTTGAGGTTCTTGCTCGGAGTGAGCAGGTTGGCTAGGATTAGAAATGAGCTCATTAGAGGGACAGGCAAAGTTGGATGTTTTGGAGATAAGATTCGAGAGAGCAGACTTCGATGATTTTGACATGTTCGGCGAGAGAGTGAGTATATTGGTGGAAGGGTGCTGAGGATGGAGCTGCCAGGCAAAAGAGTGAGAGGAAGACCAAAGAGAACGTTTATGGATGTGGTGAGGGAAGACATGAGGGCAGTTGGGGATGCAGAAGATAGGCTAAGATGGTAAAAGATGACACGCTTGGCGACCCCGAAAAGGACAAGCCAAAAGGAAAAGAAGCAGAGAACTCAGTTTCGAAGGCAGACGTAATAGACCAGTGGTGTCAAACATACGGCCCACGGGCCGGATCCGGCCCGTCTGGTGGTTTGGTACGGCCTGGGGAAGAAAGCTGCATTGTATAAAAAATATGAATTTTCTTTAAAATTTGTAGTTCTTGTATTATCCGCTAAGAGGCGCAGTGTTTTAGTACGTGCAGACAACATGAAAGCAACACTGCGGCGGAACTAGGACCACCTTGACCTGGTCCAATTGAACGTCTGTACAGCGTCTACTGGCGACAATTGCATTATCTACTTTTCCGTTTGCCTCGCCTTGTCAAAAAGGAGAAAAGTGGACACAGAGTGTCGGACTTTTTAAGAAAAATGGACATGTTCTTATTTGTTCACGGAGGTGAATGGGAAACCCGTGTGCCTGGTGTGCCAGCAGCAAGTTTCGGTGCTTAAAGAATACAATATTCGGCGCCATTACGAAACTCAGCATGGTGAAAAATACAACAGTTTGCATGGAGAATTGAGAAAACAGAAGGTAAATGAAATGATGGCGCGTCTGAAGAAACAGCAATTTGTTTTCACCCGGAGCCGAGAAGCCAGTGATGCTGCGGTGAAAGCCAGCTACCTAATTGCGAGCCAAATAGCAATGGCATCAAAGCCGTACAGTGATGGAGAGTTCATCAGAAACTGCTGACGGCTGCTGAAATTGTGTGTCCTGAGAAGCGACATGCTTTCGCCAATATAAGCTTGACAAGAAATACCGTGCAAGACAGGATTTCGGAACTCTCTTCAGATTTGGACCACCAACTAAAACGCAAAGTGGGGTCATTTGTGGCATTTTCTGTTGCGATTGATGAGAGTACTGATATCACGGACGTCGCTCAACTGGCCATATTCATTCGTGGAGTTGACAAGACTTTAAATGTCACAGAGGAGTTTCTCGAGCTGGTGCCGATGATCGTCACCACAACAGCTGAGGACATTTTCAGCTCCGTCGTTGGAGCGCTGGACAGAGTTGGAACGGACTGGTCACGCGCCGTAAGCCTGGCTACTGATGGTGCGCCGTCAATGATCGGTAAAAAGGCAGGTGTTTTGACAAAGTTCAAAGATAAAGTACAAGCCGCAAATGGGGGAGGTAATTTTTGGACATTTCATTGCATTTTGCATCAGGAGGCATTATGCAGCAAATCGCTAAGAATGGATCACGTCATGGAGGTGGTTGTCCGAACTGTTAATTTCATCCGAGCCAGAGGTCTCAATCATCGTCAATTTGACAGCTTTCTCAGTGACTGTAACATTATCCATGGTGTGCCTTATCACACGAACGTACGATGGTTAAGCAGAGGTGCTGTGCTAAAGCGCTTCTTTGATTTACGTGATGAAATCGGACAATTGATGGAGAAAAAAGGTAAACCTGTTAAGGAATTACAGTGCCGTCTGTGGCTGCAGGACCTTGCGTTTATGGTTGACATCACTGAGCACTTGAATATTCTTAACAAAATGTTGCAGGGACGCAAAAAAATCGTAACACAGTATTATGACAGCATACGCGCATTCAAGTTAAAGCTCGGGTTATGGGAGACGCAGGTGGCAAGCGGTGACCCTGGTCATTTTCCCTGTTTAAAAGATATGTGCACAGCAAGCGTTAATTCTGACGTGAAACGGTACAAAGAGAAGATTTCAGGGCTGTTGATGGAGTTTGAGAAAAAATTTCAGGTTTTTAGTGAACTCGAAACAGATTTTGCAGTTTTTTGCTCACCATTCACAGTCAAAGCTTCTGATTTGCCCGTTGCCATGCAACTTGAAATCATTGATTTGCAGTGTGATGTAGAACTGAAGGACAGATTTGCCTCTGTAAGCTTACAAGTACCTCCTACCAGGCTATCCCGCATTGACAGCACTAGCTGCTAAAACATTGTCCAAGTTTGGGACAACCTACCTTTGTGAGCAAGTTTTCTCACTAATGAACATTAATAAAACAAAGCTGCACTCAAAGCTCACACATAAGCATTTGAATGAGATTCTGAAATTGGCTGCTTCTCAGGACATGATGCCTCATATTGATGCACTTGTGCAGGTTAAACGATGTCAAGTTTCAAGGGCAAATTCCAAGCAAGACGAATAAT
Source organism: Syngnathoides biaculeatus (assembly GCF_019802595.1). Classification (NCBI taxonomy): domain Eukaryota; kingdom Metazoa; phylum Chordata; class Actinopteri; order Syngnathiformes; family Syngnathidae; genus Syngnathoides; species Syngnathoides biaculeatus. The sequence goes on along the minus strand of NC_084644.1, from coordinate 22,046,358 downwards.
TGCTGTGAAAGTTATTCATTTGTTCAAATTGCTTTCCAGATGTTGAAAACAGTGTTTTTAAGTTCCACAAGGCTGGTACTAAATGTTTTTGGAACATTGTTACTATTTCTGTGATCAGTTTTATGTACAACACACTTAAATATATGTTTAACTGTGTAAAACTGTTGTTAAAATTGCACATACTTTATTTATGTTCTTATGTTATTCTCTTGTTCATAATATATTGTTCATAATGTAAAAGGAAAATTCTGTTAATAAACATTTTGATAATTTACTCATTCTTTCCACTAATTATTAGTATTAGTGATGATAACAAAGGAAAAAAGTGGGCTTATTGTTAGTTCTATGTAATTTTGCAATGAGTTTACTGGTCCGGCCCGCTTGATCTCAAATTAAGCTGTATTCGGCCCGCAGACCAAAGGGAGTTTGACACCCCTGTAATAGACAAATCCTTAGTAGCATGATATGCCATAATTATGTTTTCAGTGAGATTAATATCTTATGTAGCCACCCCACATGCTCTTGTAGAAAGCTAATTTTGAATAAAAAGTACAAGAAATTAGAAGGAAATATGATGGCAACATATGCTGCCCCTTCATGAGGGACATGGTCAGATGATCAGGTGGTTTGTTATATGATCTCTGTTTAGTATTCTCAAAATCTGCGCCAGAATTATTAAAATCCCGTCTTCTTAATGCATTCACAGTATCACCTTGCACTCAGAGATGTTTTCCTCACAGGACTACATTTTTTTTCAAAGTATATCAACATCAGATGAACAAGTCCAGCGGGAGTCACCGTGAGTGGGGATGTAGAGTGAACCCTCTCTTTGCAGTCAGATGCAGTTAATACTCTTCTCGATCTGTCAAAGTTAGACATGAGTATTATGTATATGAGCCCTAATTCCATGTCATTCAAAGTGATGCTAATTACATTATGGTGGTCATCAGTTGCAAAAATGAGCTCAAAGTGGAGGTATTTTTGATACTAAGTGGATTTTGCCTCTTTGTGCAAAGGAGTAAGTCCCTTCAAGCCTGTACTAATTACGTCTATAATGAAATGCATTTTGTGCCCCCTTGTTAATGACATTGATCTTTTGGAATATCCAAGCCTACATTCTGTGAGATTATTGGATAAAGTGCAGGGCGAAGTCCGTGTGACCCCAGTAGGAAGACGTCGTTTCAGACATAAGTAGGTATTAAATGGATATAATTGACAGTGACCCTCCCTGGCAGCCAGCAGAGCCGAGGCCTCCGGTTCATGGATCATACAGCAGTGATGCCAAATTTGCATGAGTTAGAAATGGCAAAATTAAAATTAAGAAAAGTGAGATGAGTAGGGAGATGGATCAATGTTGAGCCAGTGGGCTTACATCTAATGGGGGTCACAGGAGGAATGGTCAGAGATGCACTGGCGAAATAAAAATCACGATCACGAGGCAGAATTTGGAAACTTCTGTTCACTTTGAGTAGTCATCCTTATAAATGGATTAATGTTGATATTCTCTGTTTACTTTAATCATTGGATGAGCACCCATGTATGAATTCTGATAGGCCATTGGCTATCTTTACTCATTGATTGTTCAAAAAGGTCATGAACTTTACAACCCTCATCAATATGATAATGTTTACAGATGATGTGGACTAAGGTGAGGCCAACCTTTCAACATATGGTTTCAATTCTCTCTACTGCAATATTAAAACAATTGTTGTGCCAAGCCATGGGCTATATTTGTAATTGCATCTAAATCTATAGTTACATTATGTTGACACATCTATTTGGTGATTGCTCCACCCGTGCACTGCACCAGTGGGTTTCATTGTGGCGTATAGCCTGTTTGGATTTGTGCTTTACTCTTGGCATGATGACGGTAATTGGAGTGTTGGCCTAGTGAATCACTGCCAGGCAGAGTGGGTCGACTGCATATGATGATCATGTTTGACCAGATGGCAACACCGCACCAGAGCTTGGATTGGATTGGTGTGTTACATATGTTTAAATGCACATTTGTGAACCCTTGTATGCATATGTGTGTATCTACTGGGGGGTGGTAAAATACCTCCGAAGAAGTGAATAAAATGCGAGTCAAAATAGTAAAGTTCTCTTAAATAACATATTTAATTTACTATTGGGGACCCTCAGAGTGGTCAAGACATATACAATCAAAATTAGACTACACATTATTTGTGGTATTACATTTAAAATTAAGTTTTAACTGCCAACATGAGTGAACAGTTGAGTGAACACAATATATGGAACAAAATTTTGTGCATATGAACAATCTTACATTATTTGTAGCATATATGATTTCTTAATTTTGATTCTGTTTTCTTGTGACAAATTACACATTCATTCGCATAGTGTTAAAAGATGATGGCCATCTTTTTGTGCCACTGCTTCTTTTTTTCCTTAACCGCAAAATGTTATACACTTCACAATCAGTCAACCTGTATTGCAAGAACGGAACATATAGCACACTGTGTTCTGCATAGATCACACAAAAGAAAGGTTAAAGATGTCACTAAAAAGCTATGCTTTGTTTACAGAACCAATGAGAATCTAAGATAATCATTGCATGCGGTGCTTAAGGGAATTGAAATGAATAAATAATAGAAAGCATTCAAATTGTGTATCTTGAGCCAGAAAATATCCTTGCATAATAATATCACCATCATCAAAATTAACAATAAGAACAACCTTAAACCCTGTACAGCATTTGAACTTATTACAACAGTAAAAGAGTAGTTGAGCATTGTTTATCAAAGCAGTGACCCAGCAGAAGGACACCCTGGAGTGTTCCAACTTCTGTTCTTGTCCAAAATACAAGCCCCTTGTAAATGCATCACGTTCAAAGATGATAAATGACCCCAGCAAAGTTTTGCACATGAAGTTTATCTTTAGGGCATGTGCAGCTGCCAGGAGTGCTTGCATAAAACTTTAATCTTTCCTTTCAGTTCCTCACTTCCTATTGCTGTACTGGGGGCTTGATGGGAGGCAGACCAGAGGTTTTTTGACACCCGTCTGGGGAAAAAGTCACAGTGAATGAATGGTTCTTTTGCCACGATGCCTGTCTGCAGTGTTTCCTGTTGAGAGTTTTTTCAGCCTAGACTACCCAATTATAGGACAACACCTATGTGAACGAAGAGCTCTCCTAGTTCAGTAGCCAAATGACTACAGTCTGAGGTGACCCTACCATTAGGCAAAAACTGGCAATTTTCTTGGGGCTTGAAAGTTCAAGGGTCTCCAATCATCTCATAAAAGCTTAGTGACTTTTCTTTGTTTCAAGCAATTACTGTGAGAAAATGAAAAATGAGTGAAATTAAATGAACAGGAAAAAAATAAACAAGTTAAGAAAAGCAAACTCAGCTAGTTTTCAATTAGTACATGAGTACATGAGGTTATGCACTAAGCCACAGCTGACAGCTAACCAGGCGTAAACAAACATCACTAACAGGTAATATGTGTAGGCCTGTTACAGCAACAGAACATATTCTGCAAAACTGAATAATTCTCATGAGTTAGAAGAGAAAAAAGAGAAAAGTCAGACTGTTTTCTTTTGTTTTTATCAAGGGATTGGTTAACTGTGGGAGAATGTTCACTGTCACTGACAGAGTTAAGTGTACAGTAATTCATGGCTGGTTGGAGCAGTGGGTTACACACAATGCTTCGCATCCATTGAATTAACAATTGGTTGCTCACCACCCAAACAGCTGTTTGTAAATCATGGATGTCATGTCCTCCAGGGTAAAGAGGAAAAAGGGCCATCTGGATTGTTATCAGCACAAAGTTAAAATAACAGCATGTGTGAGGGTATGAGGGTGTGTTCGTGCCTGTGGCATTGGTAATGTGCATTTTCCAGTGGGACACTGAGGTGCCACAATGAAAGAGAAACTGCCAACCACTTGATAACACCTTTCCCCCATGTTGGCCTGCTGTGAGACGGCCACTAGGAGAATGCCTCGAGTACAAAAGTGGACCTTAACCTAATTATCAACATCCTGTCATGTTTTGATTCCTGGCTTCAAAAGTATCCTTCCCGGACAAAAATTTGAGGGAGGACCCCCCCCCCCACCTCCACCAAAAAAAGACTACTTGTTTAATATTCAAACATGGATATTGGAGTTTTTAAATTGCTCTTAGGTGTGATTGTGAGTGTGAATGTTTGTTTGTCTCTATATGGCCTGTGATTGGATGGAAACCCCGCCTCCTGCCGAAAGGCTCCAACACTCCCGTGATCCTTGTGAGGATAAGCAGCTCAGATAATGGATGGATGGATGCAAGGTGCTACCCAATGGAACCTGTGGATTGTCCTTTGAGATTTGTTTGACTGAAGATAAAATATCCATTTTGATCTTATGAACTCTTATAATATAATAATAATATTCCCAATGTGTGCCTTGGTGCCTGTGTCGATATTGTGCCAGTTTACAGATCACCTGCACGATTTTAAGATCTGTTACTTGTGACTTGAAATCAAACAGTACAAAAAGTTGTTTTGAAAAATCACTAACTGAACTGCAACTGTCACGACCGAGGCTCGAGGGCGGACCCAAATGCACAACTCCAGAGGCGAGCAGGTAGAGTACAGAAAGCCTTTATTCGGTCCGTGGTCAATGATCAGCGAGTCAGTCAGGAAAAGTAGCAGTATCAGAAGTGGCAGGCTTACTAGGATGGATCAGGGAACAGGCGAGGGTCGGTACACGGTAGGTCAGGTATACGGGAGTGCGGGAACGAGGCATGGGAATCAACGATCTGGTGGAGGACTACTTGTCCCCCGTGTCCTATAACTACTGGGTATAATCAGCCGAAACAGGATGCAGGGGTGTGTCGACTAATTGGCTGACCACACCCAGCCTGGGGAGGATGCCAGGAGCATGACAGCAACGACCAATTTTGAAACAATGATTCTATGAGTGTTGAATATTCCACACTAAATCCAAGCTGATGGATGTGGTCTCCCTCCAGTTTCTCTGTCCCCTTTTAAACTCAGGCCCGATTTGTCTTTACCTCTGGTTTTCTGGGCTCTCACTCTTTTTGGTCTTCAGGTTCTTCGTTTCTGCTGGTATCAATCCAGTTGGAGTGGTTGTCCTCAGCCAATCTCCTCCCCCTCCTTTTTTTTTGTCCTTGGGCACCACCAGCGCCATCACATGCACAAACTTCTGTCGTAACCCAACCGGCAGTGTTTTCAATCGAAAAAACTGGCCATGCGGCTCCAATTGCTTTTCCTAGCCACGATCGGTCGGCAAAGCCTCAGCGAGCATCTACCAGCATCTGGTACCGGTCCCACACGTACCTGAGGGTAAAAGCTCAGCTCGCCACCAGTTGAACCTGCAGGAAGGTCAAGAGTGGATCCATATGGGAGAAAAATTTCCGTTTCTTTTTCTCTTTGTTTTTATTTTTGTGCATCTTTTTCCTTCAACCAAAGCTGCTTCGTATCCCCCCTGAGATCTAGAGGAAGACCACTCTGCGGTCACGAGTCACACTGCAATTATTACTATGATAAAGAACATCAATGCCTAATAATTTGGTGGAAATTACTAGCTTCACTCAAAATCCAATCTTTGCTTTCACTTGCTCTAACTCAACCATTAAATGCTCACACCCTAATTTATTTTAGCCCAGCAACCACATACATGAGTTCCTCTTTTCAATAATGGTACACCTAATTTTCTTTCTTTCTTTTACCATTAGTGTTATTTTATTTTTTTAGTTTCTAGTTTTAATTGTGTTGAGATGTAGATTACAATAAATTTCCCATCATATTTCTCTGCCTCTCATATTTTGTGTGTCCTGAGTTTGAGAGTACAACTGCCGTATGTTGAGCACTTGTCTATCAGAAATGTAGCAGCCTTTATGATTCTGAGACTGATAAAACGTTTCTCATCACTTTGTCTAAAAGTTATACGTATAAAAAAAAGTGATGTAGTGCAAGATAAATTCAGTTTGATTTTAATGTTAACATCGATCACATGAACCCAGAAATTGAACATAAAATTTGCTGAATATGTTTAATGTTTGAAGTAAATTACGTTTTGTTCAATGCTAATACATGCTACACATATCTGTGAAGCATCATTAATGCTGAAAAGTACATACAGGTTTTATAGAACCATATGTGCCATCCATTGAACATATTTTTCCATGATGTCCCTGCTTGTACCAGCAACATAATACCAAGCCACGTTCTGCATGTGTACCACGGCGTCATAGGAAAAGAGTACATGTGGAAGACTGGCCTGCCAGCTGTTCAGATATGATGTGTGGGCAGTATGAAGCACAAAATAGTTCCACGGGGACCCTGGACTCTTGATTAACTTGAATTATACATTAAGCAAGAATTCCAGCAACTAAGCCTCAACAAATAATTTCCTCAGTTCGCCAAAAAAAATAAAAATAATAATAGCGCGGTTAAAAGTTGATGTAACAGTGGCAGTGAATATTGTCCCTGCCCAAAAAACGTTTATCAGTTTCAACATTAAATATCTAGTCTTTGTTCTGTCATAAATTTATATAATTTGAAAAGGATTTGCAAATAATGTATTCTATTTTGATTTATGTTTTACCTCATATGCCAATTAGAATTGGGGTTTTGCAGACACTGATACACCAAACTACTACACGGGCACTTCAGCTGCCCCCTGGTCCAATTTATTCAATGTGATGGGTAAAATGCAGAGAACAAATTTCATGTGCATGCGTGTACATGACAGTAGAGATGACTTTGTCTTCTTCTTCTTCTTAAATGACATACATCCATTATCTGAGCCACTTATCCTCACAAGGGTCATAGGCGTGCTAGAGGCCATTCCAGCTATCTATGGGCAGGCGGCAGGGAAAACCCCGAACTAATTGCCATCCAATCGCAGGGCACACAGAAAGAAACAACCAGTCACACTCACAATGACACCTAGGGGCAATTTAGAGTCTCCAATGAATTCATGTTTTTGGGATGTGGAAGTAAACCAGAGTGCCCGGAGAAAACTCATGCAGGCAGGGGGAGAACATGTGAAGAGTTTGTTTTCAAAACGAGACAGGCATTTTTTTCAGATTTACGAAACTCACGCCAAAATTATCCATTCGGAGCTGGATAATTTATCCATTCGGAGCTGGATAATTTTGGCGCGAGTTTCGTAAATCTGAAAAAAATGCCTATGTCTCGTTTTGAAAACAAACTCTTCATGTACACTCCACACAAGTGGGGCTGGGATTTGAAGCTCAGTTGTCTGAACTGTGAAGCAGATACTCTAATCAGTCGTTCCACCACACCACCTCTTAAATGACATCTGAAGACATAATCCTCACAGTCATCACTATGATCCTCCTCACATGGCAGTCAAGGGTAAACATTACTGACAGTGCTGTGGTGAACACCATACAACTAAATGGAAAAAGCATGGAGCAAAGCAAACTGGCAACAGTAAAATACTATTCATATGGCCTGGAGATTTTATCCCAACACAGCTCTTCTTCTTCCTTTCCTTTCGGAGTGTCCAAACCATTGAAGTCTGCTCTCTCTAACCTAGTCTAAAACATACAACTTTGGGTGTTCCTCTAATGAAGATATTTCATCCTATCCAACCTGTTAACTCCAAGTTTTATAAACTTTGCCCCTCATCCTAGCGGAGACTCTTCTGTCATATAGAACACAAGACACCTTCCGCCAACTGTTCCACCACACTTGGACCCATTTATTCACTTCCTTACCACACTCTCGATTGCTCTGTTTCGTTGACCCCAAGTATTTGAAGTCGTCCACCTTCGCTATCTCTTCTCCCTGGAGATTCACTCTTCCTCCTCCACCCCTCTCGTTCATACACATATATTCTGTTTTACTTCGGCTAATCTTCATTCCTCTCCTTTCCAGTGTGTGCCTCCATCTTTCTAAATGTTCCTCTGCCTGGTCCCTGCTTTGACTCCAGTTCACAATATCATCTGCGAACATCATAGTCCAAGGGGATTCCAGTCTAACCTCATCTATCAGCCTATCATTTACTGTAGCAAACGGAAGGGGCTCAGTGTGGATCCCTGATGCAGTCCCACTTCCACCTTAAATTCTTCTGACACATCTACGGCACATCTCATCGCTGTTCTGCTGCCCTCATCCATGTCCTCTACTATTCTAACATATTTCTCTGCCGCACCACTCTTGCGCATGCAGTACTACAGTTCCTCTCTTGGTACTCTGTCATAGGCTTTCTCCAGGTCTACAAAGACACAATGCAGCTCCTTCTATGTACTTTTCCACAAGGATCCTCAAGGAAAATAATGCATCTATGGTACTATTTGTAGGCATGAAACCATACTGTTGCTCACAGATGCTTACTTCTGTCCTGAGTCTAGCCTCCATTACTATTTCCTATAACTTCATTGTGTGGCTCATCATCTTTATTCCTCTATTGTTTCCACAGATCTGAAAATCAGCTTTGTTCTAAAAAATTCGGACGAGCACACTTTTACTCCATTCTTCAGGCATCTTCTTTCCCACTAGTATTGTTTTGAATAAGTTGGTGAAAAACTCCACAGCCACTTCTCCAAATTGCTTCCATACCTCCACTGGTATGTCATCAGCACCAACTGCCTTTCCATTTTTCATTCTGTTCAGTGCCTTTCTAATGCCCCCTTTCCTCATCATTGCCACTTCCTGGTCATTCATGCTTGCCTCTTCTCCTCTACCTTCTCTCTCATTTTCTTGCAATATATTTTTTGGTTTGTTGACATTTTCATTGCAAGTTTGCAAAAAGAGAAATAAAAATTGTTTTTAAAATTTTCTGATGGTAATGTAAATCATGTAATCTGAATATTTTAATGAGGCATGTAACTTCATTGTTGAACACTGATCTGACAACAGTTCATACACCTGATGTTGCTCACAGTGGTCAAAGGGAGCACTTACGGGCTTAGCGTGTTGGCTCAAACACGTCAAAAATTGGAGGGAATTCTGCATACTACCTGTGTGAAAATATAAAGGACATGGTAATTTAAAGGATATGTGGATTCCAACACAACTCTATTTCTTCTTATGAAAAACTTCAACAAAATGTGAGACAAACTGAGGGAGACAGTGAAAGAGCAAGAGAGAGAGGGAGAGATGGAGACAGTGTGAGAGAGAGAAAGAGAGAGGTGGGGTGGAAGACAGCATCAGACCAGGAGTGGAGAGTCCGTTCTGGTCGTTGCTGTCAGTAGGACTCTCAGGCCAAGTGGGAAAACGTCAGCACTGTCAAATGGAAGGAGGGTCTAATGTTGCAATGATTGGCCTCTTTAATCAGTACTGTAGAGGAACAGGGCCGCACTGTCTCTGAGTCCTATACCCTGAAACTTTGCAACTGTAGAGAACAATTTGTAGTTTGTAGAAATTCAGATTCAGCATGTGGCAACACTGAATGAAATCCAAGAACATACTTGTTCATTTACGTGTAAACTGATATTCCTTTTCTCATAATCATCGGGTAAGAAGCTCATCATGAAATGCCACATTATAGTTCATTCACAAAATGGTAAACTCCCTCCTCGATGGTTCTATTCTCACTAGTCACAATGTATTAGGTACATCTCCATACTCCAAACCAGTGTTTGAGCTGTGTCAAAATGGTATTTTTGTACACATTCAGGGTGGGGCTCAGGTTGTATGGTGTGATTGGTTGTGGGAGGTTAATGTGAACAATAATTTTACAATATGGTGATGATTGTTGCTGCAGTTTGCAGTGCTGTAATATACTGAAATTACAGGTGTTTCCAACATTTTTATTGGATTATTGAGATACGTAACACAATCCAGTTGTCTACCAATGCAAACAATAGTGCTCAAGCATGGCTTTCTGACAGAAATTTGGCTCTCACCTCTGAAAAGGCAGAATTCCCATTCTGCTGTTATGCTTGCTGTCATATTTGATCTATTCATTCACTGGCAATCCCAATAGCTATACTGTTTACTTTGTGATGTCTATGAACCCGGCCCTATTTGGTTTTAATTCTGTATACTTTAGCATGATTTTCATACACAGTCATTGATTAAATTAGCGAGGCATGGCATCATACACCTGACATCAGCAAAGCACAAGATAGAGGTTAGCAATTATTAAAAAACGAAAAAAAGATTGTTTCTTCCTCCTATGTTTGGCCACAACAAAAGATAGGATCAATCTCACCAGCTCATCCATATTTTCTCCAATCTGTCAAAAAATGTATCAGATACGGTATATTTAATAAGTGTGGTAATTCCAAAATATGTGCAGGGGATTTGTAGTGTCAGTGGAATGAGGGTTGGTGGGTACATGGTCGTATCACATCGACTCCTATGTATTAATACTCAGTGTCCTGTTATGCAATCAGCTGATTGTTTGCAATGTAAATGATGGTGCTGATGGCTCTGGTGACTGATGGCTTGAATTCCAATTAATCAATTGCTTCATCAGTTTCCCTAATTCAGATCAAATATCTCCTGAGTGCACACTCTTCATCCAGTGGTTTTAGAGGAAATAAATGCTCTTGAAGTAATTTTCATCAATCTCATGTACATGCCAATATTCCTCACGGGTCAGGTCCACGAAGTGGACTTAATGTCTTAAGTGTGTGTTTGTGGGACTGTGGAACTTGGGGAAGGATTTGTATATTCAGGACCAATATGAGGACGTGGAATCAAGTGCTCTATAAAAGAAAAAAAAAAGGTTGTTAACCTACTCCATCCACTGTCAACATCCTCTGGATGCAAGACACATGATACCCAAAATTACCCTCTGCTCCATATCATGTGTTTGCTGTGATAAAATGCAGATGATATATTTTGAGTGCACATGTGCAAGACAAATAAAGAAGTTACTTTTTCGCAGGCATTTATGGCCATAGTAAAGGTTGGATGGTAACACAGGGCAGATGTTTCAAGATTTGTGCCATGTCATTTTCTGGTTTCTCTATACAAAATCAGAATCAGCTTTATTGGTCGAGTATGTAAAAAACACATGAAATTTGTCTCCGGTAGTTAGACCTGCCCAAGTACAACATACATGTTGAGTACGAAAAACAGTTGACAGATAATTGACAATTACCTGTCAATTGACAGGGAACATTTTTTTTTTAGCTCAGAGTTGTGCAAAGGATGCAGTCTTCTATCTTTTAGAGTAGTGGTTAGAATGCCCATTAGATAGATAGTCCAGTGCAATGACCATTGAGCAAATAGTATCAAGACTTGAAGTAGTGTATGCAGTTTAAAGTGACTGGTTGTGTGGTAGTTTATCATTTAAAATAATAATTGGCCCAGCACGTTGACACCACAAACAACCAGGCAGAATTCACAGCATGTAGCAGTGTTATTGTAAGTTTGTAAGGGAAGAAGCTATTTGGAATGCCTTCTAGTTTTTGGTTTGGATTCTTCGGAAGCCGCTACCTGAGAGACGGAGCTGGAAGAGCTGGTGGCCGACAATCCGTTCATTAGTTTTGATTGTCTGTTGCAGTTGAAGTTAATCCATTGCATACATTTTCTGAGTCGTTTATCCTCACAGGGGTCACAGGAGAACCAGAGCCTATCCCAGCTAGCTTTGGGTGAAAGGCGAACCCTAAACTGCCTGTCAGTCGCAGGGCAGATATTAACACCATCAGTGAGCAGGAATCGATCCCACACTGTGACTAGCAAAGTCAGGTGTGTGTAGCACTCCACCATGAGTGACTTCATTATTAATATAATAATATTAATATGCTTTTGAAATGTTACCAACTCCTGTTTGCACGTCAGTGTTGTTTCAGCAGCAAAATGCCCTTGATGTGAAACTTGATGTGAGCAGACGCTAAGCCTTGTCAATTGTGCAAAATCAAATCAACTTGTCTTACAGAAGCTGTAATAGGAAATGAGCTGACAGATTTAATCATTCAGTTTTATTGAGATTTAACTAGTATTAGTTTGTAGGTAATGGTCAACTATATAGCAAGGACAATAAAGGAGTGAGAAGATACACATAATCATGCCTCCTTCATTTACTTTAGGAACCCCCCACGATTTAAAAGAGACTTCAAATAATTGATCAGCTAAGTGTACAAAGGCAAAGGGCACTGTAATTTGATTTATGAATTTGATCCCACCCTCTAATTTAATTCATCAATATTTCAGCAGGAGCAATTATGCATTGTGCTACAGCTCTTCAGTGCGCCATTATTCAGCTTGAATATCTTTGTCAGATGGTGTGAAATGGCATTGCTAAATATTCCATAATGGCTAGACAAGGCCTTGTCCCTCACACTCATTATTGGTTGTGCAGGTTAAACCCTTTTTTTTCTTTTTTTTTGACTAATCATTGCTGACAACGGCAGAGCGCAAGGGCAATGAAAGCATAGGGTCTATTGACCTTTGCTTTTTTCCCATTGCGTTGAATGTGTATCATTAGTATGACTGAAAATAAGAAACCTTTAATGCGCTGGCATCACAGTTCTGAGGACCAGTATTCAAATCCCAGGCCCACATGTGTGGAGTTTGCAAGTTCTCCTCGTACCTGTGTGGGTTCTCTCCAGGCACTCGATTTCCTCCCACATTCCAAGCACAAAAAATTAATTGGAGACTCTAAATTTCCCCTAGGTGTTATTGTGAGTGTGAGTGTTGTTTGTTTCTGTGTCCTGCGATTGGCTGGCAACCAATTTAGGGTTTACCCCGCCTCCACCCCGATGACAGCTGGGATAGGTGCCAGCACTCCTATGACCCTTGTGAGGATAAGAGGCTCAGAAAATGGATGGACAGATGGATGGATGGATGGATGGATGGATGGATGGATGGACGAAATCAAAGGCATGTGTTCCTGTTTTCTAAGCATGGGCTGTGTTTTTTCATGATGTTATTCATTTCATTTCGGGTTTTAATCTTTATCTATTATTCAAATAAATGTCATCATGGGAACATAAAATATTTTGTTTATGTGTATATGTGCATTGTTTCTTCAGTCTCATAAAATGATGAAATTGTACAAATTAGACTTTAAGGCCAATAGTAATAGTATGTAAGCAGATATCAACGAAGAAAAGCAGCACAGTTCCTCTCAACCACTTTTTCTGTTCCTCAACAAATGCTCACCAGTCATGAATTATATTGATCTGGGATATAATTCTCTATGTAATTGATGGATGAGGGCAGCCATTGACAGAAAGGGTAAGGAGCACTTTGAGATGTCCCCTGTGAATAAGTATGTTGGAAAATAGATTGTTGAAGAAGATTTATGTATGTTTCATACTGCCACAAAAGAAAGACCCCATCACACTCTGATCTTCTGTTAAACTTTACTTCTGACCAATCAAATGTCAGAGTTCTCATTATTTCCATTTCACATGGCAACTTTCTGAGGATGAAATATTTCATATAATCTGTGTTTTTCTCATGATATGGTTTGGGATTTCCTCTCCAGAATAGATAATTTCGGTTTTTGTTTTAGTTTGGGTTTGCTGTCTGGAGTTTTCTCTTCCTGACTCTTCTATTTGGGCCTATCTGCTCATCATGTTTTTGTCTCCAAATGGTCTTGGCAGTTCTGCTCCCCTTGTTTCAAAACTTGATTAAAAAAACTACAATTTGAATCATCACTTAGTGACCAAACATGAGGAAAAAGAACAGAAAATCAGACTTTGACTATTTTTCTTTGGCGTTGGATGAGAGCTGCCATGTATGTGACATTGTCCAGCTGCTCATCTTCTTAAATAGGATCAATTCAGACTTTCAAATCACGGAGCCAGCATCCAATGGAATCAATGAAAGGGACAACCACTGACTTGTTCACTGAGGTGACTACCTGTTTTTAACAGGTTAGGACTGAAATGGGTCAGGCTGGCAGGTGTGACAATGAATGGTTGTCCAAATCTGAAGAGAATGCAGGATAAGATGACAGAAATGGCATTCCCAGTGATGAAGTGCAATAAATCCAAACACAGATCCTTTATCACTGATGACCACTTCTAAGCTGTCCCTCGAATAGCCACCTCCAACATTCAGCCAGATTTCAACACCAAAGTCAGACTGGATTTTTCTCACTGAAGAGGTAAAATGAAGTGAAAACAAGTTTCAGTGTTTATGCATGTTAACAAGTTAAAATAAATAGCACTGATGTGATGATTGTTTTTGTTTATTACTTATACACATGTACAAGACAACATATAAAACTCTTAAAGTATTTGACATACACCACAATTTTAAAAAGCGTGTTTAAATAGATATTTACACAATATTTTAATTTCAATTACCTGTATGAGCAATTCAAAATATAGAATTTAATGCATTTTACAATGGGACAAAGTTGAGAATTAAATTCAAGGCATTAATGATGCAATTCCGGTTTCTCATGTGGCCCCTAGTAAAAAAAAAAATAATTGCACAACCCTAGTCGACGGCATGCATTCCTGCCAAATCAATCAATGATCTTTTGAAGCAGAATTCTTTCCTTCAAGCCATCGCAATATGGACGCCAAAAGAAAAACTAAGTTTTCCATTTTGGTGTCATATCCCACGAATAAGGTATTTGTTTTCATTTGCTTGTTTTATCCTGTTCCTCTCCTTTCCGCTTCTCCATAAGAATTCAAATCCATTTGAAAGTAGCTAAAATGTAAATTATTCAATTTATTTTCTGATGTTTGTCACGTCCCATCGGTGCGGGGGCAGACCCAAATGCAGGACTCCAAGATGAGGACATGATGTTCAATGGGCCTTATCATAAACTAAGTTATGTACAACAACACAGTCCAAGAAGGCAGGATCCACAAAACAAGAAACAAGGTCCGATAACTATGAGTCAACTAAAGAGCATAACAAAAGCGTGACTGGACTGTAATGGCACAGGTGCAGAGTAACCCAGGATGCGGTAAAGCATACTCAAGTCAGTGACAAAACTCCAACTTAAATATATGGTCTGATCACAATGCCTCATGTGAAACAGCTGTGACCGACGACAGGTGTCATAGAAGAAGCCACTCAGATCGTTGGCCAGGCCACGCCCTTCTTGGCCGTGGGTCAGCCTTTCACACGACAACATTTAAATGTCACATCTGTTTGACTGAATGGTCCTAAGAAAAAAAAGAAAGGAAAAAAAACCCTCCTCATGATGGAATAATAGAAAACAAGTCACAAATACACTTAAAATACACGTAGGTGTACAGACATCTTACAACTTCCTCATGGTCGCTTTATTAATAATAATGTGTATATATTTTCGAAATTAGGTCCTTTTATTTTTTTAACAGTAAGCTTCCAGGAAACATGCATTGGACCAGGTAGAGCTGTATTGCATAATGAACCATCATTTTATTTAAGGATTGTGTATGATGTGTTTTTTTGTTTTTTTATTTAATTTAATTTTAAATGGTAACATCTTTTGACGATCTACAGATCTTACATTTTACATCTCACCACCCATTTCTTTTGTGAATTCAGTGCATTGACCACTGGTAATGAGTTGTCTTACTGCCAGCAGTGCAATCAGATAATACCTGTAAGAAGGCAAAATACTGCAAGCTTCAGCGTCAGACTTCTGTCACCTTTCACTAAAATAACCAAGACAGCTGTTGACACCATTTTATATTCTTTCTGGTGTAACAAGGGCTGAATGTGACAAAGTAACCTAAGCACGTATGATCTGCTTGCAGTATAAAATGCAGGGGTGAGGGCCAATTAATGCTCCATTCTCATAGAAAGTAAGTGGGTTCTTGTCTGCATATTTTCATTAGAATGTGTACATGTGTAATTAGATGGTGTCATGAGACAATGATGCATACAGTACATGGTATGTATTTCATTGACATCAATATACAGTAGCTCTGTTTATATTGTACATCTGTAGCTAATTGCTGTACTGTTTAATTATGTCTGCTTGTCTCTCCAGTTTACAGAGAACAGGAGAAACTTTCCTGAATTGAAACAACTGACTCAAAGCGTCGATAACATGAGTGTCAAACTCAAGGCCCAGGGGCCAGATCTGGCCCATGACATCATTTTATGAGGCCTGCAAAAACAAATTATCATCATTGAATTCATGTTTCTTCCTAAGATACTAAAATGACAAATTGCCTTTATCTAAAAAATGCTTTTATTTTATTTATTTTAAGCATTTTTGTGAACAATGGCATTTTAAAATAATATTTGAGCAAACAATTTTTAATTAATGATTTTGAACTCAATTTTTGGTGTATGTAATAAATAAAATGAGACAATTATACATAATTATGGAATCACAAGTCCAGCACAGTGTACAATTGGTTTGCATGTCTCCCTCACAGTTGTGATGACTAGAGTTTAAATCTACCTGTGTGGCGTTTGCATGGTCTCTATGTGCCTCAGTGGGTTTTATCCATGTGCTCCGGTTTCCTTCCACATCCCAAAGACATCCATGGTAGGTTAATAAAAGACTCTGAATTGCCTGTAGGTGTGAATGTGATTACTATTGGTTGTTTGTTTATATGTGCCCCGCGACGGGCTGGCAATTTGTTTGGGGTATAACCTGCTTCTTGCCCAAAGTTAGCTGCGATAGGCCCCAGCACTCCTGAGACCCTTGCAAGGATAAGCAGCTTAGAAAATGTATAGATTCCAAATTAATAAAGAGGATTTTAATGCCAAAGTATACTCATTGCATGGCCTCATTCAAGTAAAATTTATTTGTAGAGGCAGCAAGGTAGCAGCTTCTTCTTCTTCTGCCTTACATTTCTGAGGACCTAAATTCAAAGAAAAGGTACTCCTCCTGCCTCGCACATTCCCAAAACATGCATACTAGGTTAATTGAAGTCTCTACATTGCCGATAGGTGTGAATGTAAGTGCAAATGGTTGTATGTTTATGTGTACCCTTCAATTGACTGACAACCAGTTTAGGCTGTAGTCCACTTTTCACCAAAAGATAGCTGGAATGGGCTGCACCACGCAAGTGACTCTTGTGAGGATGAGTGGCTCTGAAAATGGATGGATAGATAATAAGAAGAGGAAGGAGAAGAAGAAATAGAGACATTGAATATGTATTCTTTTTTATTCTTTTGTAAAAATGCCCTTCTAAAAAAAAAAAAAATGGTGACATAAAATTGAATCTCTCCACGAGCACATCCTCTGTTCTTTAAATCAAACTATTATAATCATTGTTGGCCGCCAGTTTTTCAATCAACGGTTTGTTGGATTTCTTATGGTGTAAGAATCTGTGGTCCGACTCCCTAGACGAAGGAAATGGAAATCAATTTACATTGGCATACAGTAATAGCAGAGTTATTACTTCCTGTCATTGCAGTTTACATTTTTTCTGAAGTTGTTAGTAGATCAGAGAGAACAATATACAGAACTGACCTGTGTGAGAGATGTTGGTGGAATTGTAATCTCTCAATCAAAGCTTGAATGACCTCAATGATGTTGGGTGCATCATTTGACTGTATGTGACCGAAAGAACATAACAAGATCACGGATACAAGTGACTGAAATGAGTTTCCTCTGTGTGAAGTCCGTGCTCTCTTTTAGAGATAGGGTGAGAAGCTCTGTCATCCGAGAGGGCCCAGAGTTCAGCCGCTGCTCTTCTGGATAGAGGAGAGTCAGCTCAGGTCCCTTGGGCATCTGGTTAGGCTGTCCCTAGCCGCCTCTCCGGTGAAGTGCCCTGGGCAGGAAGGTCTTCCTGCGAACAACCCAGGACATGCTGGAGAGACCATGTCACCTGGCTGGTGTTGGAATTCCTCGTTATCCTCACAAAACAGCTGGATGAAGTTACTGAGGAGAGATAAGGCTGTGCTTCCATTTGTGAACCAGTGACCCAGCAATCCGCACCCAGATAAACCGAAAAAAATTATTGGACGGACAGTAAATTTGTCCATTTGTAGGTTACCTCACATTCTTTATCATGATTGATGAAAAGAAAGGTTGAAACATCCTGTCCCAATTAGTTTTGTTTCTCACTTTTAGTCACCTTAGTTTAGTTTGGTCCTTCTCCATATCTCTTCTGGGATGTATTCTTAGCGTGGGGATATCGGTCAGTTTCACATTAGAAGTAAGGCAGAAGTTCTTCATGGTGGTAGGTGAACAAAGAGGGAACAAAAGAGGGAAAAAAGTCTGCTGGGATCCACACAACAAACACAAAAATAGCTAGTAAGGGAAAATCATACAATGCTCGCAAATGGAACAAATAAAAGACAAATCGAGTCAGAACTCGAACACACTGCTGAGTCTCAGTGCCTGGAAGTGACTCAACTGACTTTCATGTTCTTAAATTGTTTCCTAGGATACACCTCTACATTAATTATTTTATACTGTACATACACTCGAGCTCGAGAACAATAACAACATGATGTCTTGATCAGTATTTTCTGTTGCCGCTACCTAATGCCCCCTTTCCACTATGGTCACTAAGTGGGTTTCTAGACGAGCAAGCTTTTATTAACTTTATTCTCACATCACCTTTGGCTTTCCAGTGTATTTAAACAGGAAAAAACAAGTATGAATCAGAGGGGAGGGAAAAAACACAACAAAACCTCTCATGAGTCAGTCTTTCATGGAGTTACCAGAGAGTAATAAACTGATTTGGCTGATGTTTGATTTTAATAATTAAATATTTTTTTTTAGTGCAGAAACATTGGAGGCGTTGAACATATTTCTAAACAATTGCTGTTAAGGTTCACTTAACTATACCCGTGAGTTGGTTACGTATACCACATTTTACAGAATTATATCATCCTTATGAAAAAATAACTTAAATATTTGTGTAGTTGAAGCCACATTTTAAATCAGCAACTTAGTGCAGACTTGGAATGATAACACAGTACAATAAGTACATAACTGTAAACAAGCATAACATTCTCAATAAACTTTACTAATCAAATCGATGGATGGTGATTGTGGTCCACACAGGCAGATCTGCATGTGCATGTACGTGCATTTGTCCGTGCATGTCTGAAATGTGAAAGTAAGTGGCAGTTTGATATCGGGGGCATCAAAACACACGCACATACAGCATTGCTCCCACTATTGCCATTTTGATGCAAAGAGCGAGCAAAGGTGACAAGATTATGCATGTGTTTAATAAGGAAAGCTGTGGGTGATTGATGGGGGTAGAAGCACTTACTTTTGTGACGTCAGTGTGGCACATTGTGTTTGGAGTGGAATGGCTAAGGCATTAATAACATGTACAGTTATAAACATTATTTTTGGCCCACCAAATACACAACCCACAAGATTTTTGAAAATACTTAATACTTAATACAAATTTACCTCTTGTGTGAATCTGAACATGTACAACATATTTGCTTTGTTTAAGTGATATATATATATGCTGCTCCACCGTGCCGCCATATATATATATATATATATATATGGTGGCACGGTGGAGCAGCTGGTAAAGCGTTGGCATCACTGAGATCCCCGGTTCAATCCCGGACTCGCCTGTGTGGAGTTTGCATGTTCTCCCCGTGCCTGCTTGGATTTCCTCCAGGCACTCCGGTTTCCTCCCACATTCAAAACATGCAACATTAATTGGACATTCTAAATTGCCTCTAGGTGTGATTGTGAGTTCAGCTGTTTGTCTCCATGTACTTCTTCTACATTTGTTAGTTTATATGCTGTGTGATTCGAATTTGCAGAAGAAGTTGTAGCACAAGGAGACGCATAGCGCGTGAGAACTGTCAGAGGATGCTTTTTATGTGCTAAATAGTGCTGTTTATAGAAATAAAATAAACATAACTTTAGTATTCTGCACAAAGAACTGAGTGACTCCATTCTTAAAAGTGTAACATCAACCCTGTAAAGTGTCAAACCAGCTCCGAGTCTGGAATACAATGAAGTTGAAAGTTCTCACTTTTCACTCTAAATATTATTTAAGACAAGTATTCTGTGAGTCAGTCCTTATTCACTGATGACTTATGTCCATGTGTTTTACATGGTTTGGAGGTCGATGTCACAACATAGAAGACTCGGGGTGAAAGAGAGTATGAGGAAGATTTTCTGAAATGTAATGGCACTTGTGTATGCATATTTCTGTGGTATGACTTGTCACTTGCCTCAATTCATGCTGCCAAGTGATGTGTGTGACAATGCCTGTCTGGTTTAGTGAAATTAGCTGTCACAAATACCCATCATCTTACATAAAGGAGTAACCTGAGCCATTGTAGGATACCAGGGATGATAAACAAGGAGCATCCTCATGTTGACGGTCTTTTATAGCCCCCTTCATGGGCAAATTACATCCCCCGACTTTGCTCTCTTTCCAAAGCATTTAATGTGCTCAGAGAATTCAACTTTTAGCCACTTATTGAATGACAGACTAAAACAACAGAACTATCACAGTACATTTCCCTGTTTCTTATGAGCAGTCATATCATATTGGCATTTTCAGCCCTCTCATTTTGTTTCATATTGAGTAGATTTAAGATCCAATACTCATCTATCTTCTTGTCTCAGTTAAATGTGATCAGATAGATTTATGATGGGTCATGAGGTCAGTGGGATTTTCTGTAATTGGAGTCAGGATGAATTGTGTTAACAGTTCCATAATACTGAAAAGAAGGGCATTTACATTTAATTACTTTATTGAGCCCCTGCTCATTTTATTTGTAATGAAGTTAGTGCTGTGATTAAGAGGGAGAAGTTATGCATTATCATGTCACTCAGTTTTTGATGGAGAGGGCATAAATCATATTGTTAATATAGAAATGTAAACATTTTTGGATATTTCAACAGACCTGGAATTTGGTGTACCTCTGCATAATTTGTATTACAAACCCAAATCCAATGATGTTAAAATCTGGTGTTAATCATAAATAAAAACAGAATACAAAGATTTGCAAATCATGTTTAACCTATATTTAATTGAATATGTTACAACACGAATTTTAATGTTCAATGATAAACTTAATTGTTTTGAGCAAATAATCGCGAAGTTAGAATTTTATAGCTATTAGATGTTCCAAAAAAATGGGATATGGTCATGTTTACCACTCTTTTACATTACATTTCTTTTAACAACATTCAATAAACATTTGGGAACTAAGGGCACTAAATTTTGAAGCTATGTAGGTGGAATTTGTTCCCGTTCTTGTTTGATGTACATCTTCAGCTGTTCAAAAGTCTGGAGTCTACGTTGTCATATTTTGCACTCCATAATCTCCCACACATTTTCAACGGGAGACAGGTCTGGATTGCAGGCGAGTCAGTTTACTACCCGCACTCGTTTACAATGAACTCGCACTGTTGTAACACGAAGAGAATGAGGTTTGACATTGTCTTGCTGAAATATGCAGGGGCATCCATGAAAAAGTCATTGCTTGGATGGCAGCATATGATTCTCCACAACATGTATGTTCCTTTCAGCATTAATGGTGCCTTTACAGATGTATAAAATACCCATATCATTGGAACTGACACACCCCCAAACCATGACAGTTGCTGGCTTTTGAACTTTGCATCTTCCTTTTTGGTCCAGAGGGCACAATGTCAACAATTTCCCCCAAAAATCTTTGGACTGGTCAGCCGACATAACAGTTTTTCACTTTGTTTTAGATGAGCTTGAACCCAGAGAAGCCGGGACGTTTCTCGGTGTTATTGAAAAATGGCTTTTGCTTTGCATAGAGTAGAGTCCATCTTTGTTTGTGAATGACTGAGCAATTCAGGGAAGTTCCTTTCATACTCAATTATGGCACCCACAAGTAGCCAATTAGCCTGTTCACCTGTGGGATATTCTAAACAGGTGATTGATGAGCATTCCCCAACTCTCAGTATTATTTTGCCACCTGTTCCAGCTTTTTGAAATGTGTTGCAGCCATAAAATTCTTAGTTAATGATTATTTGCTAAAAACAATGACGTTCATCAGGAAATTAAATGTCTTTGTAGTGTATTCACTTAAATATTGGTTGAATATGATTAGTAAATCATTGCATTCTATTTTTATTTGTTTCACACAATTTGCCAATTTCACTGGAATTGGGTTTGCAAAATGTATTAGCTGTTTATTCTGGAAGGGATTTTCATTTTCACTACTTGAATTAGCACAAGCATGTTAATAGTAGGAGGATAAGTGTGAAGAGGTTTATGATGCTTAAAGGGGGACAAAAACATAATTCTTCAGTACAAAGCATGTTTAATTTTGTTGGACTCAATAGTAATCCTTTGCAGTGAGTCATAATACTGAATGGCAGCTATGGTTTACAGCGTTAAGATATCAATGTCAGCACCATCGGATTGGCTGTCTGCAAGTGGGTTTGCTCATATGTGCATAGATCTCCCTGTATGTAAGTGTGTGTGTGTGTGTGTGTGTGTGTGTGTGTGTGTGTTACAATTTGTATCAGGATATCTTAATGTGTGTGTCCATGCTTTGCTTAGTCTCATTAATGAGAGGCGTCCGGGTTGTCCGCAGGGGCCTGTGCAAGATAATCTTAGCCTGTTTTGCAATGAAAGCTCTTCTGAACGTAACTGTAGAAACTCAAATGGCAGAGGTCTGGGTTGAATAATTCAGCATTTCCAATCAATCTCAACCCCCACCTCAAAATGACACCTCCCTGGGCTTTGGGGGTGTCTGCAGACTCATCAAGGGAATGTTGACAATTCCCTGTACAATGCAATTGCTGGCACTTTGGCAACATGAGATGCTGTGGGAATATTTTTTTTTTTTTTTTTTTTATGATTTTGCAACTAAGCATGATTAATTATTTAACTCTCTAAATGCCATGTATTTGGAAACAAATACAAGTATTTTCTACTATTTATTGTATTATTTTATTATTCCATCCATAAATTTTCTCATTTGCGTGTCTCGATTAGCCCAGCTGATTTTCCATAGAGAGACAGGTTACAGCCTTGACTGGTCACCAGCCAATCACAATGCACGTATGCCATAGAAAAACAACCAATCACATCCACACCTATTGACGATTATTCTTTAATTTGCTTTATCATGGGATAAAGTCTGACTACCAGGAGAAAACCCATTACTCTTTCTTTGCTCTTCTTCTTCTTCTTTTCCTTTCGGCTTGTCCCGTTAGGCATGTCATCTTTTTTCATCTAAGCTTATCTCGTGCATCTTCCTCTCTAACACTTCAGTGCCACCGTCTCTAATGCGTACATCATGGCCGGCCTCACCACTGTTTTATAAACTTTGCCTTTCATCCTAGCGAAGACTCTTCTGTCACATAGAACACCAGACAGCTTCCGCCAACTGTTCCAACCCCGCTTGGACCCGTTTGTTCACCTCCTTATCACACTCTTCATTGCTCTCTATTGTTGACCCCAAGTATTTCAATACATCCACCCTCACTATCTCTTATCCCTGGAGCTTCACTCTTCCCACTACACCCCTCTCGTTCACGCACATATATTCTGTTTTACTTTGGCTAATATTCATTCCTGTCCTTTCCAGTGCATGGCTCCATCTTTCTAACTGTTCCTCCACCTGCTCCCTGCTTTTGCTGCAGATCACAATATCATCTGCGAACATCATGGTCTAAGCGGATTCCAGTCTAACCTCATCTGTCAGCCTATCCATTACTACTGCAAACAGGAAGGGGCTCAGCGCAGATCCCTGATGCAGTCCCACCTCCACCTTAAATTCTTCTGACACACCAACGGCACATCTCATTGCTGTTCTGCTGCCCTCATTCATGCCCTGTACTATTATAACATATTTCTCCGCCACGCCAGAATTCTAAATGCAGTACCACAGTTCCTCTCTTGGGACTCTGTAATAGGGTTTCTCTAGTTCAACAAAGACACAATGTCGCTCCTTCTGACCTTCTCGGTACTTTTCACTTAGCATCCTAAAGGCAAATAATGCCTCTGTGGTACTCTTCCGAGGCATGAAACCATACCGTTGCTCACAGATATTGAATTCTGACCTGAGTCTACCCTCCACTAATCTTTCCTATAGCTTCATTGTGTGGCTCATCAAGTTTATTCCTCTATAGTTGCTACAGCTCTGCACGTCCCCTTTGTTCTTAAAAATGGGAACTAGCACACTTTTCCTCCATTCTTCAGGCATCTTCTGACCTGCTTGTATTCTGTTGAATAAGTTGGTCAAAGACTCCACAGCCACATCTCCAAATTGCTTCCATAGCTCCACTGGTATGTCATCAGGACCTACTGTGTGTGTTTCTTTCGGCTTGTCCCTTTCGGGGTCACCACATCGTATCATCTCAGATGAACGCATATATATGTTTGGCACAATTTTTACGCTGGATGCCCTTCCTGACGCAACCCTTCTAAGGGAGTGGATGCCCCAGTGGGATACGAACCCACAACCCCTGGTTTACCAACCACTGAGCTACGAGGCCTCCCATCAGGACCTACTGCCTTTCCATTTTTCATCCTTTGTAGTGCCTATTGAACTTAACCTTTGCTAATCATTGCCACTTCCTGGTCCTTCACACTTGCCTCTTCAACTCTACCTTTTCTCTCATTTTCTTCAATCATAAACTTCTCAAAGTATTCTTTCCATCTAGTCAGAACACTACTGGCACCAGTCAACACATTTCCATCTCTGTCCTTAATCACCCTTACCTGCTGAACATCCTTCCCATCTCTTTCCCTCTGTCTGGCCAACCTGTCGAGATCCTTTACTCCTTCTTTCATGTTCAACTTGTTGTATATGTCATCATATGTGTCTTGTTTAACCTTTGCCACCTCTACCTTTGCACTCCGTCGCATCTCAATGTATTTCTTTCACCTCTCCTCAGTCCTCTCACTGTCCCACTTCTTCTTCACTAGTTTCTTTCCTTGTATGACTTCCTGTATTTTTGGGTTCCACCACCAGGTCTCTTTTTCCCCTTTCCTACCAGAAGACACACCAAGTACTCTCCTTCCTGTCTCTCTGATCACCTCTGATACGGGAACTCATCCTGTCCATTGAGAGGACAGTGCTCTATTGAGTGATATTCTGTTATTTACAGTATAGTCAGTTTTGATATTGATAAAATAAATAATTTAATCAGAGCTGGGGAAAAAAAAAACTTCCACTATCTGTAGCTATCCAAAATGTTTTCTTGCTTATGTAAACTATTGAAGACTATGGTCTTCTTTTTATTTTGGCTTGTCCCGTTAGGGGTCGCGACAGCGTGTCATCTTTTTCCACCTAAGCCTATCTCGTGCATCTTCCTCTCTAACACCCACTGTCCTCATTTCCTCCCTCACAATATCCATCAACCTTTTCTTTGGTCTTCCTCTCGCTCTTTTGACTGACAGCTCAATCCTCAGCACCCTTCTACCAATATATTCACTCTCTCGTCTGTGAACATGTCCAAACCATCAAAGTCTGCTCTCTCTAACCTTGTCTCCAAAACATCCAACTTTTGCTGTCCTTCTAATCCTATCCAACCTGTTCACACCAAGCGAGAATCTCAGCATCTTCATTTCTGCTACCTCAAGTTCTGCTTCCTGTTGTTTCTTCAGATCCACCGTCTCTAATCCGTACATCATGGCCAGGCTCACCACTGTTTTGTAAACTTTGCCCTTCATCCTAGCAGACACTCTTCTGTCACATAACACACCAGACACCTTCCACCAACTGTTCCACCCCGCTTGGGCCCATTTCTTCACTTCCTTACCACACTCTCCATTCCTCTGTATTGTTGACCCCAAGTATTTGAAGTCGTCCACCTTCGCTATCTATTCTCCCTGGAGCTTCACTCTTCCTCCTCCGCCCCTCTCATTCACCCACATGTATTCTGTTTTACTTCAGCTAATCTTCATTCCTCTCTTTTCCATTGCGTCCCTCCATCTTTCTAACTGTTCTTCCGCTTGTTCCCTGTTTCACTGCAGATCACAATATCATCTGCGAACATCATGGTCCAAGGGGAATCCAGTCCAATCCTGTCATCTTATCCATTACTACCGCAAACAGGAAGGGGCTCAGTGCGGAACAGTGATGTTGTCTCACCTCCACCTTAAATTCTTCTAACAAACCTACAACACATCTCACCGCTGTTCTGCTGGCCTCACACATGTCCTCAACTATTCTAACATATTTCTCCGCCACACCACACTTGCGCATGTGGTACCACAGTTCCTCACTTGGGACTCTGTCATAGGCTTTTTTTCAGGCATCTTCTCTCCCGCTAGAATTCTATTGAATAAATTGGTCAAAACTCCACAGCTAACTCACCAAGTTGCTTCCATACCTCCACTGGTATGCCATCGGGACCAATTTTCCATTTTGCATTGTGTTCAGTCCCTTTCTAACTTCTCCCTTACTAATCAATGCCACTTCCCAGTCATTCACGCTTGACTCTTCTATTCTACCTTCTCTCCCATTTTCTTCATTCATTAACTTCTCAAAGTACTCTTTCCATCTACTTAGCACACTACTGGCACCACTCAACATATTTCTATCGCTATCCCTAATCACCTTTACTTGCTGTACATCCTTCCCTTCTCTATCCTTCTGTCTGGCCAACCTGTAGAGATCCTTTTCTCGTTCTTTCGTATACAACCTGGTTTACATGTTGTCATATGCCTCTTGTCTAGCCTTTGCCACCTCTACCTTTGCCCTATGACACATCTCAATGTATTCTTTTCGCCTCACCTCAGTCCTCTCCGTGTCCTACTTCTTCACTAATCTCTTTCCTTGAATGACTTCCTGCATTTTGGGGTTCCACCACCAAGTCTCCTTCTCCCCTTTCCTACCAAAAGACACCCCAAGTACTCTCCTGCATACCTCTCTGAAAACCTTGGCAGTAGTATTCCAGTCTTCTGGGAGATTTTCTTGTCCATCTGGAGCCGCTCATCTCTTTCTGAAATGTCACACATCATTCTTCCTTTCTCAACTTCCACCACCTGATTCTCTGGTCTGTCTTTGTCTTTTTAGCCTTCTACCCACTACCAGTGTCATCCTACACACCACCATCATATGCTGTCGAGCTACACTCGATCCCACCACAACCTTCCAGTCGGTAACCTCCTTCATATTACACCATCTGCAAAAAATATAATCCACCTGCGTGCTTTTACCTACGCTCTTGTAGGTCACTCTATGTCCCACTCTCTTCTGGAAATAAGTGTTCACCACTGCCAATTCCATCCTTTTTGCGAAGTCCACCACCATCTGCCCCTCAAAGTTCCTTTGCTGAATGCCATACTTACCCACCACTTCTTCATCGTCTCTGTTTCAGTTTCCTTCGCCAACATATCCATTGAAATCTGCACTTATCACAACTCTCTCTCTCTCTGGGATGTTCAGTACTACTTCGTCTAGTTCCTCCCAGAATTTTGCTTTCAACTCAAGGTCACCTCCCACCTGTGGGGCATAGCTGCTAATCATATCATACACAATACCCTCAATTTCAAATGTCACCAGCATCACTCAATCTGATACTCTTTTCACTCTTTTTTGCTCTTCTTTTAAAATAACCCGTACTCCATTTCGCTTCCCATCTACTCCATGGTAAAATCATTTAAACCCTGCACCTAAACTTCTAGCCTCACTCCCTTTTCACTTGCTCTCTTGGATGCACATTATATCAACCTTTCTCCTTATCATCATGTCAACTAACTCCTGAGCTTTTCCTGTCATAGTCCCAACATTCAAAGTCCCTACACTCAGCTGTAGGGTATGTGCATTCCTCTTCTTCTTCTTCCGACTAAGCCGCTTTCCTCCTCTTTTTTGTCTTCGACCTACATTATCTGGATTTCTACCTATGCCTTGTAGATTAACATTTCTGGGTGCGGGTGTTTGAAGCCTGGGCCATAACCTAACTGTTGTAGAATTCGTATGATGAACACTCATATATGTTTGTTCTATGCCGGATGCCCTTCCTGACGGAAACTCTACATTTATCTGAGCTTGGGACCGGCCAGCAGGTAGCACAATAATGAGCTCCCCAACGAGCTGCAGATAATCAAAAAGAAGCACTGAAATAAACAAAGTCAGCACAAAAGATATATGATTTACATACTACCTAATCTATGTTAATGTTAAGGTCAAATGAAAGCAATCACAATAAACACACTTAACACATAAGGTACACAAATCACATACTACGCGTGTTAAAATATAAAATATAAAAGATATGGCGATTTAAATGCTACGTGGATGGAGGGGATTCAAACCACATTGGCCCTCACTAATAGTTCAATGTTGAGTCGACAATTGATGTCTGGTCCTCGTTGTGTACTCTACGTAAGTAATAACGTTAGTGCGCTAGGCTAACTTGGGCTACTAAAGACAACGGTAACAGTGACAAATAACTTTTTTTTATTTTGCTAGTTTTTCTCCTCTTACATAAAGTAGGGACGCAACTTTTTTGTCTTTTGGTATGAAACTAAAATCACTGATAGTGTAATGGTTGCATTTGCCTGACTTAGGTGCAATGTGGATTCAGTTCCCACTGAATGACATTGTGAAAGTGAGTACAAATGGTTGTCCGAGTTTGTAATGCATGTGCCCTGTGACTGACTGGCGACCAGTTCAGGGTGTAGTCTGCCTTTCACCCAAAGTCATCTGGGATAAACTCCAGCACCCCGTGATCCTGAACTGCATATGCGCACTATTGAATAGATGGATGTAAATGATCCCACAATTGCAGCCTTGACTACCAGCCATGCCGATATTGAGCCGAGACTAAAATCTGCATGGATCATACAAACTTTGAATAATTTTGTAGTATGGAATTTTAGAAACAGCTTCAGTCAATTCATATTTCTCAAAGAGAGTACATTAGTTAGCACCCTAGGTATGAGGGAAATTAAGCATTCATCAACCAATAGATTACATAAAATTTAATCTTCAACAAGAATTGAATAAAATCTAAAAAACAAATGCGTGTCTTGAACTCTCAGAGGCAGATTGGTGCAATCAATGAAACATACATTTTCATCAACATAAAGTAGAAGGCATGATCGAATATTGTTAATATAACTATTTTTTCAGTTGGAAACATATGACATGTACCTGGGAGTTTTGCTGTACTGTATTGTCTTTTTGTATGTGTTTATACAGCATTTATGTAGCAATATTCATTATTTGTTGTTTGATGCTACTTTCGTTTAGCTCATCGACATTGTTTTTCTTAGATTTGAGCTCCCAATTCCTGTGAACAAAAATGAAGTCTTTTTTTTACTTATTTGAAGATTAAAGAGGTGTAATTCTTTTGTGTCAAGATTGTAGGCCGTAAACTGTTTAATTATTACATATTCTATATTCAGTGCACAGCCAGATAGTGCATTCATTACATAAGAGTATATATTCCATTGTGGGTTAAGAGAAGATTAGTCTAGCAGGTATCAGTTTTTGAAAAGCATAATTTTGCCTTGTGGGTGAAGGTGCGGGTTGTTGTGTTAGAGAGGCGGATTAGTGCAGTAGTCAGCTATATTCTCCTCAAGCTGCAGTATAATCGTCCTGAAGATTACCTCAATTGCAGGTGATAACAGACAAGCAATGGAGCAGAAAGGGTTGACACAAGACACCCACCCCTTGCGTTTGAAGCCGTATAAATTATTTCTTGTTTCCCTACAGACCGTCAATAAGGGCTGCGGGGCTGATTATGAATGAAAGACAGCAAAATATGATCCAGTCCGGGAATGACAATGTCCATTCACGGCTTTTAATGAGTCACTTTGACAACTCAATACCTTTTCCATTGTTCTTCCTGAAATAAATTTTTAACATACAAATACCTGTCCGTCCATACCTGAAAATATCAAATGTCCAAATGTGTCAAACTATTGCTAGTGCTGGAGTGTTTGTCATAAGAATCTATCTTAAAGTCATTGTCTATCTGAAGAAGTATCGAAGACTCTTTGTCAATGCAGAGTCATTCCGGAAGATGATATCAGGTTGAGTCACGATTAAACTGACACCCCATAGAGCGTCTCAGATCCGTGTTGGGATCTTGCTGCAGTAGCAGCACCTTAGTCACATCTCATATTCAGTCTCACCTGTTATGCTGACATCATTGCATCCCAATTACAGCGAGAGAATTTAAGATGGAGAGAAAGAGCGAGAGCTGTAGAGCAACAGAAAATAAGTCAGAAAGTGCGTGACAATGAATTAGGGCAAAGTTGCGTTATTATATCTTTTAGCTCAGTCCCTTGCTTTCATTGCTGAATGAACAATGAACTCATAGTCTCTTATTGATACACTTCTTTAACTGAGTGTGAAACCTTAGTTTTAAGAACATTTCTCCACTATACTTCAACCAATCATTAAAATCAGATGTTTTCAGGTTTATGTACAAGCGCAAGTGTGAGAATTGAACACAGCCCTGGTGTTGCATATATTTAACTGAATAAACATTTTACCCATTCATCCATGCCTTTTCTGACTTAGTACTACAGTCTCAGATTTGCAGGTGCTGATTCTCATCCCAACAACTTCACAGCTACAGAGAGCTCCTGCTAGAGCACAAAGCCTCTCACAACTTAGCTCCTAGAATCATTGGGCTAGACAACCCATTCTGCCATAGTAATGTGATGGCTATAGAAGGAGGAAATGTGTTTTCATCACATTTACTTTATAGCTTTACTAAAATGTTAATTTCGAATCATGTTATTTTACTGTTGCATGTTTGAAATAATGCAGCACATTGACCAAGTGGTTAGCATCCTGCGTCCTCCCACATTTTAAAAACATTCATTATAATGTGATTAAAGCAACTAAATTGTCCAAAGGCGTGGATGTGAGTGTAAATGATTTGGTTGTGTATATGTTACATGTGATTCATGGTGACCGTTCCAGGGTATATCCTGCCACTCGTTTCCAGTCAACTCGGATAAACACCAGCTCAATGAGGACAATGGGGTATAATAAATGGAAGCGGGGAAGTTTTATAACAAATCCACATGTCATGCAACCACAGGCATCTTGTGTTTTGCGTAGAGACTAAATTTAAATATTTATTAAATCGGATTTAATCATTTTTATGTGACAGCAGTATTAGATTTCTGTGATGTCTGGAGTCCACAATCCAGCTACTAAAAATGGTGGAATAAAAGGAATAGAAGTGGCATTGTGAATTTGTAGAATAAAAAAAACGCTCTTATAGATTGATAAACAGCACTGTATGTCCAATGCTATCCTAAAAGACAATAACAAGAAAATGGTTTTAATAGTGTCCAGAAATCCAGAAATCACATTGTATGATTTTTTAATGATTTATTTGTGTGATACAGCTACAAATAAGTATTTGAACACCTGTCTATCAGCTAGTATTCTGACCCTCAAAGATCTGTTAGTTCGCCTTAAAAAGTCCACCTCTACTCCATGTATTATCCTGAATCAAATGCACCTGAGTGAGGTTGTTAGCTGCACAAAGGCACCTGTCCACCCTATACAATCAGTAAGACTCAAACTTGTAACATGGCCAAGACCAAAGAGCTGTCCAAAGACACCTGAGACAAAATTGTACAACTCCACACGGCTGGAAAGGGCTGCGGAGAAATTGCCAAGCAGCTTGGTGAAAAAAGGTCAACTGTTGAAGCAATCATTAGAAAATGGAAGAAGCTAAACATGACAGTCAATCTCAATCGGAGTGGAGCCCCATGCAAGATATCACCTCGTGGGGTCTCAATGATCCTTAGAAAGGTGAGCAATCAGCCCAGGACTACACAACAGGACTTGGTCAATGACCTGAAAAGAGCTGGGACCACTGTTTCCAAGGTGACTGTATGTAATACACTAAGACGTCATGGTTTAAAATCATGCATGGCACGTAACGTTCCCCTGCTTAAACCAGCACATGTCAAGGCCCGTCTTAAGTTTGCCAATGACCATTTGGATGAGAAAGTTTTGTGGTCAGATGAGACCAAAATGGAACTTTTTGGTCATAATTGTGTTTGGAGGAAGCTGAATGATGAGTTCCATCCCAAGAGCACGATCCCTATTGTGAAGCATAGGGGTGGTAGCATCATGCTTTGAGGGTGTTTTTCTGCACATGGGACAGGACGATTGCACTATATTAAGGAGAGGATGACCGCGGCCATGGATTGTAAGATTTTGGGGAACAACCTCTTTCCCTCAGTCAAAGCATTGAAGACGGGTTGTGGCTGGGTCTTTCAACATGACAATCACCCAAAAAACTCACCCAGAAAAACCAAGGAGTGGCTCCCTAAGAAGCATATCAAGGTTCTGGCATGGCCGAGCCAGTCTCCAGACCAAAACCCAATAGAAAATCTTTGGAAGGAGCTGAAATTCCTTGTTTCTCAGCGACAGCCGAGAAACCTGTCTGATCTAGAGATCTGTGTGGGGGAGTTGGCCAAAATCCCTCCTGCAGTGTGTGCAAACCTGGTGAACAACTACAGGAAATGGTTGACCTCTGTAATTGCAAATAGAGGCAACTGTACCAAATATTAACATTGATTTTCTCAGGTGTTCAAATACTTCTTTGCAGCTGTTTCACACAAATAAATCCTTCAAAAATCATACATTGTTATTTCTGGATATTTCATTTTAGATGATCTCTCTCCCAGTGGACATGCACCTACGATGAACATTTCAGAACCCTCCATGATTTCTAAGTGAGAGAACTTGTAATATAGCAGGGTGTTCAGATACTTATTTTCTTCACTGTATATTCACACACACACACTCATATATATCCATCCATTTTCTTTGCTGCCTATCCTCACGACAGACTGCGGTCAGATTGTTGGACACATACACCCCGAACTGGTTGTCAGCCTTTCACAAGTGCGTGTGTGTGTGCATGTGTGTATTTGTATATATATATATATATATATATATTTTTTTTTTTTAAGTATATATTTTTGACAGCTCTTAAAAATAAACTCCTCTTCAAACAGCAAAGAGAAGAATAGAAGACTAATTTTTCCAGAACATCTGCTCCCAAGATCAGAGGTTTCAGAGACTTTTGGTATTTGCTGTTACTCTGAGGTTTGGATTTCATGCTTTGTGATCTTTATTGTTTAAATAATTTAGGTACTGATATAATTTATTTTTTTTTTGTTCCATCGAATGGACCACATTTCTACCCAGGCCTGTAGATGTCCCTCAGTGTGAATATTTTTTGGTATTTGAGTATTTTTTTTGTTACAATGTTGTATTTTATGATTTGTTTGGACAGTTTAGAAGATGAGAAGTCAAAAAGACACGCTTTGTTTATACCCACGTCTTTTTGCCTCAAGCAGGGTTTAGAGAGTATTTCCTGTACTGATTCATGTTGCACGCCATTAATTGTGCAACTCACATGATATACAGTATGTTTGTAACCGCATACTTTAAAAAAAGAAACTGTCTCTAGTAATGGGCAAAGACAAAACAGTTTAAATAAGCACACACACTTTAGGGTCTGTCTGAAATGCATTTCCAATTGAACTTCAGAGTTGAAACAGGATGCATTCTAAATATGGACAATGCAAGAAAATATTCAGAGTTAACACTTGGCTCTGACTGTTTGAAAGCAGCAGTTTGTCTGTGTGTGGGCTGCTTGTTCTGTTATCATTTCTTATGTGTTTAGGCCTTGTGCACAACAATCTGACCGCAGTCGTATTGGGTTCAAGGCGGTACTGGGTACTTTCGTTCTGTTTAGGTGTAACCAAAAGCATACATACAAATAAGTAGATTTATTTTCACATGCACACACATGCACCCACACAAACGTTCTTCTGCTAGAGTTTTACAAAAGCCAGAAAGTGATAGTCGAGCTTGGTGCACCCCATTTCTCACCCAAAGTCAGCTGTGATAAGCATCAGCTCAGTAGTGACCCCAATAAGGACAAGGGCTATAGAAAATCAAAGGATGGAGGGATGAAGTTGCTGCTTTTGGATTGTGTTTGTCCTCATGCAGTTGTGGGGAACACCTGAGCTGTTTCCATATGATGACAGCATTGGACATCTGCAGCTGTCTTACTAATGGGACACTGAGACGTCTAGGCTTATGTCATTCTGTCCCATTGCGCTGCATTCAATCGCCCCCCTATCGCAGGGATCGAGCTCTGCAACCATCGATCTGTGGCTAGCCTCCTCCATCCTGGCGGTCACGGTGCAGGCAACCGGAGCCGATAACGTGTTAAGGAATCCCTTTCATCGTCTGGTCCACCTTTGGGACACACAAACATGTGGCGTACTTTCCCACTGCCAGTAGAACTTTTTGACTTCTGACCTTGAGATGCATATGACGCTATTATGCAGGATTTTTATACACACTAAAAACACACTAATAGCAATTACGGTAAGTCGTAGAAAAGTGTGAGCTGAGGTCATCAACATGCATGGCAAAACTACTTTTGAATAATGGCACCTTCGTTTGCTACTTGTATGGGAATGGAATTTTTTTTACTAATAGTGAAAATCGGGTTTTTGAGAGAAACAAAATCAGATTTTGTATTTTGAGATACTTTCTTCCAGCCCAAGTTACAAGCCTTTTTATAGTGAAGTGTTTGTTTATGCTACAAGCTGTCATGTCATATTTTCTTTCTGGTTTTTATTTGAAAATTGTGAGTGCTACAAGCATATGAGTGATCCATTCCCAGTATTCTCATCTAATAAAATAAATAATAATAATAATAATCTCTTGTGATCTCATCTTCAGTAATGAGGAAGAGATTTCAGATCAGGAATCATCTAATAAAAGAGATGAGCCTTTTTGAAAGAAACCTTTCACCTGTTTGCATATAATGAGTATAATGAAGGAAGCAATGACAGGAAAGTTGAGGAAAACCCTGAATGTTACTCACAACCAAGTGCTCCATTGTGCAATTAACGGCCTTTAAGGAAACAGGGAAAAATCTTCATTTCATGTGACAGTACTCCTGTGGATATGTCTGAATTTGTATTGCCTGATTGGTTGATGTGTTATTTCCAAATCAATAAATTACAATGCATCTGACTCAATTTGGAGCAAAATACCCTTTAAACTATTTAAGGATATGTTTTCAGTTATTTTTATTGACTTGCTGGAATGATATCAAACTTGATTCCATCCAGTTCGTTATTTCCCCCTTTGTTCTCGTTCGGGTTGTGGATACAGTGAAAAAAATAAGTATTTGAACACCCAGCTATATTGCAAGTTCTCCCACTGAGAAATCATGGAGGGGTCTGAAATTTTCATTGTAGGTGCATGTCCACTGTGAGAGAGATAATCTAAAAAGAAAAATCCAGAAATCACAATGTATGATTTTTGAATGATTTATTTGTATGATACAGCCGCAAATAAGTATTTGAAAACCTGTTTATCAGCTAGAATTCTGACCTTCAAAGACCTGTTAGTTAGTTAAAAGTCCACCTCCACTCCATGTATTATCCTGAATCTGATGCACCTGTGTGAGCTCGTGAGGTGCATAAAGACACTTGTCCACCCCATACAATCAGTAAGACTCAAACTTGTAACGTGGCCAAGACCAAAGCGCTGTCCAAAGACACCAGAGACAAAACTGTACAACTCCACATGGCTGGAAAGGGCTACGGAGAAATTCCAAACAGCTTGGTGAAAAAAGGTCCATTGTTGGACCAATCATTAGAAAATGGAAGAAGCTAAACATGATAGTCAATCTCAATCAGAGTGGAGCCGTCATAGTTTGAAATCATGCATGGCACAGAAGGTTCTCCTGCTGAAACCAGCACATTTCAAGGCTCATCTTAATTTTGCCAATGACCATTTGGATGATACAGAGGAGTCATGGGAGAAAGTTTTATCGTCAGATGAGAACAAAATGGAATGTTTTGGTCATAATTCCACGAACAGTGTTTGGAGGAAGAGGAATGATGAGTTCCATCCCAAGAACACGATCCCAACTGTGAAGCATGGGGGTGGTAGCATGTGTGTTTTTCTGCACATGGGACAGGACGACTGCACTGTATTAAGGAGAGGATGACAGCAGCCATGCACTGTAGTGTGAGATTTTGAGGAACAACCTCTTTCCCTCAGTAAGAGCATTGAAGATGGGTCGTGGCTGGGTCCTTCAACATGACAGTGACCCGAAGCACACAGCCAGGAAGACCAAGGAGTGGCTCCTTAAGAAGCATATCAAGGTTCTGGCATGGTCTAGTCATTCTCCAGACCGAAAATCTTTGGAGGGAGCTGAAAATCTGTGTTTCTCAGCGACAGCCCAGAAACCTGTCTGATCTAGAGAAGATCTGTGTGGAGGAGTGGGCCAGAATCCCTCCTGTAGTGTGTGCAAACCTCCTGAACAACTACAGGAAATGTTTGACCTCTGTAATTGCAAACAGAGGCTACTGTACCAAATATTAACATTGGTTTTCTCAGGTGTTCAAATACTTATTTGGAGCTGTAGCACACAAATAAATTATTTTAAAAAATCATACATTGTGATTTAGGGATTTTTCTTTTTAGATTATATCTCTCACAGTGGACATGCACCTACGATGATTTCAGACCCCTCCGTGATTTCTAAGTGGGAGAACTTGCAATATAGCAGGGTGTTCAAATACTTATTTTCTTCACTGTAAAACACCACTCAATTAGAACTCCACATGCAGACAAAAAAATTCACACTCACATTCACACCTCTGGGCAAGTTGGAGTACTTGGTTTACTTATCATTCATACTTTTGTGCCGTAGGAGGAAGTTCGAATACCTGGAAAAAAAAAAACACACAATTACAGGGAGATCATCCAAATTCCACACAGGAGGTTTTGAGCCAAGAACCACAGAATCTGAGGCAGGCATTACAAAAACTATGTCACTGTGCTACCTCATAATTCCAAAATTAATAGTCATTTTTTAAAATGAAATTATTATAAGCAATTGGAGTTATGCCATTTTGTCCATATAAAAAGAATAATTTGGTAATTAACAAAAGAGTAACAAATGATGAGTACAGTGAGAGAATTGTTTGCACTATTTTAATATCTTCTTTGTGCAAAGAGCTCCTGGTACTTTGTGTGTGGTCCAATTCGGTCTGGTATGCAAAGAGGAAGGCACTATGACTCAATTTTTTTACTTCATTTTTCAACCAGTGTCCGGTGATGCTTACAATAAACCCAGATTATGAAAACACTGTGGAGCTGTGATGAATTCAAATATCAACAAGGAGATATGACAAAAAGCCCCTTATAGTGCAGTGTGCGTGTGTTTGTGTGTGTGTGTGTACATGCATGAATGTGTGTAGACATCCATGGTCAGTGAATCACAGGTCATTGTGACAATATTTACTCATATTTCTGCATTCTATTTTCAAGTTTGTTCTGTAAACAGTTAAAATTCCGTGGATTAAACCATGACGTGGGTTTTAGGTTATTCAAGTTTTTATCTCGTTCGCTCTTGTAGAATTATGTATTTAATATAACCCATAACTTCATTGTACTTGAACAACATGGGCAGATCTTTGCGCACTAAATTCAAGCAGCTTCACTCCCGTGCAACAATAATAAACTATCGTGGGTACAAACACTCACACTTTGGCAGCTCAGTAACACCACTGCATTTCTTAGTTCAATTCTTGGCGGATTATGAGTATATGTTTTTGCCTTTTTAATGATGCAGCTGTGATATTACAGCTGCTCACAATTAAAGCAAGACTTCTCTGACCGCCACGGCCCCCCTTTTGTAAATAAATAAATTAACCTGGAAGGGTGAGCACAGCAAGCGCTGAAACAACACTGCTGGTTTGGACATCCGGTGTGATAATAGTGTCCCTTTCACATTGTGACATACTGAGACTTGGTTTCACAAGAATTTCCATGGAGGATGCAAACACGTAATGCACTAAAGTGTTTCACCTGGGATGAAAGGTCAAATGCCAAGTGGAGCTAGATGTGAGTACCCACACAACTATAACCCAGGATAAATTAATCGAAGGTAATGGAGGGAAAACCTTTTTTAAAGTGTATACAGGTATATGCTTTTCTATTTTTCAGTGTTGGGATCAATTCCCCCTCAGTGATGGTGTCAATATGTGCCCTGCTACTGCTACTGACCAGTTCAGATTGTAGTCTGCCTTTCGCCCAAAGTTAGCTGGGATAAGCTCCTGTGACCCTTGTGGGGATAAACAGCTTGAAAAATGGACATATATAACTTTACACCTGGGACCATGTGATGACAATAAGCCTCTGCAACTTATCACCCCTGGATACAAATACAGTAATCCTCTGTTATATCACGGTTCTTGGTTTGTATAGCAGAATTTTAGAACAGTTGTTACGCTATTTTTTATACTGTTTGCATAATATTTTTTTTGTTATTCATTCCTGTTGCTTTCGCTCACTGTATTATGTGGTTTGGCCTGCCACAATAGCACATTTTTAGGGTGATATATATTAGATAAATGATTGCTGTTGTTTTAATTCCACTGATATAATGATACAGGAGTATAATAATAATTAAAAAAAAAAACACACATCTTGCAAATTCTATCCTCAAATATGTGGGCACAACTGAGTATTTTATTTATACACTACATTACATTCGTTAAAGGGGAAATGCAGTGCTTTGCATGAATAGTGTATCTAATAGCTCATGTAATATCTACCCTATTTTGACAATGTGATGTTAAATCCTCTCTCATTTAATAGTGTTTTGAGAAGATTTTTATCGACAATTACGAATTTTCAGGGGCGCTGCCATTTTCACGAGTCACATGATCTACGTGCGCGGATGTGACGTGTACCGTGCCGCAACAAAGGCTCCATTACATGGGACACCATTTATCCCCAGCACCAATTGCTAGAATTTATCCTCATCTAATGAAGAAATAACAGTATCAGTAGATCGGGAAGACGGAGGAATACTTCTATACAGATTTGAACCTGTGGCTCTAATTAAAGTTGAATATTCAGATGGTTCTTTGGGCAGAATTACTTGGAGTCTGACTACTTGGAGGGCTACGCGCAACATAAGTGTGTAAACGAAGGCCCCCGAGAACTCCGGGCCAGCAGCTGCGGATGGTTCTTCGGACGGGAATGACACAGAGTCTGACGAGCGAGCTCTGGCGGCAGGCCGCGAGCCGAGCTTCCAGGCGGTGGAGGCCGTTAGGCCCGGACGCCGAAGCTAGGCTAAAGGCCTCCGCCACAGCTGAAGCTCAGCTAAAGGCCTCCGAGCTTTGATGTTCGGGGACGCCTTTAGCTGAGCTTCGGCATCCAGGGCTAACGGCCTCCGCCGCATGGAAGTTGGGCTTGCGGCCCGCCACTGGAG
The DNA here is from genome assembly GCF_019802595.1 of Syngnathoides biaculeatus. Lineage (NCBI taxonomy): Eukaryota > Metazoa > Chordata > Actinopteri > Syngnathiformes > Syngnathidae > Syngnathoides > Syngnathoides biaculeatus. Next base: position 22,007,368 of record NC_084644.1, on the reverse strand, counting down.
CTCGCTCGTCAGACTCCGCGTCATTCCACTCGAAAAACCATCCGAATATTCAACATTTACAGCCACAGGTTCAAATCTGTATGTAAGTATTCCTCCATCTTCCCGATCAACCGGTACCGCTATTTCTGCATCAGATGAGGATAAATCCGAGAAATCAGCGCTGGGTATAAATGCTATCCCACATAATGGAGCCTTTGTTGCGGCAAGGTACACGTCACATCCGCACACGTAAGTCATGTTACCCGCAAAAATGGCAGAGCCTCTGAAAATTCTTAATTGTGGATAAAAATCTTCTCAAAACACTATTAAATGAGAGATGATATAACATCACATTGTCAAAATAGGGTACATATTACATGACCTATTGGATACACTGTTCATGCAAAGCACTGGATTTGTCCTTTAAATGTTTTCTCATTTACTAAATAAAAGTAGGGCTGCATTGCACATTCACAGCAAGTGAAGAAAAAGAGAAAGTTATACATCAGCCAATAACTTAAATAATTTTAAAAAATAAGTTTGAATTTACCCTTTTCCCTTCAAGATGCCAAATCTTGATACAACCATGAAGCCTCAAACAATTTTACATATTTAATTTTTTTTATTCTTAACTACACCATCTCAAAGGTTATGTCTGTCCAAAACCTTAACTTTGTTTCAAAATGGTATTTCACATGCATGTGCAATTTTAATGAGCCCCCAGTTGAAACGTCCCTCTGAAAATTGCAAACAAAAATGACTGCCCATTCCATTTTATGGGCCATTTCTTCCAATGTTTTCTTCCTTGGTTGGTCCTTTTCTGAGCTTTAACTCCTAGTCAACTTTACATAAAATGTCTCAGTTGTTTGCATCTCTGGGGAAAAAGTCGATCCACCAGCGGCTCACTGCATCATCAGCGGTGCGCCAGGTGTTAAAAAGAAGTTTTGTCCATTGGATTTATGGAACAATAACCCATACTCCCCTTCCTCTGACTGGCTACCATCAAGACCGAACTCGCAGTTTTAGTGGCTAGTGATTCGCTGAACCACTTTAGAAGCAAAGACGTACTATAAGTAAGCGATGGTTTATTCATCCATGATCATATTTGTGCATCGACATGAGACACACGTCAAACGAGACTAATTTTCTCTCGCACACGCTTGAAGTTCTGCTGCACGAACCCACCATGCATTGATTTCATCCAGGCGTCCATGTTGAGGCCAAAACACATGATTTCAACCATATGAATAAACCTCACAATTACAGAGTGGTCCAATCTACATATCAAAAAGCTCACTAGGTTTAGTTGTTTATCTTTTGAGACTTTTTTGTTTGTCTGTTTGTTTTTTTAGTTGTTTTTTTTTTAACTTAAGTGTCATTAAAAATTTGATAATTTTCTTCCATAATTTTCTTTCTTACTTTGGAGACTTGAGACAGGAAATTTGCTGAAGACTCTCTCGTTTACTGATCAGTAATCAATCCGTTTTGATTCATAGTTTTGTAACCTTGACTTTTAAAGATAAAGTTGCACCTATCCATTGGAAAGGTCACACGCTTACATTAATTAACCAAGAGGGAAATGAACTAATGGGTGCTTGCGAGTGGCATTTAATGTGACACCTAATCCCACGGAAAGAAAAGAGTCACAGTATCCCTTGTTTTATTTGCTATACAGTTCCACACGTAATGCTGCAATATGCATAAGTGCTGCATTATTGCAACAGAAAATATTTTCTTTGTTGCAATTATTTATACATCCATTTATATTTGTCATCAACTCAAACGGAAAAAAATACAAAAAAATCTGTCTAACAGTGTGGGCGGCACATTGGATGACTGGTTAACTCATTTACTGTACAGTTCTGAGGACCTGGATTTAAATCCAGCCTCAACTGTGCGGTGTTTGTATGTTCTCCCCATTTGTTAAAATACTTAGTGGCATGGCAGTCCAGATGTGTTGTTGCTGAGCTGCAATTGGGTTGGTGGATTTGGAAAAGGGAATAATATTCCACCTGTAAAATCTCAACAAAACCACCATACTGTACAAGAAAGCATTACATGCTACAGTATTATCAAAATAAAGTACATTGTAACTATTTTTATATTATTGATAGATTTAATCTGGCGGCAGGGTGGAGCAGTTGGTTAGAGTGTTGACCTCACAGTTCTGAGGACCGGGATTCAAATCCCAGCCCTGCTTGTATGGAGTTGGCATGTTCTCTCCATTTCTGCATGGATTTCCTCCCACATCCCCAAAACTTGCATGAATTGATGATTCCAAATTGCCCAAAGGTATGATTGTGAAAGGGATTGTTGTTCATCTCTACATGCCCAGCGATCGGCTGGTAACCAGTTCAGGATGTACGCCACATCTTGCCTTCTAAGCATCTTAAAAAATGGATGGATGTGACAGAAGAATTTAAGATGGAGGTGGCACTGCATCAGGAATCAACTCTGAGCCTCTTCCGGTTTGCTGTGGTCATGGATAGGCTAATAGATGATAATAGACTGGAATTCCCCTTGGACCACGATGTTCGCAGATGACATTGTGATCTGCAGTGAAAGCAGGGAGCAGTTGGAGAAACAATTTGAAAGGTGGACACATGTACTGGAAAGGAGAGGAAGATTAGCTGAAGTAAAACAGAATATATGTGCATGAATGAGAGGGGTGGAGGCAGAAGAGTAAGACTCCAGGGAGAAGAGACAGCAAGGGTGGATGACTTCAAATACCTGGGACCAACAATCCAGCGCAATGGTGAGTGTGGTAAGGAAGTGAAGAAACTGGTCCAAACAGGTTGGAACAGCTGGGGGAAGGTGTCTGGTGTTCTATGTGACAGAAGAATCTCTGCTAGGATGAAGGGAAAGGTTTATAAAACAGTAGTGAGATAAGCCATGGTGTACGGATTAGAGACAGTGGCACTGAAGAGACAACAGGAAGCAGAACTCGAGGTAGCAGAAATGAAAATGCTGAGGTTCTCTCTAGGAGTGAGCAGGCTGGATAGGATTAGAAATGAGCTCATCAGAGGGACATCCACATTTGGATGATTTGGAGACAAGGTTCGAGAGAGCAGACTTCGATGGTTTAGACATGTCCAGAGGCGAGAGAGTGAGTATATTGATAGAAGGGTGCTGAGGGTGGATCTCCCAGACAAAAGAGTGAGAGGAAGACCAAAGAGAAGGTTGATGGATGTTGAGAGGGAAGACATCAGGGCAGTTAGTGTTAGAGAGGAAAATGAAAGAGATAGGCTTATGGGGGGAAAAGGTGCTGCACTGTGGCACCCCTTAAATGGACAAGCCGAAAGGAAAAGAAGAAGACTCAGAACTTTGAACCCCAGTACTCGAAACTGTGAGGAAGACATGCTAACCAGTCAACCACCACGTCACCTTGATTGGATTTGAAAACACAATTACAATATGGAAGTTCATGCAAAAGTTAATCTTAGTCAGAACTATCAGATAATGTCAACATTTTGCAAATATTACAAATAACCTAGTCATTAGAGACATTCCAAATACTATTGAGTGAAAAATCTGGATTTGCAGAGAACAATAGAAAGAACAGGTCAACACAACAGTGTCCCTGGTGTTCATGAAGGCTGCACTTAAGTGGGATTGTGAAAAATGTTTTTACTATCATGCCAATTAATAATACTAAAAACAAATTCTGTAATTTTAATCCACCTTGATCTCAGCCATCCAGCCATGCATTTTCTATATTCTTGTCCTTATTAGGGCCAGGACTATCCTAGATGACTGGGCCAAAGGCAGGTGCATCAAGGACTGGGTGGCAGTCAATTGCAAGCCACATATAGATGAATAAAACACCAGTACTCATTCTTCCAACATGCATTATTAACAGAGATGGACTAACAGATAACTTAAGCTGGACCTCATGACTGTGAGGCATACATGCAAAGCGCAACCTTACTGTGTTGCCACTTTGAGTTCATTATATGCTTGAACCATTTGGAGGGTGGTGTGTAGGTATCTTGTAATACAGATACAAGAAAAAGATGCACCAAAGGGTTAAGCATGTAAATTATGTGACGGCGGCAGTGGTTGTATTTTTTTAATCATTTATTATTCTCTCTTTGAGGCCTGGTACAAAATGAACTATGGACCGGTACAGGTCTGGGGCCTGGTGGTTGGGGACCAATGTATTAAAGTATTACTTCATGCAAAAATAGAGCCTGCACAGGAGACCACAATTCAGAATAAACACAAATCCCAAAGGCAACGAAGAGTAGCATTTACGTACCTATATCCTGTTATATACAGTATGACTTCAGTATAACACTAACAACTGGTAATGCAACAAATTATGGGTGACTCGCACATTGACTTGATCACATATCTGCCTGAGAGGCCGTAACAGTCAGAGCAGGACTTAGGTTTGAGTTTCAGCTTGTATACAAAAGTGTTTACTCCGAAATCTTACATCCGCTGTGTGCTGACTAAAAACTAATGTAGCATGCAGGACATACTTCCTCAACAAGCTAAGTTCAGAGTCTATGTCACAGTGGTCTAAAAGTAGTAGTGTATGTGCTGTTTTTTTTTTTTTTTTTATCCATTTAGTTTATGTTCTGTTGTCTTCACTACATTTACAGCAACTGTTTTCAAAATGCGTCTTTAATTTCTCCTTTCAGTGTTTTGATTATGTTTTTTTTTTTTTTTTTACTGTTGTCCCCCAGCCCATTCCCCTTATGACCCTTGTGTAACCATCTGGAACACATTGAGGACTGCCACTGTCATCTGCTGATAATTACTGTCACCTGCACATTGCATGGTGCGATAAACACTTGGCATTACCAGTGGCGAGCCTGCATCACTGCACTTGTTTAGAGCAGGTGGGAGAGAACGAGAAAGTTTATATAATATCAAAACAATAAATGCAGGATAACGGCATGGCTGAAAAATCCCCAACAACACCGGGAGAAAGGTGCGCCCCTGTTTAAAAGTTCTTGGTTTTTGTAAGCTGTGAGTCAACCACATCCCTTGTTTGCCATCCATGTCAAGATGATAAGGTCAAAGCACTGAGGGTTTCCCACTTGCATGTTTGTACTTCTAATTTGGTGACCTTTACTTGCACAGGAAATCTGCACTGATATACAGTATTTCCATGATAAATACTTGATTTTAAATATTTATAATAGGACCAGGAAGCCAGTAGAGCATAATAGTTTAAATTAAGCCCATCAAATGCAAGCATGTTGGAAGTGTTTTTTTTTCCACACACTGTGGTGGGTATGGAAAGAAAGAAAGAAAAACCTTCAGGAGTGAAGAACTGTTATTAGAATGATTTAATGATGGGCTTTTCCCCGCTGCAGTGTAGTGTAAATCTTACAATCCGCCGAATATAGCATTATCGCCTTTGGTGGTTTATTCTTCAACACTTCAATCTCTAAATCTGCTTGTGACACAGACAATTATTTGACACTTATGAGAAAGGAGAACAATTACAACAAATTCATGACAGTTTTTAATTAATTAATGAATTAGTTTTAATTTTTGGTTTTTACATTTCATGTGTAATGCCCACTGTGTTTAATAGCTCAGAAACATCCTTGACCCTGCCCCATGACGTTGCCGGTGCACCGCATTACAGACCATTCGTTCTAGCTAAGCCAAGATGCCAATGTGTTGTGTACCAAATTGCAACAAAACTGAGAAAACGTACCCAAATTTGTAATTCTTTTCTCACGTGTGGTCAACCTGACAGGATCAAGCTGTGGCTGTCACAGTTGAGGATCGTTCATCAGCCAGGGAAATTTGCACGCATCTAACCATTGCTGGTTATTAGCGGCCTAGCTTATAGCCTTGTGTCGGTACTGTATAAGCAACAACATACTTTGTGAGGTGGCACGGTGGCGCAGCTGTAAGGTCTTGGTCTCACAGTTATGAGGACCCGTGATCAACCCCGGAGCTCCCTGTGTGGAGTTTGCATGTTTTCCCTGTGTCTGCATGGGTGTACCCTGCCTCCTGCCCGTTGACAACTGGGATAGGCTCCAGGACTCCCACGACCGTCGTGCGGATAAGTGCATAAGTATATATATATATATACATATATATAAATATTTATATATGTACATGTAATCACTTTCGGGAAGTCCCATTTTTTTTTTTTTTTTTTTGCATTTTATGTTCCAGATATAAATAAACCATTAGATAGTCCTACTCAGAAGATAAACTTGGATTTTTGATCAACTTTGGACATAGCCCATAGCCTTCATATAGCTCACATAGCATTCACATAGCACTCACATAGCATTCCAAAATGGTTAAAAATGTGTACTCAAAGATTTTCCACTGGATGTAAAAGTGGTCCTATCCTCAAACTGTCATTGATCATAAGTAAATTAATATGTAACACATCTTCGTCCAAATAAACAACTTCGTATCTATTTGAGGAAGTTGTGCTGATATTGATCGTGATCCAAGTTCATTCCGATATGCTCCATTTTTTGTTCGAACTTTTCAAACTCACAACAACACTGACATTCCGCCACAGTTTGCATTAGGTCACAAAGAGAACACAAACACTAGTTTTTCGAAAAGAGCTTGTCCGGAAGATCTTCGAGGTCCATGTTATGTGATTGTTGTGCTCCTTCATCAGTGTCACACCCCCTCTCCAAGACATCAAGTTCCGCCTGTGTGTGTTCTGGCTCAAATGCATAGGCTTGAACATTGTACATTGTTATTTTTGTTTCGTTTGTTTGTAATTATTTTTCATAAAAATCAACTACAAAATGCCAGAAGGTGGACGATCTCTGTTCTGTGAAACGTATCCACGAGCAATGGGGGATCAGAACAGGAAGCACTGCAGGTGTGGCAAATGCTGATTGGCTGTCATTTTTCCAGCCAGGGTCATTGGAATGTCTGAGCAAGAGAGGAATTTTGACAATACTTTTCCAATTTAGAGATGTTTCTAGGTGAAATCTGTTAATAATTTTGGCATTAAAAGAAACACTTAACCCTCATCAATTAACTTTAATTGTGTAGTCCAATTCCTATTATTTTTGACAAAGTCCTCCTTTTAGCACAATTTAGAGTCTCCAATAGATACTTTTCATGTGACGTCATGAGTCACATGACTTTTGTCTACGACAGCATAGTGGACGCCAAAACTACAATACAACTCATGTTTTTTAGTTATACCTTTGTGGAGATTGACTTGCTTATAAGCGTGTTACAGCCTTTTCATTCTGGTATTTCATTGTGTGGCTTATGGTTGTAAGAACAGAAAGAAAAAGGGGTCTGACACTTCAGGTATTGTTTACCCTTTGCTGGGGATTCAGATAATTTAGTGTGAACCTCGTGGCTGTCACTAGCCATAGCCTTTAACTGCACTTTTGATAACTCGTGGGAGTGGGCTATGTGGATCGCTTTTTTGAGCGTGAGCTCCAGCCGGCCCATGGCTGAGTAACTTTTCGCGCCTACTCGGTGAGTTGGTAGCAAAAACTACGTGGTCTCTGACCATCTCATCGCTATTTATGTAGATACAGTCTTTAACCAACAGCTTGAGTTTTGTCACAAAATGCTCAAATGACTCACAGTAACCTAGCACCTTCTCGTGAAACTTATATCTAGCAAATAGGGGGTTTGCTTTCGGAGTGAGGTAATCAGAGAATTTGTCCGAATAAGTTTTCAGCAATTTATCTTCATCTCGGGTCAATGGTTACGTATTGCTAACATCCTGTCGTTTATCACCGATCCACAGCAGGAGGAACCTGCACTTTTCCTCTTTGGCTCTGTTTTTAAGCGGTCCCGTTAACATGAGTTCTGAGTGTTCCTTGAATCTCCACCACGTATCTGGTAAATTGGATGAGTCCCTTTCCATCCTCGGGATTGGAACACCGAAAGCCTTCATCATGGAGAATTCCTCGTCGTCTTTATTGTTTTTGTTTTTTTTTACGTGAGTACTTTGTTATACTACCGTCACTCTGACACCATGTTATTATCTTGAAATATACAAAACGTAATATAGGTCAAGCTAATAATAACGAGATGATACTTGCTCTCGAGTTTCACATGCGGCTTCTTGTGCCTCAATCACCTCTGGTTGCAGTGTTCATTTTTCAAAGGACTTTCAAGATAAAAGATCAAACAATAACCGTAGCCAAAACATGACAGTATACACTTTTATTGCTTCCCAGCAAACAAAGAAAGGTGTGACAGATGGGTATCTGCCATAAACAGGGACAATTGGGCGCCCACCATGTACGCTCAACTGTGCAGCAAGCAATTCATTTCTAGTAAGTACATGGTCTGTATATACATTGAAGAAAATGAAAATTTGAACACCCTGCTATATTGCAAGTTCTACCACTTGAAAATCATGGATAGTTCTGAAATTTTCATCGTAGGTGCATATCCACTGTGAGAGAGATAATCTAAAAAGAAAAATCCAGAAATCACAATGTATGATTTTTTAACGATTTATTTGTGTGATACAGCTACAAATAAGAATTTGAACACCTGTCTATCAGTTAGAATTCTGACCCTCAAAGACCTGTTAGTCCGCCTTTAAAAGTCCACCTCCACTCCATGTATTATCCTGAATCAGATGCACCTGTGTGCGGTCGTTAGCTGCATAGACACCTGTCCACCCCATACAATCAGTAAGACTCAAACTTGTAACATGCTTAAGACTAAAGAGCTGTCCAAAGACACAAGAGACAAAATTATAAAACATCACACGGCTGGAAAGGGCTATGGAGAAATTTCCAAGCAGCTTGGTGAAAGAAGGTCCACTGTTGGAGCAATCATTAGAAAATGGAAGAAGCTAAACATGACAATCAATCTCAATCGGAGTGGAGCCCCATGCAAGATATCACCTCGTGGGGTCTATGATCCTTAGAAAGGTGAGGAATAAGCCCAGGACTACATGACAGGACTTGGTCAATGACCTGAAAAGAGCTGGGACCACTGTTTCCAAGGTGACTCTTGGTAATACACTAAGACATCATGGTTTGAAATCATGCACGCCACTGAAGGTTCCCCTGATTATACCAGCACATGTCAAGGGCCGTCTTATGTTTGCCAATGACCATTTGGATGATACAGAGGAGTCATGGGAGAACGTTTTGTAGTCAGATGATTCCAAAATGGAACTTTTTGGTCATAATTCCAATAACTGTGTTTGGAAGAAGACGAATGATGAGTTCCATCCCAAGAACACCAACCCAACTGTAAAGCATGGGGGTGGTTGCATCATGCTTTGGGGGTGTTTTTCTGCACATAGGACAGGAAAACTCTACTGTATTAAGGAGAGACTGACCGCAGACATGTATTGTGAGATTTTGGGGAACAACCTCTTTCCCTCAGTCAGAGCATTGAAGTTGGGTTGTGGCTGGGTCTTTCAACATAAAGTGACCCGAAGCACACAGCCAGGAAAACCAAGGATTAGCTCCGTAAGAAGCATATCAAGGTTCTGGCCTAGCCAGTCTCCAGACCTAAACCCAATATCATTTTTTTGGAGGGAGCCGTAGCTCCGTATTTCTCAGCAACAGCCCAGTAACCTGCCTGATCTAGAGAAGATCTGTGTGGAGGAGTGGGCCAAAATCCCTCCTGCAGTGTGTGCAAACCTGGTGAACAACTTCAGGAAACATTTGACCTCTGTAATTGCAAACAAAGGCTACCATACCAAATATTAACATTGTTTTTCTCAGGTGTTCAAATACATATTTGGAGCTGTATCACACAAATAAACTGTTAAAATATCATACATTATGATTTCTGGATTTTTCTTTTTAGATGATCTCAGCATATATGGAATTCAGCAAATGAACTTGAGGGTCAGATGGTGGTGGACTACACAAAAAGGATAGAATTGACAGTGGTGAACACTTATTTCCAGAAGAGACAGGAACATAGAGTGACCTACAAAAGGGGAGGTAGAAGCACGCTGGTGGATTATATTTTGGGCAGACGATGTAATCTGAAGGATGTTACTGATTGTAAAGTAGTGTTGGGAGAGAGTGTAGCTCGACAGCATAGGATGCTGGAGTGTAGGATAACCATGGTAGCGGGTAAGAAGATTAAAAACACAAAGGTAGAACACGTGGTGGAAGTTGAAGAAGGAAGAATGTCGTGTGGCCTTTCGGGAAGAGGTGAGACAGGCTCCCGGAAGACTGGAATACTACTGCCAAGGTACTCAGAGAGGGAGGCAGGGGGTACTTGGGGTGGCTTTTGGTAGGAAAGGGAAGAAGGAGACTTGATGGTAGAATCCCAAAATACAGGAAGTCATCCAAGGAAAAAGATTCGCGAACAAGAAGTGGGGCATGGAGAGGACTAAGGAGAGGTGGAAGGAAGACATTGAGATGCGACGTAGGGCAAAGGTAGAGGTGGCAAAGGCTGAACAGGAGGGATATGACAACACGTAACCCAGGTTGGATACTAAAGAAGGAAAAAAGGATCTCTATATATTGGCCAGACAGAGGGATAGAGATCGGAAGGATGTACAGCAAGTAAAGGTGATTAATGATAGCGATGTAAATATGTTGACTGGTGCCAGCAGTGTGCTAAGTTGATGGAAAGAGTACTTTGAGAAGTTAATGAATGAAGAGAATGGGAGAGAAGGTAGAGGTGAAGAGGCAAGCGTGAATGACCAGGAAGTGGCAATGATTAGTAAGGGAGATGTTAGAAAGGCACTGAACAGAATGAAAAATGGAAAGTTAGTTGGTCCAGTGGAGGTATGGAAGCAATTTGCAATTGCAATTTGAGGGCAGCAGAACAGCAGTGAGGTGTGCCGTTGGTGCGTCAGAAGAATTTAAGGTGGAGGTGGGACTGCATCAGGGATCTGCACTGAGACACTTCCTGTTTGCGGTAGTAATTGATAGACTGACAGATGAAGTTAGACTGGAATCCCCTTGGACTATGATGTTCACAGATAATATTGTGATCTGCAGTGAAAGCAGGGAGCAGATCAATTAGAAAGATGGAGGCATGCACTGGAAAGGAGAGGAATGAAGATTAGCCGAAGTTAAACACAGTATATGTGCATGAATGAGAGAGGTAGAGGGGGAAGAGGAGGAGGAGGAATGAATCTCCAGGGAGAAGAGATAGTGAGGGTGGACGACTTCAAATACTTGGGGTCAACAATACCGAGCAATCGAGAGTTTGGTAAGGAAGTGTAGAAACGGGTCCAAGCGGGGTGGAACAGTTGGCGGAAGGTGTCTGGTGTTCTATGTGACAGAAGAATATCCACCAGGATCAAGGGCAAAATTTATAAAACAGTGGTGAGGCCGGCCACGATGTACAGATTAGAGACGGTGGCCCTTAAGAAACAACAGGAAGCAGAACTGGAGGTAGCAGATTGGATCGGATTAGAAATGAGTTCATTAGAAGGACAGCCAAAGTTGGATGTTTTGGAGACAAGGTTAGAGAGAGCAGATTCCGACGGTTTGGACATGTGCAGAGGCGAGAGAGTGAATATATTGGTAGAAGGGTACTGAGGATGGAACTGCCAGCCAAAAGAGTGAGAGGAAGACCAAAGAAAAGGTTGATGGATGTTGTGAGGGAGGACATGAGGACAATTGGTGATTGAGAAGAAGATACACAAGATAGGCTTAGATGATTTAGAAAATGATTATCTTTCTCACAGTTCCACCATGCTGCCTTATCCCAGTCATTTTGAACAAAAAAGCTATTCAATGTTGATTTACTTTTCTTTCAACTTGTCAGTGTAAGCAAATATATTCCTTATTCACATGTTTTGGTTTCAACAACATAGACCCATCACTGAAATTAACAGGTGTTTGGCTGGTGCAGCAGTCTATTTTTCGCGGCTCACAACATTAGAAAAATAAGATTTGACATGGCTCTGCGACACACATGGATGTGCGTGTTGAACAAGTGGGGAGGTTACAATACACAACACACAAGGGTGTGACGCACCTGACAACTACTACGACTGCTATTCCTACTAATTATTTCTTATATATTCAGCTTTTGTACATCTAAGCTACATTAACACTACAATTGTAACAGAATTTTCTTTAAAATGAATTAATATAATTCAATTTCATCAGCACCAATGTTTTCCTCAACTTTTTGCTTTGTGCTAGGGTCTGATTTGTGAATGTACTCCATTAATTGTGATCCTAAAGTAAACATTGCTTTAAAGATTGTCATTTGATTGGATGAGGAAAAGCAAACATGATTGGATGAGCAACTTGTGTGATGAGGCCAGTTCAACTGAAGCCATGGCAAAAGTGAGTTAGCAACCTTGTTTCGATGTTGAACCACGCACACCCAGTTGACAACCACAATAAAAACATAAATAAACAGCTTAGTATCATCAACTCGGTTATTGCCATGTTACCATTGACTACAATAAAATTTGATTTCGTCAACCCCTAAGGGGGTGAAAATACAAATTCCACAGTTAAATGAGGTGTTCATATTGGTTAGACCTTTGTGCTTTGAGGCAGGAGTGCTAACCGCAATTGAATGCTGAGGAGAACATGTTCTTGATAAGAGTTTCTAAACTGTCCCTAGTGACTTGTGAGCAGCTGATAATTGTGAGCAGGATAAATGTGTATATCAAATAGTTTACAAAATGAAGCCAGCTGTGTTTTCCATGCATACTGTGGCTTCCTGACATGCACAATTAAACATTATTACCTACTTCCGTGAACTGAGATCCTCCTCACCCTATCTTCCACCCCTCATATTAACATTATTCTACTCCTTCAACTGGAAATTATTTGCTTTATTACTGAGTGTCAGCCTCTCAATGTAGTTTTGTGACACAACATAATTAGCACTTTGGAAAATAATCACGGATGAGAGCTGTCTGATTGTAGTCTTTAATGCTCAAATTTCAGTATCATTTGGTTCTGCTTTCTAACGTAACCTCCCGCCCATCCCCCTACCCCCGTCCGCCTACAACCCCTTCAGTTTCCATGGGCATGCAGCTTATCTCTGATCCCTCTATCATTCTGCTTGTCTTTTCCCAAGGGTCCTCTTGTCAACACATCACTCACAAACCATTAGCATTGAAATGATTCATAAAGAATCAATTGAAAATGATTACAACAGGAAGGGAAATCTACATGGGCCATGAGCAGATGTTAGCATACGCATGAGAAAGACTATGGAGGAACATTACCCTTGCAGCCAAATGGGGATGATAATTGCATGACACTGCCTTGGTTTACATAAAGCAATAACCCAAGTAAATGACCATAACTTCAAGATGTTCAAAGGAAATATCTGTGTTTTGTTTCTAAATACATTAAATGTTTGAAGAAAAGTGCTGAGAAAATATGCAAAGAGGTGTCTCTGATACCTGTAGTGCTAAATAGTGCTGAATTGTTGAGATGTCATGTCAACAGCTAACTTACAATTACACTACAATGTTGTCCCATCACACCCTGCTAGGCCAATCAGTATTACTATTATATATGATAGACCACAACATGACTTTCACTTTCACTCATGCAGCCCTATTGGAGCATGAGGAAGTGCAATCTGTAGGCCAGTCCCAAACCAAGATAAATGCGGAGGGTTGCGTCAGGAAGGCCATCCATCTCAAAACTTTGCCAAACAAATATGAGCGTTTATCTGAGGAATCCCAAACCAGAATGGCCGTGCCCCAGGGTAACAGTGTCCACCCCCTGCAGGTTGTCAGTGAAAATTCAGCTACTCTGGGTCGAAGAAGAAGAAGAGGAGCAAAGTGGGTTGTTTGGCAGAAAGAGAGGAGCAAATGAGGAGAGCCTACAACAGTGTGTAAGGACTTAGAATTTTGGGACTTTGACACGAAAAGCTCAGGAGTTGGTTAACCCGATCTAGAGACAGGTTGATATATTGTGGATCCAAGAGTGCAGATGGACAGGCAGTAAGCCCAGACGTTTAGGGTAATGGTTTAAATGATTTTATCATTGAGTAAATGGGAAGAGAAACTGAATAGGGTTATTTCAAAGAAAGAGTTTTCTCAGAATGTCTTGGAGATGAAAAGAGTATCAGATTGAGTGGTGGGACTGAAACTTGAAATTTATGGTGTTATGTGTTATCTGATTAGCGGCTATGCCCCACAGGAAGGATATGACCTAGAGTTGAAAGAGAAAGTCTGGGCGGAACTAGACGAAGTAGTACTGAACATCAACTGGTTGAAGTAGTTTTGAGCATCCCAGACAGAGATTTGTGATTGGTGCAGATTGTAATGGACATGTTGCTGAAGGAAACAGGGGTGGTGAAGAAGTGATGGGTTAGCATGGCATCTAGGAAAGGAACTTTGAGTGACGGATGGTGGTGGACCTTCCAAAATGGATGGAAATGGTAGAAGTGAACACCTTTTCCAGAAGAGGCAGGAACATGTAGTGACCTACAAGAGTGGAGGTTGAACCGAGCAGGTGGATTATATTTTGTGCAGACGATGTAATCTGAATGAGTTTACTGACTGTAAGGTAGTGGTAGGCGAAAGTGTAGCTCGACAGCATAGGATGGTGGTGTGTAGGATGACTCTGGTGGTGGGTAGGAAGATTCTCTCTTACAAGCCTCGCGACGAAGAGGGACGTGACCCGGTACACAAGTCTGCCTGCGGAAGAGGGGGCATTGCCTAACACTTCTGACAATCCATCTTGCGAACCTATGCTCCCTAGCCAACAAAATGTATGTACTTCAGCTTCTGATTAAGACCTGCAAAGACTTGCCCGACGCCGCCATCAGGTGACCTGGCTTCCACTGCCATTGCGCGGACTGTGTAGTTGAACTAACACAGAAATCGAAAGGCAGTGGAATATGCTTTTATAGCAACGAGAAATGGCGCACCGATGTTACACAGCTCACCATACACTGCAGCCCGCTTTTAGAGTCACTGTTTTTGAACTGTAAGACATTTTATTTGCCACGTGAGTTCACATCTTTCATCCTAGTTGGTGTTTCTTTCCGCCTCAAGCTAGCATGAACGCAGTACTGCTAATGCTCACTGAGCAGATAAACGAGATTGAGAAAAAACACCCAGATTCATTGGTCATTATCCTAGGATATTTTAATGAGTCCATATCAGTTTGACACAGTTTACACTGGCTCACTAATTACAAGCGACGTTCTCCCCCGGTAGAAAATAAACGCGAGCTAGAAGACGACCTAAATAGCTTTTAATGAAATAGACACTTCCACACCACACAGCCACCAAGCCACAACACCTTCCACTCCACCGTTTAACTGTCACGACCCATCAGAACGGGAGTAGGACCCAAATGCAGGACTCGGACGATGCAAGGTAGTTCGGGGAGAAACGTTTATTATTTTGTGGTCGGGGATCGGGCAGGCAGTCAGGTGCAGCAGCGGTAGTTGGGACGTCAGGCGAAGAGAGCAGGTGAGCGGGCAGGCAGGAGTCGGTACACAGGAGAACAATCAAAGCAGACAGAAGTGTCAAAGGAGTCAGGCTTACGGGGTTGGTCGGAGAACAGGCAAAGGTCGGTACACACAGGTTGTCGATCAGGGATACGAGAGTGCTGGAACGGGACATGAAGCTCAACGAACTGGCGCGGACTAGTCATTATCGGGGTCATATAAATACGCCGGATAATCAGCCCGCATGAGGCGCAGGTGTGCGTCTCCCAATAAGCGCAACCGCGCTGGCACCCGCACAGCCCAGGCTGCAGCGGCAGGATCATGACAGTAGCCACGTTAGACAGATATTCAAACAACAAAAGATTAACAAAGCGTCGGGCCAAGACCTTGTGTCCCCATCCTGGCTCAAAGTCTGCGCAGACAAACTTGCTCCTGTCTTCACAAAGATCTTCAACAGGTCTCTACAACTGTGTGAAGTACCAACCTGCTTCAAACAATCCACCATCATACCGGTCCCCAAAAAAGTAGCAGTCTCCGCTCTTAATGAATGTAGGCCTGTTACCTTGACATCTGTGGTCATGAAGTCCTTCGAATGCCTTTTGCTGGACTAGCTCAAGAGGATCACGGGTCCCCAACTGGACCCACTGCAGTTTGCCTATTGAACTAACAGGTCTGTGGATGATGCCATCAACAAGGGTCTGCAGTTCATCCTGGAACATCTTGACAGCGAGGGTACCTAGGATCCTGTTCATGGACTTCAGCTCTGTGTTTAACAATCAGACTGTGGAGATGATTGTGGACTTCAGGAGGCATCCTTCACCACAACGGCCCCTGATGCTATCCAACTGTCCTGTGTCAAACATAGAGACTTTCAAATTCTTGGGAATTACAGTCTCAGAGGACCTGGAGTGGAGGACAGACATCAACTCCATCCTCAAAAAAGCCCAGCAAAGGATATACTCCTTGCGGCTTCTGAGGAAGGATGGCCTGTCAAAAGAGCTGCTGAGACAGTTCTACACAGCGGTTATCTAATCAGTACTGTGTACCTCCATCACAGTGTGTTTTGAAGCCACCACAAAAAGGACAAACTCAGACTGCAGCAGCCAATTAAAACTGTTGAACGGATTGTCAGCACCATGCTACCCACTATCGAGGACGAGCACATCCTGGCCACCAGCTCTTCCAGCTCCTTCCAATTGGGAAACACTACAGATCAATGAAAGTCAAAAGTAGTAGGCATTTGACCACATTTTTCCCTCTGACTATTAAGTCATTAAATTCTTCGTCAGCGAACCTACAATTTTTCTGCCTTGTGCCATGTTAGGACAATCACTCACATCCTGCTGGTCCAATCAGTATTAGTAATATATATATATATTAGTATTATTAAAAAATATATATCTATATCTATATATTTATATATAGATTATTTTTTACACCGCACGATTCTTCATTTTAAACAACTCCCTTTGTATGATTGACATTGTTAACACACGTATCTACAAAGATTTTACATCTTGCACGTCTTATAAGGACTACGTCCTATAAACCGAAATGTCTCTTGTTCTTTGTTCTTGTTGCTATGTTGTTCCTTGTTCTTTGTTCTATATGTCGTACTGGGGCAGCACTGACTGCCGGAGAAAATTCTTCGTGTGTCTTTACATACTTAGCCATTAAAGATGATTCTGATTAAAAAGACAAAGATAGAGCAGAGAACCATGTGGTGGACGCTGAGAAAGGAAGAATGTTGTGTGGCTTTCGGAAAGAGGTGAGACAGGGTTTCGATGGACAGGAGGAGCTCCTGGAAGACTGGACTACTACAGCCAAGATGATCAGCGAGACAGGTGGGAGAGTACTTGGGGTATATTCTGGCAGAAAAAGGACAAAGTAGACTTGGTGGTAGAACCCTAAAATCCAGGAAGTTGTACGAGGAAAGAAGTTCATGAAGAAGAAGCAGGACAAGGAGAGGACTGAGGAGAGAAGAAATGAATACATTGAGATGTGATGCAGGGCAAAGGTAGAGGTGGTGAAGGCTTAACATGAGCCATATGATATGTACTGCACGTTGGACACTGAAGAAGGAGAAAAGGATGTCTACAAGTTGGCCAGACAGACGGATAGAGATGTGAAGGATGTACAGCAGGTTATGATGATTAAGGATAGAGATGGAAATGTGTTGATTCGTGCAAGTAGTGTACTAAATAGATGCAAAGAATACTTTGAGAAGTTGATGAATGAAGAAAATGAGAGAAAAGGAAAAGTAGAAGAGGCAAGTGTGGTAGACCAGTGCCAATGATTGGTAAGGAAGAAGTTAGAATTGTACCAACGAGGATGAAAATTGGAAAGGCACTTGGTCCTGACGACATACCTGTGGAGGTATGGAAGCAAGCTAGAAAGGTGGCTATGGAGTTTTTGACCAACTTGTTCAACAGACTACTAGCGGGTGAGAAGATGCCTGAACAATGGAGGAAAAGTGTGCTCGTTCCCATTTTTAAGAACAAAGGCGATGTGAAGAGCTGTGGGAACTATAGAGGAATAAAGATTAGATTCAAGACAGAAGTATTTGGGTTAGGGTTAGCTGGAAAGTGTTAGCCTTACAGTTCTGAGGACCCGGGTTCAATCCCAGCCCTCCCTGTGTGTAGTTTGCATGTTTTGCCAGTGCCTGCGTGGGTTTTCTCCGGGCAGTCTAGTTTCCTCCCACTTCACAAAAACATGCAACATTAACTAGACACTCTAAATTGCCCCTAGGTGTGATTTTGAGTGTGGCTGTTTGTCTCCATTTGCCCTGCGATTAGCTGGCAACCATTTAAGGGTGTACCATGCCTCCTGCCCGATGACAGCCGGGATAGGCTCCAGCACTCCCTGTGACAGTTTTGAGGATAAGCGGCAAAGAAAATGGATGGATGGATGGATGGACGGATGGATGGATGGATGGGAAGAAACTGGAGTATCCCAAGAAAACTCATGCAGGCACTAGAGGAACATGAAAACTCCACACAGGTAGGGCCAGGATTTGAATCTCTGTCGTCAGAACTGTGAATTGTATTTTTGGACTGGTGAAGTGAACTTTGACCTTTTCAGCGTGGAAAATTAACTTTCTCAACCCTGGCCGTATATGCATGTGTTTTGAACTTTGTAGAAAACAGAATATATTCGCAAATTGTTAGTAGAGCAACAACCAACACTAACCAGCATTAATCAGCGTTTGGCTTCCTACATCGCGAAGCATAAATGAACAGAAATACAGTATATGACTCAACAGTTTACCTTTGCTAACAACACCAGAGAGCAAAAGTAACTGGGTGTCCTTGGAAGTTGCAAAGTGTCATTTGTAAAATTAAATAGGTATTACAGAATTGGTATTTCTCTTGGTACCATGCAATCAATTAAAGCAAGACAATAATAAATGTATACATTCAGGGGGATTTCACAGCAGTGACAAATGATTTCACCCTTGAGCTGTTGACATTGTCTGGGAATAATATGTGTCCGACCCTGAATGTATTGTGTCTGAGGGACCCTTCCTCTGCTTAGGGAGTGTGAGGACATTGCAGACCCATATTCGTCATTAACAAGTTAACATGCACAAAACACACACACACACACTTGCATTTTCACAGGTGGCTTTCCCCGGTCCAGAGAGAAGTTAGATATAATCATTGCTTGTGCTTATAATGGCTTTAGAAAGAAATATTTGTGTGCTTCTGTTGCCAGCTGATACAATCATCAGATAGGGGTAATTGGAGCCCATGTAGTCAACTGAATGATGATTGTGAGCTCTCTTATTAAGTGGGACAAGGAAATTGGAGAGTCTGTGGTTACATGTTCTTTGTTCAAGGTGGTGACATTCTCTCTACTCATTAATTTCTCAACTCACTTCTCGTTCTCTTGTTTCTCAAGCTGCCTACTTTATTTGTATCCAACATGAAAATTGGAAAGTATATCCTCTAATCCACTTTTTGATTTTATGCACTGCTTTGGTGAGTTACCCAGTTCATATGATTGATTTGTTGGGAGCAGCGATGGAATCATATTAATAGATGTCATTAACCCAGTCAGGGGATCCTATATTACTAATCTGCAAGCGTCCAAAAGATCCATCAATAGGTGGGATATTCTCTTGCAGAGAGGTGGGTAGACACATTTAACATATTTCAATAACGTAATTTTTATGTGGGGCAGGTCAACTTCTGAGTACAAAGGACAAAAGCGTTGGACTTTGTGACTTGAATCGCTGCATATGCTAAGCAAATCAATAAAACATTAAAGCGAGCATGCAGAGAGCAGCCCACTCGGTACCTGTCTGCCAAGGGCAATGGTCTAGCCACTTAGAAAAGAGAGAAGGATTGGAGTTGCTCGGCTTAAAGAATGCGCTAGCACCAACGTAATTGGAAGGTAGCTAGCTGCTTTATGACTGCAAATTGGGTTTTGCGCTTCATCAATAGGCATTTTGACAAGATGTGTCCATCACAGCACATCTCACTCTTGCAAGGCCGAGCAAACAAGGACTCTTAATAATTACATTAAACCATTGCCTCTCACCAACCCCAGCAACCTCCACTATTGTTGGACCAGAAAAGCAATATGGCATAATTAGGTTTGAATGGGATGTCGTGGTAGTACTGGTAGGAAACACAGGTTTAGATGTTTGTAGATGAAGGAAGTCACCATAGTGACTTAACCACTGGGTAATAAAGCTCACGAGACTTACTGTATACATGTGAAAACTTGTATTGTCTGGATGTGTTGAGATAAGATGACAATACTTTAGAGTAAATCTGTCTGAGTGTACTGTAGATACAGCTTTTTTTTAATGTGCCACCTATTGTGTGACAACATAATGGAATAAAGGAATAACCTTGGTAATTTGCCATTAAAACTCATTTGTTGGTGAAATAGTAAATATTAATGTTGGCTTAATTAATATTTAATATCTCAACAAGTACTGATATTATCATATGAAGGTGGTCATCTTATTATTATTTTACATTTAAGATATTGTAAATACAAAATTGAAAATATATAGCGACCCAAAGGCATCATACAGACAAATTTAAGGTTGCAAGTGCCATTTTGAAATAATAGATTTTTAAATGGATTAAACATGTGAAGACCAGGTGGCATGATCAATGGTTAGAGCATCTGCCTCAGAATTCTGAGGACCAGGGTTAAAATCCTTGCCCTGGCTGTGCAGATTTTGCATGTTCTCCCCCTACCTGTATGAGTTTTCTCTAGGGACTCCAGTTTCCTCCCAGATCTAAAAAAACATGCATGATGGGTTAATTGACCCCTCCGTACAGGGCACTTAAGCATGCCTCCTGAAGTGACGTCACGCCTTGTGTGCTAACGTCAGACAAATAATTAGCAAAAAGGGCGGCGCAGCAAGAAAAGAACAGAGCGAAACTGTCCGATTTACCGGCTGATTTCTCACTCGCATTCTTAGCTAACAGTGAAATATCGTTGAAAAGCAGACAGCAGGGCTTCAAGTATTTCAGCGAGGAGTATTTCAATGGTATTTACATGCATATCGACGGAGAAACCATTGATATTAGCGCAAGATCTTTCCAGAGTCAGAGGAAGACCGAGAAGCCACATAATATAATATATTATAACCCAAAGACGAATTTGTCATTGACAGTTTCCTATTTTCGTGTTACATATCACACTTGTGTGCAGAATCTGTATATGTATCTGTATAGCCGTTTGTGAACCGCCGTATGAAGGAAAAGAAGAAGGCGAGGCTTGATTTACGAATTGTTTCTCTCGTTTTCTTTGTGTAACGTCACGCGCTGTCATGATCCTGCCGTTTCAGCACGAGCTGTGCGGGTGCCCGCGTGGCTGCGCTAATTGGGAGGCACACACCTGCGCCTCATGCGGGCTGATCATCCCCTGTATAAACCCGGTGACGACTGGTCCTCCGCCAGTTCGTTGAGCTTTATGTCCCGTTCCAGCACTCTCGTATCCCTGATTGAACCTGTGTGTACCGACCTTCGTCCGTTCTCCGACCAACCCTGTAAGCCTGACTCCTTGATACTTCTGCCTGCGTTGATTGTTTCCCCGTGTACCGACTACTGTCTCTTCGCCCGACGCCCCAACAACCGCTGCTGCACCGGACTGCCTGCTCGATCCCCGACCCCTGCATACAATAAACGTGTCTCTTCTTGAACTATCTTGCGTCTTCCGAATTCCTGCATTTGGGTCCTACTCTCGTTTCCGATGGGACTTGACACGCGCTCCCCTCAATAATTATTCTTGAATTAGTGCCGAACCTACGTAAGTCCCGACCGAGTACGACAATCACTACTTTAGTGTCCTCAAACATCCTTCCTTCAGTCTTGGTGTCTCGGTGCACGCCGAAGGCTTTTGGGACTGCTAGTCCGGTTTAGCTTAGCTCATTAGCCGCGAACAAAGGGACCCGTTTGTGCAATCAGATCATCACAAAATATCACTCAACACAGATCAAGTGTGTCAATCATTCACACGTAGCTATGTTATGCAAGCGAAGAACTGCTAATTCATTTATATGAGACATGTATTGAATATCAAATATAGGGCATACCTTCGTGCAAACATAGTCTGGTTTACCGTAGCTCGGGAGCGCCGAAGAGACACGTTTGTGCAGTCAGATCATCGCAAAATATCACTCAACACAGATCAAGTGTGTCAATCATTCACACTTAGCTATGTTATGCAAGCGAAGAACTGCTAATTCATTTATATGAGACATGTATTGAAAATCAAATATAGGGCTTACCTTCGTGCAAACATATCTGTTCCGGTTGATGGATTCAGTTGATCATGCGGTCTTCCACAAAGTTTGATCCATAGAAGACATTTTTCGTACTCGGTCTTCTGTTCCGGTTGATTTTAGATGGATTCAGTTGATGATACGGTCTTCCACAAAGTTTGATCCATCAAAGACATTTTTCGTACTGGGTTTTCGGTTTTGGAAAGGGTATGAATTGAACTCCACCAAATAGCCTTTCAGGATACCTGTCATCACTATTATAAAGTCCGTCACTACACCTCTTAACCATATCTATTGTTAAAGAACCCAAATACGCGATAAAACGCTAACAAAAGCTATACACTTTACATATACTGGACGATGCAATGTTGTCGGAGGGAACTGCGAGTCCAAAAGGGGGCGTGGTTTATGCAGATGTCTGGCCTCTGATTGGTCAGCGACGCGGATGACGCAATTTCTACGGAGGGGTCAATTGATGACTCTACATTGCCCATAGGTATGAATGTGAAAGTGGAACAGTTCTTCATTTACCGGTATGTGTGGTCGGCGAATGGCTGGCATCCTTGCCTCCTGCCCGAAGATAGCTGGGATAGACTCCAACATTCCTGTGACCCTTGTGAGCATAAGGGGTACAGAAAATGGATTTGTGGATGATAAGACTAGCATTATTAATGCTCTCACTATACACCACTATTAATGACGCAGAACACGTTCAGGTTTTTATTAAGATTTCAGAATTTCGTTATCGAGCGTTACACGTTTCAATTCTCAGACAACTTTTCCCAAATTTTAGAGTTGAACCCCCCCCCCTTCAAATACTAAGTGAAGATACACAGGTGGGTAAATAAGATAACTTCTCAAACAATATATATTTTTTCAGTGCTCCTGCCAGAATATATTCTATTCTATGCAATCCTTTCAGTACTGACCAACAGTATTTTCATTAGAGATCTTTGAAAAGCAGGAATTTAATATTTGTTATACCACAGTTACATTGTATTTTGAAGATCTGATTAACGGAGAAGGACTATACATTTACTTTAACAGACTACATTGTGACAGTATGTCACTGTTGTTCCAATATCATCATCATCGTCATAATCGCTGCCTGCACCCACACAGAATCCACAGCTGATCACGGCATGCAAGCACAGCAGGGTGAAGAGAATGGTGTTCATTATAATAAATTATAAGGCCTCAAGATGCGATCCCTGCATCTAAGATTCCAGATTGATAATAAATGAAAGTTTTGAAGTGACTTTTAGATGACTGTGTTCATGCTGGAGGACAGAGGAACATTTTGAGATGTAGTGACTTATAAAGGGCGGTACGGTAGCACAGCTGTAGACCGTTGGCCTCACAGTTCTGAGGGCCGGGGTTCAAATCCCAACCCCACCTGTGTGGAGTTTGCATGTTCTCCCCGTGCTGGTGTGGGTTTCTCCGGGCACTCCGGTTTACTCCCACGTCCCAAAAACATGCATTCACTGGAGACTCTAAATTGCCCCTAGGTGTGATTGTGACTGTGACTGTCTGTCTCCATGTGCCCTGCGATTGGATGGCAACAAGGTCTGGGTGTACCCTGCCTCCTGCCCAATAATATGTAGCTGGGTTTGGTCCAGCACTCCCCCCAACGCTGGTGAGGATAAGCAGCTATGAAAATGGATGGATCAATGAATTCTAAAGAATATTCATATTTACTAGTTATAGATTAAAAACGATGTGAGTTTCTTTTCCATTTAGAGTATAATTGAATGTTCTTTTTTTTTATATTCTTTATTTGGGTAGAGGTAGTCACTGATGGTGTAGTGGTACACATGCCTGACTTTGGTGCAGGAGGCATAGGATCGATTCCTGCTCAGTGATGGTGTTGATACTGGCCTGGGCCTTGACTGGCGACCAGTTCAGGGTGTAGCCTGAAGCTAGCTGGGATAGGGTCCAGCTCTCCTGTGACCCTTGTGAGGATAAGTGGAACAGAAAATGGTTGGATATTTGGGAAAGAAGGCAGCACAGTGGATGCCTAGTTAGAACATCTTCCTCACCGTTCTGAAGACTGAGTTTCAAATCCAGCCTTGCCTGTGTGGAGTTTGAAAGTTGTCTATGCCTCTGTTTGTTTCCTCCTAGTACTCTGGTTTCCTCTCACATCGCAAAAACAAAAACATGCAAGCTAGGTTAATTCAAAACTCTAAATTGCCTGGAGTTGTGTATCTGGGTGTTTCTTTGGTGTTTGTTTATATATGACTTATGACTTGAAAGCGACCATTTGAACGTGTTGCCTGCCCCTCGCCGAGTCAACTGGGATAAGATCTAACTCGCTCCTGACCCTAAGGAGAATAAGCGGCATGGAAAATGGATGGATGGATGTTTAAGGAAGGTAAATGGGCTACATTATCATATTGTCACGCTATAAACCAGCTGCTCTGTTGTCAAAAACTCCAAATTAGGGTTGGCACTTGTGATTTTCTTTAATTGCCTCTAAAAGAAATAAAGCAAATAAGTCAGGCATTTTGAAGGTATATTTATTTAAAATGGGAGAGTCCTGAGGTCTGCAATACACTAAGTATTGCCTGAATGGCATGAGTAAGTGCCTGAATGAAGAAAAAGCTCGCTTTCAAGCTATCCACCTTGGGGAGCATGCCAGTGGAAATCTTGTCGCTCTTTTTAATTCATCAAAGCAGCAAATTAATCTAGTGGACCAAGGCCCTATACTGTAGGGCCCTTGATAAACTCCACCTCGAACCTTGTAAAAACCTCATTGGGAGGTATTGTGGTAACTTATTCTTAATACTGATAATACTAAAATTGTCACTTTACCAACACAAGGAGGAGAAATGGAGTTGAAAATCAGTTTTGGACAAAACCCTTTTCTTTCCCTTAAAAGTACTTTACATTTGTCTTTGAATATAACAAGAAAACAAACCCAGCAAAACATTGTGCTCCAATTATTTTGTTCTCCTCACTCGAAAGAATACCAACAAAATCATCCATTATGTGTAACTTTTATCACTGTGATTAAGCACCGACTCAAGCTTATGACAAAGAAAGGATAACCATGAAGCACTGTGGAATATTATGGCTTGGAGTCACAACTCGGGAGCGGCAAATACTTGATTTATAATATATATATATACGGTGGCTCAGCTGGTTCAGTTCAATCCTGGCCCCACCTGTGTGGAGTGTGTATGTTCTCCCCATCCTGTTCAAATTCACGGGTGAGTTGAAACTTACACAAGCTAACTTTGAGTCAGAGCATGGGTCACTCACAGGACAAACCTGAAATAATCACCTAAAATGTCCAAAACCCTGAACCACTCCAGATCAATGGAGACACCCAATAATCTGATTCTGATCTACGGAAGAATCAACAGATCTCACTCAGCTCCATGGAGCAGCAAATAGTGGCATGATTACGTATCTACGTACTACATCAAAGTGCTAAACACCATATGGAAGTCATCCAGTACAGCACCAAGACCCTGCAGAGACTTTACTGTTTTCCACCTTTCTCTGTACTTTCTTCCCACATCCCAAAAACATGTGTGGTGTTTCATTGAAGACTCTAAATTGCCCATTGGTGTGAATGACTGTAGAGCTCATTGCGGACTTCAGGAGGCAACCTGCACCACAGCTGCCCCTGACGCTGTCCAACTGCCTTGTGTCAACTGTCCATAACTTCAAGTTCCTGGGAATTACAATCTGATAGTAGACAAAGATCAATTCCATTCTCAAATAAGCCCAGCAAAGGATTTATGTCCTGCAGCTTCTGGGGAAGCATGGCCTGCCACAAGAGCTGCTGTGACACTTCTACACAGAGGTCATCCAATCAGTACTGTGTCCCTCTATCACAATTTGGTTTGGGGCTGTCACAAAAAAGGAAAAAATCTGAGTGCAATGGACAGTCAAAACTGCTGAATGGATTGTTGGCACCAACCTACTCACCTTTGAGGAATTGCACGCTACCCAAACTAGTACAAGAGCAGGCAGGATCCTATTGGACCCTCCACATCCGGTGGGTTACAGTAAATGCAGGATCTCAACATGACTGCTATTAACGCTCCAAGTTTTCGTATTACATCCGAGGGATATTTTGTTGCAATACGAATTGTACAACTTTGGGGGGATTTTACATTGCACGCAGCCCGAACACTTTTGAATGTGTTTAGGCTAAGATGATAATAGCTCCCACTTCTCCTCGGGCATCATATATTTGATTTCTTTGTATTCATTACTTCAATGTGAATTGGAAATATTAAGTACAATGAAAAGGAGCAGGCTCAAACTAGTTATCCTTCGCTGATAAGTCCTGTGCCACTCCTGCAACTGCACAACTGTTGCAACATATTTAATCCCCTACAGGCCCAGAGGACGCTATAACACCCCAGAGATGACTTCCTTTTGATAACTGGCCCTGAGAGCTTCCTGCCACTTAGTGCAGTTTCACGGCATCATCACCGTGACCATTGATCTGTTTGCTTGCCTCTGGATTATTAAGATGACAATTGTGTGCGTGGGTGCACGCTGTGTGTCCCCACTGTAATGCATCTCTCAGATCCATTATAACCCAATTAGATTCCTTTCTCCTGGAAGTGCTGCTCTGTGACAGAAAGCATAATCTTTAATGGAATTTGTGCAAAATTAAATTATACAGGCATCAATAAACATAACATAATTCAGAAGAGTAAATGGGTTTAATTTATTGGATGGGCAAGCATAATGGCACCGGTGTGTGCAAAATGAAGATATCAAGGAGACAGGTTTGAAACAGTGGAACACAATTAGGGAGTGAAAAATACATCATCAGTGTGTATGCAGTAATATGGTACATCCCTGTTGGTGTGTGTGTGTGAATTCAATATTCTGAGGCAAGAATTTGGAACACCAGGAAACTAGCAGATTCTTTATCCACATGAATGCTTAAAGAAAGTTGAACCTTTTATTAGAGAAGGCTGTAATTTAAACGATTGGGTGTCACACATGGGCGGGGACAACCAAGCAAGAGAAGATAGAGGGTGGTGAGTGAGGGACTACCAAGAGGAAGACAATGATCATATTGCGAGACAGATACAAAGACAGCAAGATATCTGAGGGGAGTAAGACATAAGGTAGGAAGGAGGTTTGTGTAATCAGAGGCTGAAAACATTGAAAAATGGCATAGCGGAACACACTGCATGTGTGTCCCTTTACAGGGCAGATTTGATGGATTGGTGGATGGCGCTGCTGTCATCACAAGGGAATCTTGTCAGGTTGTCATTTTGCATCTTAACCCTTTTTTTTTTTTTTTTTTTTTTGCAGATGGGGGAGTGTTGTGAGCTTAATAATCAAAAATGATGTGCTTCACTAGACCAGATAAAGAGCGTCAAACACAGCTGGGACACAAAGAGACTGACTGCCCACCGCAGAGCTAAATTGATGGTTGTAGGTGCAAAGAATATGGGGAAAAGCTCTACGACTCTTCTGTGAAACATTAATAATGGTTTCTTGTTTTCCTGGAGTGTTAGTGATTAGCTGCAGTGAGAAGATGGGCGATTGAACAACATCTTAAAGATACGAGTACATGCAGTTGCTGTAAAAAGTAAATGTTGACTGGTTCAAGAATTATGTCAAAGTCAGTAGCGCATGCATAAGCCACTAAAACACTAAAACACTTGGAGAGATCAAAGTTTTCAACACATTTACTTGAGCAGCACCACCTATGTTTTTGTTTCCTTCTCAAAGACCATACAGCATGATGGAGTGTCTTAATGTGTACCCTTTTGATTTCAGTGAGCTCAACAGCTTATCGAAGAATGAGCTAGCTCACTGGAATTCTTCTTAACGTCCAACCACTGAAGCCAACTTTTCTTTTCACCAATGTAAGTAAAAAACAAACCACAAAAATGGCATATTAATTTAAAAAAAAAGGTCTTGTTTTGTATCTCACAGTGGAAAATTTAGGTAATGAAATAAAAAACAAAAAAATCTAACAGAATTGTCATTCCAATAGAATGGGCTTCTCCATACTGGTGCATTAACCATGAAAGAAACATAAATAAACATATACCTATGGTTGCTGTTATGATAGAGCCAATCCCAGCTATCTTCAAACGAAAGTTGGTGTACACTGTGAACTGGTTGCCT
The DNA here is from genome assembly GCF_019802595.1 of Syngnathoides biaculeatus. Taxonomy (NCBI): domain Eukaryota; kingdom Metazoa; phylum Chordata; class Actinopteri; order Syngnathiformes; family Syngnathidae; genus Syngnathoides; species Syngnathoides biaculeatus. The sequence goes on along the minus strand of NC_084644.1, from coordinate 21,979,227 downwards.
GCCAATCACAGTATATCTAGCCATCCATTATTTGAGCCGCTTATCTTCATAAAGTTCGCATGAGTGCTGGACGCTATCCCAGCTGTCTTTGGGCAGGAGGTGGGGTACACCCTGAACTAGTTGCCAGCCAATCGTAGGTCAGGTAGAAAGAAAAAAAACTTGCGCACACATTCACACCCCAGGGTACTTTAGAGTCTCCAGTATGTTTGGGATGTGGGAGGAATATATATATATATATATATGTATATATATATATATATATATATATATATACGTTTACAGGCGGTTTGCATGCTCTCCCCGTGCCTGCATAGGTTTTATCCAAGCACTCCGGTTTCTTCCCACATCCCCAGTCACTCACATTTGCAAAAATGTACGGGTGTGGTCAGTCATGCCCGCAGATATAAACTTATGGGTGTGGTCCACCAGTCATCCCCACAGATATAAAGTTGCAGGTGTGATTAGGGATGGAATCTCAAGACCTTAAAATAACTTACTGACTTGTTATACCCGAGTATGTAGTTGTTACCTCATACCAAAATCATAATGTATTGACATTGTACTTAGACAGACATTTTGAAAGAGGTCAGTAGACATTCAATTTCAAAACTAAGTATTCATATAATCAAATCATTTTATTTCAGCATACTGTATTGTTACAATCTAGTGTAATTTACGGCGGGATCTATTGTCAATCCATTGATGAAAGATAGTTGTAGATTATCTATATCTTCCTAAAGCATGTCGAGAGGATAAGTTTTCAACTTCAAGATAATGCGGTACCACTCTGGAAAATGATCGTTTGCATTTAGATATGGACAGACTAGTCTAACGTTAGAACTTAGATCAAGTCAAAGTAAATCACAATCTCATACTTATTATAGTTAGGTACTAAAACATTACCTGTGTTATATCGCAGAAATGTTTTCATTGTAACTGAATTTCCTTTGATATGGCTCATGATGTTGATGACTTTCGATGTAAATGCGCTCGCAGTACGTGAAGAAGCTCGGAACATGTGCTTTTGGCATAACTTTCAAACATGCTCAGTACTTGGATTTTCTGTTTCCGGGTGAATACTGATTGTTGAGGATCACGCTTGTTTTGTTACCAACGTTTATGAAATAAACTCGTAGATTAATGTCAAGACCAACGTTCCCTCTAATTTTTTACATGTCTGAGCAAACACACTGAGCCCGTGAGCGCCCCCTTTGACCACTGTGAGCAACATCACATGTATGCACTGTGGTCAGTGTCCTCCATTGAAGCTACATGGCTCATTAAAGTTTCATATTACAGCATTTACATTCCCATCAGAATATTTTTAAGAACAAGTTTGTTATTTTGCAAACTTACAATGAAAATCTCAACACACAAAAAAATACACTGCTAATTAAACCAAGCCAACTATGAAATATAAATATGAAAGGTCACTTGCAACTTTGTTTTATTTTTTTCAACCCACAATGATATCCCCATCCGTTTTTCTTGGTGTAAAACCGAATTATTGCTTGCAGAATATCTTTAGCAATGAATGTTGAAAGCTGAATGATGCTGCCAAACAGTTTTCATGTTAGTGTTATGTTGCCTCCTATATTTATAATACAGAATTAGCTTTTTGTGCACTGTATTGTCTGTGCTTTCATCCTCGATCAGGCTGTGCTAAGGTGCAATTTTAACATTAGACACTATCTCATCCTGTACTTTCTACTTTGGATTCAGACCAGACCTTTTTTACTCAAAAGAAGAGAAAATCCGGTACAGTTTCACAACTTTTTCTCCTATTATTCACATACCCTGACATTCATTAAAGCAACAGCACTTCTTTTTTTTTTTTTTTTTTTTTTTTTAACTTTACCATTATTATCGAGATTAAACAAAAGCAGTATGTCTAACTCTCTTTGCTCTACGTTGCCCAGACTGTGATGCTATCTAAAGCGCTGGTGTTTGGATGGTGATTGTCACGGACCTTTTCGATAGCAATCTTAAACTCCGCCCCCTTAGCCATGTCCCACATGCTTACTAAATGGCGATTGAACAGAACATGATTGAAGTCGAGTCTCTATCGCGTATTTCGGATAATATTGGGGTATGTTTTTTGCCAAATGCGTCAGACTTGTAAGAGAGAGTTCTACAGAGAGGTCTCAACTATTTCACGCAAGGATATGTTCACGGAATAAAGATTTTGGATGGAGCAGGACACAATTTTGGCGATCGATGCAAAAAAAGTTTGACGCCTCACAAATTTCATATTGAAATTCAACAGGATAAAATAGTGGAATCATACTGCGCATGAAAAGAAGGGTGAGTACATTTTACTTGGAAAGATCACAAGTAATATTATTGTAGTCTTTATAAGTGAGCGGTTGTATTCATTTGATTTGGCTCGGAATCTAAACCCAGTGCTCTGTCTTGAAAGTCTGAAGTAATACAAATAGGCAAATAGACATTTCTCTTGCATGGCATAAAACATTACACACTTCATTCAGCGGGTCAGTGATAGTTGTTCTCCTGTAATGTATCAACCACTGATTATTATTCAATCAAACTCAGAGAAGATACTTCTCCCTCACTTACCTTCGAACAAACAGCCTTGTGTTTGTTGATATTGTTCACATTTAGTTGTACGTGCAGTCTTCCGCGAGGCTTAATCCATCGTAGACACTTCGTCAACTGTGTTTTAGGCTTTGGAAAATGAATCAACCGGGCCCCTTGTAACCTAGTTGGATATCTTTCATCAGAATTGCAGGTTCCCCAAGCGCATCTGAGGACCATTTTGTTCGTAACATTAACTTTTCCAAGCGCACGCTAGTGCCAACCACCATTGCTTATGGGACAATACGGTGAGAGGAGGATGTCAAGCCAGGGGTTAAGACAATGCGGCTATCTGATTGACTATTATTGTACGAGTGATTGGCAGGTCAGAAAGGTCCATTAGGTCATCTGCATTACAGTTCCCGTCCTCACCGGGTGGAGGTGTTGGAGAGGTCCATTATGAATGTACCCCTTTAAGAGCCAGAGGGGGGTGGAGTCAGGTAAAGTAGCAGGAGACTGTATGCTTCCATGTTAAAAAAAAAAAAAAGAAGTCAGGCTGTGCCTCACTGTGCTGGGTTGGTTTTCATGAGCACTGAGAATGTCTATGTTTTTCTACTCATAACAAATTATACGCATCTGATTTTTCATGCTGTGCAGATTTGCGAGTGTGATGGCGTGCTGGCGCGACTGCACCCGTCAAATCACAGAAACTGCACACCCCCCCCCAAAAAAAAATGCATTAATTGGAGACTAAATTGCCTCGAGGTATGATTGTGAGTTTGACTATAGTCTGTCTCCATGTGCACTGTGATTAGCTGGCAACCAGTCCATGGTGTACCTTGCCTCCTGCTCGATGACAGCTGGGATCGGCTCTGGCACTCCCATGACCCTCGTGAGGATAAGCGGCTCAGAAATATACATGTTACATAAACATGTAAGATAGATAGATAGATAGATAGATAGATAGATAGATAGATAGATAGATAGATAGATAGATAGATAGATAGATAGATAGATAGATAGATAGATAGATAGATAGATAGATAGATAGATAGATAGATTAGATAGATAGATAGATAGATGGGGTCACACCCTGAATTACTCGCCAGCCAATTTAGGGCATATGTAAACAGAAAGATTTGCACGCACATTCACACCAATGTGCGATTAAGAATCTTCAATCAACCTATCGTGTCTGTTTTGGGTATGTGGGAGGAAACCGGAGTACCCAGAGAAAACCCACATAGGCACAGGGAGAAAATGCAAACTCCACACAGGCGAGGCTGGGATTTGAACCTCAGTCCTCCGAACTGTGAGGCACATGTGCTTAGCAGTTGTGCAGCATGCCACTTATAATTATAAAACCCTCACCCTAAACCACACAAACTCTGAGGCAGGAAAACCTGATGTGTGCAGTAATTTCTCCTTCTCATGAATAAAATGTGTAAATTCCTCACTGATCAATAAGAAGCAGCAGTTCAAAAGAGCAAGAAACAACCAACATGTGCATAGAAATTCCTGAACCTTTCTGGCGGCAATTTTCAAGAATGGCAAAGGAACAGAAGAGCCAGGGTAGCAGCGCCCTCTATCCTATAATATCCAGAATATTGGACACACACTCACACACACAGAAACAGGGATATACTGTATTACTGCATACGGATATTATTCACTCCCTAATTGTACTCCATTGTTTCAAACCTAGGCGGCACAGTGGAGCAGTGGTGGTGACAGTGTGATGATCTGGGACTTCTTTGCTGCCTCAGGACCAGGACATCTTGCTGTGATTGATGGAACGATGAATCCTGCCGTGTGCCATAAAATCCTGAAGGAGAATGTCCGGCCGTCAGTTCGTGCCCTCAGAATCAAGCTCTTGGATCATGCACCAGGAAAACGATCTGAAACACTAGTAAGTCCACCTCTGAATGGCTCAAAAAATAAATAAGTACATAAATAAATAGAAGAAAATTAAGGTTTTGGAGTTGCCAAGTCAAGGTCCGGATTTAAATCTAATTGCGATGCTGTAGTGTGACCTTATACAGACAGTTCATGCTATAAAACCCTCCAATATGTCGGACTTGAAAAATTCCTCCTGAGCATTTTGAAAGACTCCTCTCCAATTATTGCAGACGCTTGATTTCACTTATTGGTGCCAATGGTGGTGCAACCCTTTATTAGGTTCAGGGAGCAATTACATGATCACAGAGGTTCAGAAAGGTTTGGATTTTTTTTGTGTGTGTCTTAAGAAATTAAATTGTCATTTCAAATCTGCATTTTGTATTGCCTCAGGTTATTTGAGTGATACTAAAATTGGTTTAATGATTTGAAACCTTTTTGTGTGATGGATAAGAAAAAAAACAGAAATCATATGGGGGGGCAAATATTTTTTCACGGCACTCTATATAAAATAGCTGATGTTGTTAAATAAAGACAGTTGTGGTTGCAACCTTAGATTGGATGGTGGTCTAATAAATTTGTTCAGCAGAGTATGTCATGGTCCCATTTTTGCACCTCCTCCCAGAAGCTCTGACTGTTTTTGAAAGATATACTGTCCACAAAAGCCTCTTCTTCTTTATCCCATAAATCTGTCAGTGCAGCAGATAAAAGGAGATGGACTGGGAGGAAAAGAAAAGCGACGCCGCTTCCTTTATCATCTTTCACCCTCCCACCCTCTCCTCTTCCACTTTGCTTACTCCACCACCAGATTTGTAGCTATAATCAAAGGTAACTTACAGTATAATCTTGTTTGTTCCTTTCTTAAATGGAACGATAACATCGCTCTGCATCACAAGGGGCAATGACAAGGGGTCAGAAAGGGTGCATTGGCGAGAGTAACGGGCGAGGTGGGATGGATAAAAAAAAGGCTGTTGCACCTCTTTTCTTTATGTGGAAATACTTTCGTGGTGGCATTTATGAGCAGTTACCCCACTCTTACCACTCTGCTTTACTAACCCTCTAACACACACCAGAATGCAATCCCAGAGTTTCCCAGCACTTGAGGGTAGTAAATATCAATAATAATCAACAGAGGTTAACTGTGGCAGCACATCTGCTGTCATAATTTGTTTAAAGAAATGCATCACACAAAAACAAAAAACACCCACCAAAAACAGAGTCTAAAAGTTTACTTTCATATAAAAAAAAGTTGTATAATATTCTAAGACTTGTTCTGTTTCCAGTTTGAAAATTCTGACTAGATTAGCACTTTTCTACACCCATTCGAATCTGAATTCGTGTTACCGCTTATTCGTGCACAGCTGTACTACCTATCGGCCAACTGCCTCCTTTCTAGCTAAATTGTTAGCCAATTAGCCCTCATCATGTGCCACATTGCGTTGGATCAACTTTTTCCACTTCATTCTGCTCCGGTTGCTGTCCTTTCCAGCTTTGGATGTGGCACTGACATTAACATCGGAGCAGCTCCTCAAAATCAGCTTTTGGACATCTCCTTCATGGAGATCTTTAAAATCTCAAAGGTCTCAGCCATGTGGACACCACTGTTTTTAAATTGGGGTTTTGCACTGATGGAATTCACTAAAGTGCACAAAGGTTCGAGAGGGCACTAACATGCTCCAAATCAATTTTGAAGTAATGAAATTGGAAGTGTTGGTAAAAGTCAAACAAATATAACGGAGTTATGGAAGACATATATTTGCTTCCAGTACTGAGTACGCAGTTAAAAGCCATGTTTTGTTTGATTTAACTCATCTGAGGGGCCATCCTGGTTGCCATTACTTTTAAAACATTGTGAGCACACACAAAAACTGCTTTGGGAATTACCAACACCAGACAATTGTAACAGTACGCTAAGAGGACCCAGATCCAACGAAATGCAGCATTGAACAGAGTTTTGTCAAAGGTGACTGGTTCCAAGTTAAGCCTTAAACCACTGCTCTTGCATTCCTGAATAGCTATGTCGTGATAATTTTTGCGATTGGCATTTCAAAATTAGTTACAAGACAGGGAAAAGAGCTGTTCTGCCCAACACATTGGATTTTGTCTGCACATTATCATGTTTAGAGAAACACTTTGAGCTTGTTTTTCAAACACAACAGTTAAAGACACAAAATCAGCAACTACAATTTTCCCAGGCTTGATAAAATATATCAAATTGTGCATGCTAATCAATTTGCATGTACTCTACTCTTCCCCGGCACGGTGGGTCAGCTGGAAAGCGTTGGCCTCACAGTTCTGAGGTCCCAGGTTCAATCCCGGACCCACCTGTGTGGAGTTTGCATGTTCTCCCCGTGCCTGCATGCGTTTTCTCTTGGCACACCGTTTTCCTCCCACATCCCAAAAACAGGCAACATTAATTGGACACTCTAAATTGCCCCTAGGTGTGATTTAGTGTGATTCTTTGTCTCAATGTGCCCTATGATTGGCTTGCAACCAGTTCAGGTGGTACTCTGCCTCCTGCCCATTGACAGCTGGGATAGGCTCCAGCACTCCCCGCGCCCCTTGTGAGGATAAGCGGCTAAGAAAATGGATGGACGGATGTAGTCTTCCCAGAAAGTGCAAAATGAAGAATGTGCTAATTCTTGACATTGTGAGACAAAATCCGGGGGCACCCGGTTAGGAGATCAACGTCCACATCTGTTTGCTTGAGCAATCCAGTTTGCACCTATTTCATCAAACGCAAACCTTTAGTAAATCAGGCCCATAAGGAGCAGCGAGCTCCCGCAGCTTTTATTTTCATTGTCATGTGTGGGCTCACTCACATTTTAAAAAATGGGTTAAGATATATACAATGGGTGTGTTTAGTGTAGTGTGTGTCCAGTTTACCTCACGTTGGAGTGAACTCACCAGTCAATTGCAGGATAATTCTGAAAGAATGACACAAGTCAGCCTAGTGTACCGTTGTACTACATGCAGTGTGTGTACATAGTGTTATGTCAAAAGGTCAAAATGACTGCTTTCTCACTGTTTTTAAGAGAGATCAAATCTGATTAGTACTTTGAATCAATGACCTCCACATGAGTTGCGACTGAAATTCATAAGTATTTTCCAGCTTTGTCTGTGAACCCATACCCAAAGTACATGTTTTAATTGTTTTCAGCAGAATGTTGTGTTTAGGTTTCAGTTTTATCTCTCTAGAGCTGTCCTCATGTTAAAGCTGTTGTTTGTGCCAGAGTAACAAAGGACAGCTCTAAGGTGCAGATATTTCATCAGGAAACCTATAGAAACGCATACCTGTTAATAATTTAAAAGAGTGCGTAGTCAGGGAAGCTTTAGCAATCAGACAAATCAGAGAAGAAGGTAGGTTTTCTTTCTTCCACCGAAAAATGTGATAAAGAAGACCCTGGGCTTGTATGGAATCTAAGAGACAACCACGACCATCCCCATGTTTAGGGTGTGGCTGATGGATGAGTCTGCAGTTCTCAAACTGAGAAATCTCCCCCATAAACACACCTTCATTCTGCCGCCATCTGTAGCTTGGCCAGGTGATACAAGTCTATATTTATTTATTTCTTTTAATACTCTTCTTTATCTCCTTAGATGTAAGTGGACCTAGGAGATTGATCAATATTTAATTTTCCAGGGGAGGAAGTGAGGAGGTGACATTACAGAAATGTTCCTGTTCATGTACAAGCGTCTATTCCACTTTCCTTTCTCATCTGCAGAAATATAATTTTACTCTTTCAAGCCGACATCATTGTCAGTTGGTTTCGCCATACTTCGCTGAGCTGGATTTTACGTTTTGGTCATTATGAAAAAAAAACCACATTGGACATTAAAAAAAGGTTACGTATAACCGAACATCCAATGAAAGACTATAAAAGCACTTGCTGTGACCTCTGACCACATATTATCATTGGCCGGTACTTGGTACTTGGATACGCTTTAATGACTAAGCAGTCAAATCAATGGATCATTTTTCACTTTGGAGGATGGGGGTGCTTGTCTTTTTCCCAAAGCAACAAGGAAGTGCACATTATTCTACAGACAGATATACTGTAAAAGTAAAGCAAATTTATGGGGCCATTTCCTTTCACAGACATTTGGAACTTTTGAAATGTTGATGGCCCCCCCAAAAATTCACTTTGCATCATCCAGAAGTTAAATCCCTCAAAATAAAGAATGAGAAGGACAGAGTGTGAAAATATTGCTGTGGTTTGACCGCTGGAAGGAAAAGGCATCTGACAATTAAACCTCGAGACCATTGCGTCATCAGCTTCTACTAACCACATCTTTTGACTGATGAATTTGAAATAAGTAAATCATTGTTCATGACACTGGTTATTATTGTTTAGGCACCGAATGCCCTTTTCAATCAAGCCATTCATATATATCCCCTAATACTGCAGACTCACTTCTGTAGTGATCATTTTGAAAAATATGTTACACTGAAACGCCTGAATAAACAGCCTTTAGTTTTAATGTTCCCGTCGATATATGTCAAAGAACTTTGTTTTCTCTTCAAATACAATTTAACAGAGGAATGACAAATGGACTATGCAGTTCCATAAATGCTCTTGTTACTCTTTTTTAGTTGTTCTATTACTTTTAAAACAGTTGAAGTCTCTTTATTTTACTCCCGACATGATCAGTGTTGCTGTACATTTAATTATCATAAAAAGGGTGCTGATAGTTTTGATCACAGGCCGTCATAGGATACAAGGCACTCCCACCCTGCCTCTCCTAACATACCCGTTCCTTTGCCATTCTTGAAAATTGCCACCAGAAGGGTTGAGAAATTTCCATGCACATGGTGGTGGTTTCTTGCTCTTTTGAACTGCTGCTTCTTATTGAGTAGTGAGGAATTTACATTTTTTATTCATGAGGAGGAGAAATTACTGCACACATGAAGTTGTTCCTGCCCCAGAGTTTGTGTGGCTTACAAATTAAATTAAATCCATCCATCCATTTTCTGTACCGCTTGTCCTTACTTGGGTGGCAGGTATGGTGGAACCTATCCCAGCTATCTTCAATCTTCTAATTTAGAGTGTTCAACCAGTCGTCTACTATGCTCTCACCTTGAAATCAAGTACTATTATTTGTAATGTAGAAAAAAATAAATAGTAAGTGAACTGAATAACGTGGCATGGTGGAGCAACTGGTTAACACATCTGCCTTATAGTTCTGAGAACCTGGGTTCAAATCCGGTCTCGCCTGTACGGTGTTTGGATGTTCTCCCCGTGCCTACGTCGGTTTTTATATGGGCACTCCGGTTTCCTCCCACATTGTAAAAACATACATTCATTGAAGACTCTAAACTGCTCATAGGTGTGAGAGTGAGGGTATGTCTTGTTTGTTTCTGGGTACGCCGTCATTGGCTGGCGACCAGTTCAGGTTGTACTGCGCCTCTCCTTCGAAGATGAATGAATGAATAGGCTCCATCACGACCACAACTCTAGTGAGGATAAGCGGCTCAGAAAATGGATGGATGAAAGTTTGTTACTTTCCTGTACAGTAGCTGGTGCTCCCTGAGGCTTAGACCAAAGAGTCACTGTTTCAAATCCCAGCCGTGGCTGTCTGCAGGTCGAAGTGTCCTTGAGCAAGATATTTAACCCTAATGTGCTTACATGGGGCCCGGCAGCACTTTGCATGGCAGGATCTGCCCACTGTTGTATGCATGTGTGTCTGCGTGGGTGAATGTAAAGTTTTGCAAAGCGCTTTTGGCAATGTGAGTGTGTTGATAGTGTTATATGTACAGAGGAAGTGCAGTTCATTTTGTATTTAATGCTGGAAACCTTACCAGAACTGCCCAGCTTCAACATCCATTCTGCTACACACGCTCTACTTAGTCCACTTGACTTATTTCTAAAGTGTATAAAACAAATTGCTTTCCCAGGTGAAACTTGGTGGAATCTGCTGAGATGGTTCATTTGGCCTCAGTTGACAATATGAACGAATGAATATTTTGTGTTTTCACAAAAAGGACAATTTATAAGGCACTGAAACTCGAAATTAGGCCTAGATAGAATATAATATTTTTTGCAGCAACATAGATGACATGATAGCTTTGATTACTTTTCAAGTTCATGTTGTATTTATTTTAGACTAGAATGGAGGTTACTTTCGGCTTGTCCCTTTCGGGGTCGACACAGCGTGTCATCTCAGATGAACGCACATATATGTTTGGCACAATTTTTACGCCGGATGCTCTTTCTGACGCAACCCTTCTCAGGGAGTAGAATGAAATACAAAAATGGCTTTAAATGAGAATGACCCAAAAGGTCCACCTAAGGAAAAGAAATTGCATAAAAGTATAAATTATTCAGTAAATCCATTTTGATTGGTCTAAAAAAATACATTTAGCAGACTCATTTTAAAAACACTAATTTTGTCTTGTAAAAAGACTAAATGGCTCAGTCTCAACATAAATTTGAGTCTTTAAACAATAAAAGGCGTGGCAGCAAATAATTTGGGGATTTTTTTCTCAATTTGGAGAATAACTTTTTTAAAGGGTGGAAATAAAAAAATCAAAAGCCCACATGCTGCAGAGAGGAACATGAGAGAAAACAGGAGGATGATGAGCTGAACTTTAAAACAACATACAAAAACCTAATGAGCTCATCGATTAGACAAAAGAGAGGAATACATGAATAATTTCACACACACAAAGGAATCCAATCAGGGCAACGAAACAAATTATCTGGTACTATTAATCCCTTGGGTGGACATTGTGTGCAGTGTTGCTGCTGTATTCAGTGAAGTTTAGTTTAGAAATACCTGAATAATCACGTCAACCAAAACCCAAGCTTTTTCTGTTTTCATTCTAACATTCGAACTACCTACTTTCAAGGTTCAAGGTGCTCTGCTTTCTTCTTCTCTCTCTGTCTAGGAATCCACCTTTCACCTTTCCTTTATCTTCGCCTTAGTTGTGGAATTTCCACCTCTCCTTTATAGGTTAATGGCGCTGATGGGGGTTGTTGTTGAAGCAGGCTGTGACCGATCTGGAATAAAATTCTGGGGATGAGTGCTAAATGTTTGGCAATGGTTTAAGATGGATGCTCCTGCTGATGTAACCCTCTTTACTTGGACTTGGAACTGGCTGAAAAGTTTCATTAGTTTGTACTCCATAAGAGGAAGTAAACTCAAGAGTAGGTAGTGTTTAATATTCTTTTAATAGTGAATAGTATTTTTATGTTAGTCATTACTGTATTCTTCTTTATTTTCAATGGCCAGCATTGACACATACGCACAATTTTAAAGTGCATTTTTTGGCATGTGTACACATGTAATTTGTTTAAGGGTTTTAAATAAATGTAAATGATGAAATTGGATCTGAGTCGCTCAAAAATGTAATGTAAATAGACGTTAAAAATTATTCCTTATGCCCTTAATTGGAGTGGATACCTAAGCCCTCCAATGCAAGTCCATCATAACTGATTCAATTTCATAGTGAGGAAGATGTAGGTCTTTGCTGGAAGACACAAATGTTGATGATTAATCATAAAACTAGTCATTTATCTCGCATATTAATACAGAACTCCCAGAAGGAATAGATACCGTACAAATGTTATAAATGTTGTGTGATTTTAGCAGTGGCACTTTTAATTCTTGCTTTTCAACAGTGGCTCACAGAGGCCAGGTAATTGCCAGGGATTATCAAAATAACACGATTTTAATAGGTCCACGGAGACTGGTAAGGAACCTTCCTGGGCCAGGCAGAGCAATGTGTCATGCTGCCCCTCTCTGGCCAAAAACAGCCTTCCTTTGGTCCAACGACAAGGGGACCCACCACATGAGATGACGTATTGAAGGAACGATCACATTTTACAGGTCAAATGTAATACTACACCCAGAGTGTTTAGAGTGAAGATTAACATTTTTCTCTTTGCTAGACCTTTTATAATGGCAGAAAAGGTCATAGTAGCGGGAGGAATCATGATGATGCAGTTAGATGTATAAGTCTGGTGGGGGTTCTGTCACTTCCCTTCCTCTGTCTGTACTACTATACCCGAGAAAATTAGGAATGACTTGATTTCCCCTGTGTATCTGAGATAAGGACTTGCCGCTCAGTGTGTTTGCAAAACAAAATGCCACTCATTTTTCATAGAATTATGAAATCCAAAAACAAATGAGTCAAGGTCCAGTGTATTTTCCCCCTTGGATTAATGTATTTATACAAATAGGCTGGCCTCTTTCACGGTTCCTGGAACATTAATCCATGCCCTAAACCCCACGGTAAGAAAAGGCTTATGATGCTAACCTTGTCATATTCAGCAGCTGTCAGCAAAATGGCCACTGTACTGGGCCACGCTGGTAAAGTGGCCTATTCATTACTTTAATCTCATTAGTCAAGATCTGTTAAGTAGAGATCAGTTTTAATGCATGCTTTTCCGTTTTAATTATTGACCATAAATACATTGGAGTGCATTAGGGGTGGAGGGGGAAGAGGAGAAGCTCCAACTAGATTAGGCAGGCCACAAGCATATTATCTAAATGTACTGTACATATCTAACTAATCATGCATTAGCATTATAGCCATGTGAACATTGTGACATCTATTGCAGTTTGACATTTGACCTTTGGAGTGGCCTTTCAGAGTCTTAGCATCGACGTCTCAAATCATGCACTCCAAAATTTAGAGAGAAGGAGGCAGAGCAGAACTACGTCAACCAAGGCCCAGAAACTATTACGGTGAGTGTATGAATATATGTTTGTCATGTAAGTTAAAGGCAAGAGGGAAGAAGCTGTTGGAAATTTTGCTAGCTTTAATTTGCATCATCCAATAGCGCCTTCAATTAACGTATCATGCATGATTTTGGAATGCGGGAGGGAAGAAAAACACCCTGAGAAAACCCACACAAGCACAGGGAGAACATGCAAACGCCTCACGGGTGAAGTTTAACTTGAACTCAGGTCCTTAATGCAATCTGTATCATAAAAAAAAAAAGTTGAGAATGATTAAGTCTAACTTTGATTCATTATAATTTTATTGATTTACTTAGAATGCATCTAGAATGCATATGTACTTATTTTATATCTCATACTGTACAGCAGGTGTGCCCAGACTTTTTTACCCCAACATCTACTTTTCAAGCAGCCCCCAGCGGGGGAGGAAACATCTTTTTACTTATTTATTTTTTAGAATGACCAATCATGAAATACATTGACCAGGTCACAAACACCTACCCACACCAAAAATGCAAAGCATATTTATAAGTATATATTGGGATTCTTTACGTGTAAATGTATGTTTGTGTGCCTTGCATAACCGTATGAGCCAATATTGCACAATACAACACAATTAATTATAAAGGTTTTTTGTAACTATCTGAGTTCACGCTGATGATCACTAAAACCATACGAAAGAAAATGCACACCTGGGCTGTGTCACTCACATCAGTGGATTCGTCCAGCTGCAGTGAGAAACACTCTCCGATGTCTTTCCACACATGAGCCATGGATTCACAGCACTGTGGAACTGTACTCCTTTATGGTGGTGGCTTTCGCTGTTGAACTATATAGTGTGAAACTCTTATCATTCTCAGCTTACTTTTCGGCGGAATGTTGGCAGCGTATTTTTCATAAACAGTTCGAAATTGCCGCTCCGCATTTCCCTTCTTTGGTATTAGAATCGTACATTGGTAGATGAGGCAAACTCACTTCGAAAATGACCATGAAAAATAAATCCGCCTCCCATTCTGTATGAAAGTGATAAGTTTTTGTCTTCTTCTTTACTTGAGCATCCATACTCATGTTTGATAAGATTTCTTAAGTGATAGCTTAAAATAGGTCAGAACTCGCTGACTAGCGTGTTTTCCTGTACTGTCGTTGTTTGCACATGCGTGGTGAGCTAAAAGTCAGAAAAATACGGTTGAAGTATTTTTTTTTTTCCCGGCAAGCAGGTCGATCGCGATTGACGCATTGAGCACCCCTTCTGTACAGTATATGATAAAGGGTAGCTATTACTCCTGATATTCATACAAATGAATGAGTCTGTTGTGTTGCAATATTTTTTGTGAGACACATTTGTGTTATGTCTATTTCATGAATTTCAGCGAGAGCTTTGATCGAAACTACCGGTACTCCTTTTCCAAAATTTGAGGAGTATAATCCAACTGACTTTATGCGAGAGACAAGTACACCTTGTTCTGACAACTAGCCATTTGCAGTCCTTTGGACATGAAAATTGTACAATAACTTGATATATCAAAATAAAATAAAAATAACCATGTTGTTAATATATATATCAACAACATGGTTATTTTTTTGTGCTTGATTGCTATTTAGGTGACAAAATGTGGATATGTGGGAAGAATTGTATTTCATCTGTTGCACCATTCTTGACAGGCCGCTCCATACATTGTGCTCTTGACCAACTGAGCCAATCATTAGCTGCCCGCTAACACGAATGAATGGATGTCTGCAAGCGTCAGGTCATCACAGTCATATTGAATTGGCCATATCAGCGAGTCAATAGGAGCCCTAGGCAGAAATATTTAATTACTGTAGAAGACTGATTAGAATGCTTTCCCTGGAGTAAGTATAGACTATATCTCATAATCATAACAATGGTGCAAATAATGAACAGGTCAAAGTAATATCCCTTTGTGGTTTGTCACTGGTAATCACTCTGGTAAATTATTGCCTTGTGAGGTGGATTCGTGTTGTGCCCGCAGTGATGATTTGACAATCTGCAAATAAACCAAAACAAATAAATGTGGCATTCTACGGAACATGGCATGGGAAAAAATTTAAATCCTGATGACACCCTGCAGCTTAAATATTTTTTTTTCCTGTGAACAAATACATGCAATATGAGATGTGTTATATGTTATGTTGACAGACATGTATCCACACTAAAATAAAACAATATAAATGAGTTAGTGCACCCAAATATGCGAGTGTTGCCTTTTTGTAAATTAAGGGGGACAGCCTAAAACGATTTGCACAAGCAATATAATTAATTTGGGAATTTTATTCAAATACAATTTACATATAAATATGTGTTCTGTTCAATTACAAACAACAATAAAACACAAATTTAGATAAATGACACCCGCAAGGCCACAATTTTACTTCGAATTGATTGTAATGGAAAATGGTTATTTCCATGAACTTTCTTCACTTAGCTTTTACAAAATCAAGCATTATTCAGGAATGTTAAGTTTCAGTGTGTCATATTGTGTGTGTGTGTATACATATATATATATATAATATATATATATATATATATATATATAATATATATATATATTGTATATGAAGGTTTACACACTATGCCAAGAAACATTTTCAATGAAAATAAGTTGTTTTTTTCTGATCTGTGTCCTCAGTGCATCTTTTTCTGTTTCTTTTTTTTCTTTTTACTGTGAGTTTGAGACTGGTGACCAATGTACTATCTGCAGCTCAAATGCAAAATAAATGCAGCATTTTCCTCTTTATTATTTGAAACTAAAACCCATTTCATCCAAAAAGTCAGTGATACTGCACTCTCTAAAGCAACACAAAACAAAAAGAGGCATAAAGGCAAGAGTTGGAGCCATAGAATATTTGTTGTATTTTGTACTTCCACCCCCAAACGTCACAAGTCCTCAAATTCATATACAGCCGTTGCTCCAATCATGCAGCACCAATTCTGGGCCTGACCAACACTGAAATTTGGGTTGTAGTGTATTGGGCTGAGATTATGCGAGCAACCTCTCACGAGAGGAGCAAGATGCTCAGTCCATCCCATCCTATCCTTTCCTCAAGATATACACGAGCCCCCAGGACACTGAAGTCAAGGAATTAGCAGAACTCTAGCTCCATGAACCAGAGGTATGCAATTGCGATAGATGATTTTGGCAAGAGTGAGACTTCAGAGACAATATTTCTCAAGACTTGAAATTCAACATGGGCTTGAACAGCAATGACTTTCGACTTCATTTGGACTCAACCCATTGACTTGAAAAGACTTTCCTTTTTTTTTAATACATGTACAGGTATTGAGATGCAAAAACCATCCAGGGCGGCACGGTGGATCACCTGGTAAAGCGTTGGCCTCCCAGTTCTGAGGTGCCGGGTTCAATCCCGGACCTACCTCTGTGGAGTTTGCATGTTCTCCCCGTGCCTGCGTGGCTTTCCACCGAGCACTCCGGTTTCCCCCTACGTTCCAAAAACATGCAAACTTAATTGGACACTCTAAATTTCCCCTAGGTGTGATTGTCAGTGCGACTGTTGTCTCTATCCATGTGTCTTGTGATTGGCTGGCAACTAGTTCAGGGTGTACCCTGTCTTCTACCAGTGACAGCTGGGATAGGCTCCAGCACTCCCCGTGACCCTTGTGAGGATAAGTGGCAAAAGAAGATGTATGGATGGAAAAACCCTGCAGTTGTAGCTCAACATGCCAAAGTTCATTTTATCACAGCACTTTCAGAATAACGTGGCTATAATCTTGATGGATTTTAACAGGTATCACTCAGTGTCCCATCACTTAGACTTAATTATGGCTTTTTTGTTGTGTTTGTCCCAACATTCAACACTTTTTTTTTTTTTTTTGTAGAGAAAGTGACCACATCAGTCTATCAGACATTACCTAAATTAATTGTTTCAATAACACCACCAACAACAACAACAGTGCAACATAAGTCAACAGTAAATGTAACACTTACGTCTACACATTCCAGAAATTACTGGACTATACAGTGAAACGGCAACATCAAATAATGTCAAAATAAGGACAAAAATTCCACATTCCAATGTGGGAATCAGGCAGCTTGACATCACGTATGCTCATTTTATTTAGCTTTTGCAGTTAGCTTTTTTGAGCATTAACACAAATAGTGACATAGCAGGGGTCAGCCGTACTCTATTTGGGTTTCCTTCCATTTGGTCAGTGTTCTCAAGACCCAGTCTTATATTTATTGTTTTTATTCACTATATTTACCGGCGGCACGGTGGTACAGCTGTAAAGAGTTGCCCTCACAGTTCTGAGCACCAGGGTTCAAATCCTGACCCCGCCTATGTGGAGTATGAATGTTCTCCCTGTGCCTGTATGGGTTTTCTCCGGGCATTCCAGTTTCCTCCCACATACCAAAAACATGCAACATTAATTTGCTCAGCTGGGATAGGCTCCGGCACTCCACCGACCCTCTTGAGGATAAGCGGCTAAGAAAATTGATGCATATATATATATATGTGTGAATTGCAAAGCAATGACTTTTTCCAAGCTCTGCCTAACCCTAACCCTAACCCTAACCCATCCAATGGCACCAAGTTTGCAGAAGAGGGGCAGTATCTTTCCACATGGGGGCAGCACAGCCAAGCACATAATGTGTAAATTTGCTCCTGATGCCACGTGTGTGTCATGATAAATACACGTGTGGACGTGCACCAGGACTGATTGGACCCATGCTAATGAAACATGGCTGACATACATTGACACCAAGACAAGAAAAAGACCCCCATTTCTCCGACGCCTCCACTTGTCGGGTCTTTGAATAGCCCAAACACAGTTTGCCTCATGTTTATTACTCGTGTATCAGAGCAGCAGCTGATCGACATGGCTGCTCATTATCAGTTAGTGTTGCTTCAGAAGAGATCAATCTGGCCCCTATGAGGGTCGTCACTCAATGTGAAGCAAACTAGCACAACAGCAAAATATAAGTTATAAAGTTTCTTTACTTTATATACTGAATTAATTGTACAGAGCAGGTGAACAAGAAGAAAAAAGAAAGTCATAGAAGTGGATTCAGGACAGCAACTACTTTTTTTTCACAACTTTTCCATATGTTTCAATTGCAGTTTCCTTAATTAAAATTAAGCAGTTTGATTATTTTTCTACATCTATGTTTGTGATATGTAGCCATTAATTTAGGTATGTCTGCAATATCAAATTACGTGATATTTATATTTAGAGGAGTGGGGGCGGGGGGGGGGGGTGTGAGAGAGTTTCTTGGAGTCTATGGTTTAAAAAATCTCTCATTATAAGGGAGTATACATGGGCCTCTTCTACATTACCGAAAATGACAACAGCACAAATTGCTAAATTAAAACCTCTCTGGTGTCAGTCAAAAACAAGCAATATTCTTTGTGAGGATTTTATTTAAAAAAAATCCGACTTCATTAGATTGTGTACGTATGTAATATTTTGGCTGTTGGTGCTCCACGCCTGCTTTTTATTAATGCTGATTAAATATGAAGGTAATATTTACATTTATATCACTCCAACAATTCTCTTAGTTCACAGGGACTGCAACCATATAGTGTGACATTACTAGAAAAATGGAAGGCTCGAATTAATAGTCTTTGGCATCAGGTGCTCCTCTGTAAGGAAGTTTAATGCACGCACCCATGTCATTTGACACTACAATATTGTGGAAAAAAAATTAAACGAAATACTAAAAAGAAAAGCATGGCAAAGAGCCTAACTTGTAGCCGGAAGGAAAAATAAAAAACAATTCCTTTTTTTAATATTATACTGTACCTGTAAAATGCATTTTGTGTTTAT
Organism: Syngnathoides biaculeatus; assembly: GCF_019802595.1. NCBI lineage: Eukaryota > Metazoa > Chordata > Actinopteri > Syngnathiformes > Syngnathidae > Syngnathoides > Syngnathoides biaculeatus. Next base: position 21,960,308 of record NC_084644.1, on the reverse strand, counting down.
GGGTCCCGTCTCCACCAGATGGCCCCACACAAAGTTAGACGCATTGGTTGAATATTATCCATCCATCTATCAATCCAGATTTACATCGCTTGGCTTCATTAAGGGCTTGAGTTAACCTCTCCAAGTTGAATTTGGTTGAGAGGCGGAGTGGGTACACCCTGGACTGATCGCCTGTCAGAACTGTATTTTTTGTGGTGTGAGATTGCACTACGCAACGCAATTAATGTACAAAACCCATGTCAACCACAATGTTATTCAGTTGAAATATACCACGCTCAAATTACTTTTCACGTAGCCGTTAAAAATTAAACACGCTTACACACGTATCAAACGTATCAACACCATATCAGGCGAAGAAGATGCATGACTGCAATTCATTTGTTATGCAGCAGATGGTAGTACTAATACACTTACCAAGAGGAACTTGAGAACTGGTGATTCAGCTCACAAAAAGTCAAATTCGGCCTACCCGTATGTCGGCCTTATTTGTATTTTAAATGAAAACCTTAAATGCAGGAATTTGCTTTTATATTTATAAAGGCAACACAGATTGCCTCGCTCACATCAGTATTTTGTTTTTTTTTTTTAGGGGGGGGCCAATTTTTGGCAGATTTTAGTAAGCAAGGGTTCATTTATAATCTTTAGCCTTACTTTGTGGAGTTTGCATGTTCTCCGTGTTTTTTTTTTTTTTTCAGGTCTTCCAGCTTCCTCCTACTTTCCAAAAACATGCACGTTAGATTCATCGAAGACTCAAAATTCTTTGTACTCAACTTACAGTCTCCTGTTTGCAGAAGACTTCATGGACAAAAATAAAGAGGATGCATCAGAAGATGCAAACCACTCATTATCAAGAAAAGTAGGAATTCCTGCTGAAATCTGCCAAAACCTACAGAGACAAACCTAAAAACTCTTTGAGGCAAAGATGAATCTCTTCAAAGTGAAGAACAGATTTGCTTAGGGTGACTTCAGTCAAATTCAGTGTCATGGCTTGAGATTGCATGCCTTCTTACAGGACATGCGCCTTACTCCTCATTAATGAACAACAGCATGATGGACCCATTTTAATATCTCGCTAAAATAAACTAAAACTAAAATTAACTAAATTGGTACATAAAATCTCTTATTTTCCACACTTCCACTTTTTAGCTGCTTATCCTCACAAAAGTCGCACGGAGTGCTGGAGCCTATCCCAGCTGTCAACGGGCAGGGGGTACACCCAGAACTGCCAGCCAATCGATTATTATTATTATTACTTCCAAAAACAACAAAGGACTTCATTAAGGGAAAGAGGTGAAAAGTTTAGTTTTTGTGAAATAAATCTCCATTCTAAAACCCCATTGAAAGAGGAATTACCTGGAAATCACATCAAAACTGTTCATCTCTTGTCCCATTCATTTCATGATGTCAAACAAATGTTTTAAGTCTACAGCTAAATTAAAGCAATTAGCCTCATTGTTCCAATACTTTTGGAGGTTCATGGCATTCAATATCAATACCATTTAGTTACAGTACAGCGTGTCCAAAAAAGTGTGTATACATTTTTTTGGGACACTCTGTATAGAGCTCGTGCACCTACGTCACCAAAATTATGCGACTGGCCATATTGCCGGTCAAACAAAGCATTGTTCAATGCCAAGTCCATTGAGAAAAAACAAAAATATACCTTATAGCACGACACCCAGAGTTTTGTCCGATGCCGTCAAACATAAATGAACGTATATGGAAAAATGAGAGACACTTGGCATAGCGGCCCCATATTTAATGCGGAAGTCGATGATTTTGCTGATAAGAAATTGGACTTTAAATTCGCTTCCACTTGTCTTGGACAACTGTATATACACGTATCTGGTGAGTAAGTTGTCGAGATTTTGACAGAAAAGTTTGAAAGTGTAGTCTGGAAGCATACAAATACTTTGTTGCTGGATCTATGCCCAATCAGGAATAAATCCCACGTAGTGATGGATCCACCCAGATTTTTTTTAAATACAAATGCCAATATTTAAATAAATGACCCCTGGTTTTACGCAAACTCGCATTCATTAACTATGATTGGAAAAAAAGAGGACAGGGAGTCGTCTCCTCCGTACACAGAAGCGTATTGAGGCCACACGCACACACACACCTCTAAACTTCTCTGCGACAGACTTTTTTTTTTTTTTTTAAATATGCGTTGTTCTCAAATTAATTGATTTGGCATTATAAATAATAATTGGTAATTTGAGACTAAGCATAATTCCTACAAGAAATGAAGTGATCGCTACACAGGCATGTGTATTTGGTTGGGCCCAATCCATCACGTTTAAATTTCCGAAATTCATCAATCTTTTCTGGTCTTTTCAGATGGTATTCCATAGAACGATCTCTTTCAATATCTGTCGCAACAACCAACAGCACAAGAAGTCTCAGGCAATATGTACATCTCCTCCGGTTCAATGTCTTCCACAATGTCGAGCAGCTCTGTTTGACCGGCAATATGGCGCCGTGAAAATGGTGACGTCACGTGCTTTGCATTACTTTGGTAATTTAACCAAAAAAAAAGATATATTATGTTTTAGTTGGGCTGGTGGTTCATAATTCTGGTTATGGAATGTGGACAACTGATATAAATCATGTATTCATCCATCCATCCATCCATCCATCCATTTTCTCTACTGCTTATCCTCACTAGGGCTGCAGGCATTCTGGAGCCTATCCCAGCTATCTTCTGGTGAGAGGCGAGTACACCCTGAACTGGTTGCCCACCAATTGCAGGGCAGACATAAACAAGCAATCGTCCACACTCACATTCACACCTATAGACGGGAGATTTAGAGTCTTCAATCAACCCATCATGCATGTTTTTGGGATGTGGGAGGAAAATGGAGTACCCAGACAAACCCGATGCAGGAATGGGGTGAACATGCAAACTCGACCCCATACCTCAGAACTGCGAAGCCAACGCTCTGACTAGTCGGGCCTCATGTTGGTAATTTGGCAACCATTCATAAAATTCAGTTTACTCATTATGACATTTTACATAATAGTAGGCCTGAATGTTGAGACTATATCACTTTCCTGAAATATGCTTACTCAAAAAATTATTGCAAGTGCAAAATGGTTCCATCTCTTATTGAAAAAGCTTTGATTCATCACGCATTTAAGAAACTATTAATTCAATAATGAACATTCTATTACTCTTAAATTAACAGACTCAAATTGCTTTTAAACTCTCGTGCTATCCACATTGAACAGAACTCAGAAAGTAAAGCCTATTTGGTCAGACTGTGTCTCAAACTCTCTGAATGTTTATATGAAACAGCACAGCAGCCAGACAAATGTTGCTAATGTGGAACTCGGACACGTGCACGCAGTGACATATGAATACTTTCAGGACAATTTTCCAGTTTAGCAATCCAGGATTTGTGCAAAAAGCCACAAAGGAGACACAGCAGTAATGTGTTCCGACTGGAGGCAGACCCTGATCAATGCCAAAGTGGGAAATCTCCTTCATCTGGAGGTCTCCTCAATCCTGGCCTGGCATGGCTTTCTGGGAAGTGAGGAAAGCCGAGGTCTTGAGTCACACTGCTTGTTGGGTCAGGGTGGTTTCAGACTGTTGAAAAAGAATTATCTTGGAGGGCCCATTATGGAGTGTGTATTCTCACAAGGGGGAGCAGGGATTCCCTTTGACAAGACCCACCCTTTATTTTCTTATGGAGAAAAGATAGGGTGAGTGGACAGAGGGAATGTTGGACGGTGGGGGGTAGGTGGTGATCTGTGAAATTATATTGTCCAAATGTATTTACATGCAAAACCACAATCGCTTGAGAATAAAGAACGTATTTGGCAAAAGATCTTGCTTGTTGGTGCACAGATGTGTGCAGCAAGCATAGCTCTCTGTATGTGCCTATGTGCATTTCTTAGTGTGCTTGTGTGTGTTCTTTTAATTTTTTTATTTTCGAGGGAGGGGCCACATCACTGCTACCGATCTCCTTTTACTGGAGAATGATTCGGGCCCCAGACCATTTCCCAAAAGCCATAGCAGTTATATTTGTGACACATGGGAACTGCTGAGTAACGCTGCCTCCTGCTGCTCGAGCTGACGGGCCAACAAACCACGGAGGCATCTTTCACGGTGGGAGTGTGTCATAATCATAAACCCATCATGTATCTATGATCTCCAGAGAGTAATGCAAGACAACATACCATATGCTGGGATGACACAAGATCTGTGTATTTTTTTTCATTTTTTTTACTACTTATCCTCTTTAAGGTCATGAGGAAGCTGGAGTCTATCTATGAATCCAGAATGAGGAGGCAGGGTACACCCTGTACTGACGATCAAGTGCTAAGCACAAAGGAAAGCTTCTAGTTGAAAAAAATAATCATTGCTAGAGACAAATGGAAGGAATGAAACTGGTTGATGAACTGTGAAACTATTGAATGGAAATTTTAAAAAGAAGCAAATTTCTTGGTCTTTGTAAGAAAATGCAGATGAAATGTTTCAGCGCTGAATCAGTCTCTCAACTGGTGACATTGCACAGTAGGTCTGCACGTTATCTTATGAATTAAGATCAGTGTTAAAAAAATAAAAAATAACTTGTAATCTTTATTGATAATCAGCAAAATTGTCCAATCTTTCTTTCCCACCCAGCCAAAAGGTCAGTTTAAAATGACGTGTGCATTTTTTTTTTTTTTTTTTGGTGGTGTTGGAGTCAAGGCAAACCATGGAGGATTGAAAAAGTGGAGGAAAGTACGGAGGCAAAGCAGGAGTGAAGGACTCCCCAAAAATATTTTAATTTCCAAAACAAAGGGCAAACAAGGATCTTGGTGATGAATACTCAATTAACAAAGTCCAAAAATCTGATTTGCCACAACTGTGTGTTGAATTACCCAACAACAGGGCAAAAACATCGAATGACATTGTGAAAAAAAATGAAAATTTACTTTCTCATCATGAAGGCATTTATGCAGGTTTTGTCTTCCCACTGTTACATTTCAGTTTTTGTCTGAAATATGGAAGATTGGATGTGCTACTCAGTTACCCCTTTCTTAAGCCTCTCAGCGCTATTCATAAATAATAGTGAATTGAATAAGTATTACAAGGTTTTTTAAAACCTCTGTTACAATTATATGGGTGGCGAGCCACATGCTGGGACATCTGTGCTGATTTTCAGTTTGGTTAACTTGCCCCCCTTCTCTGCGCCGACATTCCACCAGTTTTAATGCATCATACACCCGTCTGTTGGGGGAGGGCAGAGTCGGGCTGGGGAGGACACTCGCCCAGGTGTTATGGAACCATGTCCTGCTCTCTGCCCCACCATGCCTTTCTCTTGCTGAGTTTTACAGCACTACATACATCCACACATCCTTTGGGAGGCTGTTGGGCTGGGTGGGTGTGACAGTTACGGGTTAGTGTTGTTTAATGGATGAAACGCCACCAGAGACAAACACATTATGGAGATAATGGTTGTCAGTCAGAGACCTGGTAACCACAGTACTTAAAAGAGTGTGTGGTGAGTTTTCACATTTCTTTTGGCTTGACTCCTTAGACCTGAACCAACCCCCATACCCCCCCACTCTCCCTTTCCCCATTTGGGCTCTGTCTTTCTCTCCCTCTCTTGGCACACTCGCCCATCCTTGCTCAGGACAACCGAACACTTAACATTGGGTTGCTGTTGGATATATATTTATATATATCACATTTGCTTTCTTGGGTTTTTAATGCTTATGTGATGCAATGCAATCGAGAGGCACATTGGGTGCCATGGAAACTTTGCTATGACATACTTTAACAATGTGATGCAATCAATTTACATTGGGTGCCATGGAAACACCAGACAGGGATGCAGAAGACAACAAAGACTGACGATATCCAGAGGTTGGTCAAGACATCGCAAAGACTCACATGGACTATTTTTGTCATGGTTGCTTAGGGTTGTTTGTCACAATTTGCTTTGTGTGATGCGGACCACGCTAAGGAATAAAAAAGTGGAGATGTGGAGATGGGATTAGAATGTGTTTTAGATTGTGAAAGAGACACATCCCACGTTCTCCTCACGAGCAAGAAGTTCCTCTTGTCTTCCTTCCTTGATAATTTTACTTTAAATGTCCTAGGCTGTTTAAACCTGACAGTTAGTTGCCTTGGCCATTTTTGGGTGGCTACTGGCTCCTGCGTTGGACCCTGTTTTTGTGGCCCTCCGGGGAAGGTAGGGGCGGTGGCAGCTGTGGGACTTGCTGGGTGGGGGCTTGGGCATGTAGGGGCCCTGGTCCACTGTCCTTTCCACTCCCCTTTGTGATTAGTCAGGGAGCTTTGGTCAGGTTCGGGACCTCCCTGGTTCCTGGGGACTGTTGTGGATGTGTCTGTGGGGGTCAGGTCACCCTTCACCGATGTGCCGGCTCAGCAACTCCGTACACCATGTTACTCAAATGCATGTGATTTGGTGTTCATTCACTAATAAGTTTGATAGACAAACTAAAGGATTTAATTACCGTACTTGATCACTAAAAAGCACAGGTTATACTAACATTTCAACTCACAAGTTCTTCCAGATCTTTAGAGACTAAAAATGAATCCTACCACATCACTCACCAGTAGCACTGCCTTGCTCATTTTTTCATATCCCTTCCTGCCCTTTTCTGGTAAATTATTGCATGTCCTCACAGGGTGAGTGTATATATATATATATATATATATATATATATATCCTCGGTGAGGAAGCAGGAACCATAACAACGCATGCAACAGCTCAGAACGAAGGCCTCCCTAGACGCGGCCGCGGGCTGGTCGCCAAGGAAGCAGGAGCGTGGGGCAACCACAGACCGGTCGCCGATGAAGCAGGAGGGTGGGGCGACCGCGGACTGCCATCGCCGCCGTCGGCTGGACAGGAACGTGAGGCGGCCGCTGAACCGTCACCACCGTCTGCTGGACAGGAACGTGCCAAAAAAAAAAAATCTCCAACTGCAACATACAATCAAAACTGCTGAATAGATTGTTGGAACCACCTTACCTACTCTTGAAGACTTGCACACCACTCAAACTAGGACCACAGTGAGCAGGATCCCTCCACATCCTGGCCACCAGCTCCTCCACCACCTTCCATCAGATCGATCAATGCAGATCAAAAGTAGCTGGCATTCAAACAGTATCTTTCCCACTTGTAATTAAGTCATTAAAGTCTTGATCAGCGGACCTACTATTTTGTGCCTTGCGCCGTTTTTGGGAAATGCCCTCACACCCTGCAAATTGAATCAGTATTACTATTAGTAATATATACTGTAGATTTGTCATTTTAAACTGCACCCATTGCACAATTGTCATTGCACTGGTCTATAATGGTGGACCGCAAACGGGTGAGGGCACAGTGTATAAGCTTAACATTTTGTGGGGGTTGACTAACTGCTCTAAATGACAGAAGACTCTGCATCCTTGTACAACTATGACTCTTATAAGACATAGTTTCCTATTAAATCCATGTCTACTGTTCTTCATTCTTTTTAGTTAGTTTGTTCTTCTCTGTACTCAACTTGAATGTCGTACCAGGGTGTCACTGATAACCGGAGACAAATTCCTGATGTGTTGTTACATGCTTTGTCATTAAAACTGATTCTGATCCTGATGGAGTGGTGGTACTCTCGCCTGACTTTGCTGCGGGCAGCATGGGTTCAGTTCTCACTTGTCCGTGTCTATATGTGCCCTGGTGACCAGTTCAGGGTGTAGTCTGCCTTTTGCCCAAAGTCAGCTGGGATAGGCTCCAGTGCTCCGCAAATCTCACCAGGATAAATGGTGTTGAAAATGGATGGATGGATTTTTTTGTAAAAAATTTTTTTGTTTAAATCTTATTTTTGAGTTATTCTGATAAAAAAATAGATTCAAACATGTGATTCTGATTCTGATCATAGATTCAATTTTGGAACATCCAAATTAATCTCACATATCACCATTGTACTGAGCAAATACCACTTCCTAAGAATAAACAATTGTGGTTACATCAAACCCAATGCTTTGTATGAATACCAATATCTATGTGCACAAGTTGCAGTATGAACGACAGCCATGCCCAGTTAGAAAACAAAAGTATTTGCGGTATCACAAGGGATTTGGAAATCTGGCAATAAAAACACCAACTCCCAGAAATACAGTATGTGTACACACTTCAGCGATGGTCTTTGCAAATATGTACCAGTATCTATCTATATCTATCTATCTATCTATCTATCTATCTATCTATCTATCTATCTTCTATCTATCTATCTATCTATCTATCTATCTATCTATCTATCTATCTATCTATCTATCTATCTATCTATCTATCTATCTATATCTATCTATCTATCTATCTATCTATCTATCTATCTATCTATCTATCTATCTATATCTATCTATCGAGTGATGGCATTGCTCTTCCTTGTATTCTTCTTCTTCTTCTTCTTTTACTTTCGGCTTGTCCCGTTAGGGGTCGCCACAGCGTGTCATCTTTTGCCATCTTAGCCTATCTCCTGCATCTTCCTCTCTAACCCCAACTGCCCTCATGTCTTCCCTCACCACATCCATAAACCTTCTCTTTGGTCTTCCTCTCGCTCTTTTGCCTGGGAGCGCCATCCTCAGCATCCTTCTACCAATATACTCACTCTCTCGCCTCTGAACATGTCCAAACCATCGAAGTCTGCTCTCTCGAATCTTGTCTCCAAAACATCCAACTTTGGCTGTCCCTCTAATGAGCTCATTTCTAATCCTATCCAACCTGGTCACTCCGAGCGAGAACCTCAACATCTTTATTTCTGCTACCTCCAGTTCTGATTCCTGTTGTTTCTTCAGTGCCACCGTCTTTAATCCGTACATCATGGCCGGCCTCACCACTGTTTTAAAAACTTTGCCCTTCTCCTAGCAGATACTCTTCTGTCACATAACACACCAGACACCTTCCGCCAGCTGTTCCAACCTGCTTGGACCCGTTTCTTCACTTCCTGACCACACTCTCCATTGCTCTGTATTGTTGACCCCAAGTATTTGAAGTCGTCGACCCTCGCTATCTCTTCTCCCTGTAGCCTCACTCTTCCCCCTCCACTTTTCTCATTCACGCACATATATTCTGTTTTACTTCGGCTAATCTTCATTCCTCTCCTTTCCAGTGCATGTCTCCATCTTTCCAATTGTTCCTCTGCATGCTCCCTGCTTTCCCTGCATATGACAATATCATCTGCGAACATCATGGTCCAAGGGGATTCCAGTCTAACCTCATCTGTCAGCCTATCCATTACCACTGCAAACAGGAAGGGGCTCAGAGCTGATCCCTGATGCAGTCCCACCTCCACCTTAAATTCCTCTATCACACCTAAGGCACACCTCACCATTGTTCTGCTGCCATCATACATGTCCTGTACTATTTTAACATACTTCTCTGCCACACCAGACTTACGCATGCAGTACCACAGTTCCTCTCTTGGTACTCTGTCATAGGCTTTCTCTAGATCCACAAAGACGCAATGTAGCTCCTTCTGACCTTCTCTGTACTTTTCCACGAGCATCCTCAAGGCAAATAATGCATCTGTGGTACTCTTTCTAGGCATGAAACCATACTGTTGCTCGCAGATACTTACTTCTGTCCTGAGTCTAGCCTCCACTACTCTTTCCCATAACTTCATTGTGTGGCTCATCAACTTTATTCCTCTATAGTTCCCACAGCTCTGAACATCCCCTTTGTTCTTAAAAATGGGAACTAGAACACTTTTCCTCCATTCTTCAGGCATCTTTTCGCCCGCTAGTATTCTGTTGAATAAGTTGGTCAAAAACTCCACAGCCATCTCTCCAAATTGCTTCCATACCTCTACCGGTATGTCATCAGGACCAACTGCCTTTCCAGTTTTCATCCTTTGTAGTGCCTTTCTGACTTCCCCCTTAGTAATCATTTCCACTTCCTGGTCCTTCACTCTTGCCTCTTCAACTCTTCCTTCTCTCTCATTTTCTTCATTCATCAACTTCTCAAAGTATTCTTTCCATCTATTTAGTACACTACCGGCACCAGTCAACACATTTCCATCTCTATCCTTAATCACCCTGACCTGCTGCACATCCTTCCCATCTCTATCCCTCTGTCTGGCCAACCTGTAGAGATCCTTTTCTCCTTCTTTCGTGTCCAACCTGGTGTACATGTCTTCATATGCCTCTTGTTTAGCCTTTGCCACCTCTACCTTTGCCCTATGTCGCATCTCGATGTACTCCTTTCGCCTCTCCTCAGTCCTCTCAGTATCCCACTTCTTCTTCGCTAATCTCTTTCCTTGTATGACTCCCTGTATTTTGGGGTTCCACCACCAAGTCTCCTTCTCCCCTTTCCTACCAGATGACACACCAAGTACTCTCCTGCCTGTCTCTCTGATCACCTTGGCTGTCGTCGTCCAGTCTTCCGGGAGCTTCGGTTGTCCATCGAGAGCCTGTCTCACCTCTTTCCGGAAGGCTGCACAATATTCTTCCTTTTTCAGCTTCCACCACATGGTTCTCTGCTCTACCTTTGTCTTCTTAATCTTCCTACCCACCACCAGAATCATCCTACATACTACCATCCTATGCTGTCGAGCTACACTCTCCCCTACCACTACTTTACAGTCAGTAACCTCCTTCAGATTACATCGTCTGCACAAAATATAATCTACCTGCGTGGTTCTACCTCCGCTCTTGTAGGTCACTATATGTTCCTCCCTCTTCTGGAAATAAGTGTTCACTACAGCCATCTCCATCCTTTTTGCAAAGTCCACCACCATCTGCCCTTCAAAGTTCCTTTCCTGGATGCCGTACTTACCCATCACTTCTTCATCGCCCCTGTTTCCTTTACCAATATGTCCATTACAATCTGCACCAATCACACCTCTCTCGCTGTCTGGGATGCTCAGAACTACTTCATCTAGTTCCTTCCAGAATTTCTCTTTCAACTCTAGGTCACATCCTACCTGTGGTGCATAGCCGCTAACCACATTATACACAACACCCTCAATTTCAAATTTTAGTCTCATCACTCGATCTGATACTCTTTTCACCTCCAAGACTTTCTTAGCCAGCTCTTCCTTTAAAATAACCCCTACTCCATTTCTCTTCCCATCTACTCCGTGGTAGAATAATTTAAACCCTGCTCCCAAACTTCTAGCCTTACTACCTTTCCACCTGCTCTCTTGGATGCACAGAATATCAACCTTTCTCCTAATCATCATGTCAACCAACTCCTGTGCTTTTCCTGTCATAGTCCCAACATTCAAAGTCCCTACACTCAGTTGTAGGCTCTGTGCATTCCTCTTTTTCTTCTGACGCTGGATCCGGTTTCCTCCTCTTCTTTGTCTTCGACCCACAGTAGCTGAATTTCCACCGACGCCCTGCAGGTTAGCAGTGCCGGGGGCGGGCGTTGTTAACCCGGGCCACGACCGATCCGGTATGGGATTCTTTAGATGAACGCTCATATTTGTTTGGCACAGTTTTTACGCCGGATGCCCTTCCTGACGCAACCCTCTGCATTTATCCGGGCTTGGGACCGGCCTACAGATTGCACTGGTTTGTGCCCCCATAGGGCTGCATTATTGCTCTTCCTTGTATTGGTCATTAATTATTTGTGTGACTCATTCTGAGTAAACCTCAAAAGAAACATTGTCATTAAAAAATGAAATAGTTGATTTGCAATGCGGGTAGCCATTATGATGGTAACATTGGCAGCAACTAATGTGAAGCAACAAATAAAAATTAACCCAAGATCCCAACCGTTGATGAAAAGAAATGGTAATTTGACTGCTTAATTTATTGAGTGCATACTCAAAATGTGTTTTTATTAGCAACCATGCAAGTCATCAGCAAGAGAAGAAGCCAACTTTTCCTATGTTTTGGGATGAGGGATCCCTTATTACACGATTATGCTATTTGGTTTCAGAGCAGAGGGTCCAAACTGCAGCATAAGGGTATTCCTCTTTATTGGGCTCACTGACTTAGGTCAGAAGAACTACTGTAGGACACAAACGAAACATCTGTCATTGCATCGGTTTCCAGAAACCAGGGATTTGCTTAGGGATGAATGGTGAAAAAGAAAGGGTGTCAGATTGAGCCACACTGCAAGGCAGCACAATCTCTCCCAGTTGAGCACCACTTAATTGTGTCAGGTTTCATCTCAGCAGAAATTCATTGGCGTGAAAAGCAAACGCAAAAAAAAAAAAAAAATCTAGCTCCAATGGTGTTAATGTGTGTTTGAAAATGTGAGGAAATATTTGAATCCAGTTATTTGTGACTCATTTGGACCACATGGATTATTTTTCATGTGGACACTCATTGAAATCTGGACTTTGTGACTCTGTCAAGCATATGTAACATATTAGTGTTAATGTGAGTAGTTGTTAATGGCCAAAAGAATGAGAACACAGCCTGATGGAAGCCCGACATCCTTGCTATCAGTGCACAAGTGACGTAAAGGAGGTGAAGGTCATGCCTCGGCCTCAGATGTCACCCAAGCCTTGAGCGTCACACTTTGTGGCTTATTCCTCATGTGATACATTCTCACACCACTTGTATCAGTGCCAGATGGGGGTGAATCAACTGAGGTAGCTGACTAATAACATCGCTTGAATCACATTTTTTGAAGGCATTATTCTGTTGCTACAAGTCCAACTCAGTGTGACAAAACCACAAAGAACAAAATCCCATTTATACTCCATTGTGCTTGTGTACATGTCGTGTCAGTGACAAAACCTATGCATATGCATGGGGAGGTTGAACAGGATAATGATTGTGCGCCCTTATAGTTGCATTATAATGCATTTCATTTTCTACTCTATTTCTATGATCGTGGCTCATGGCTCAGAGTTTAAAAAAATTCATACCTGTGTTAATGGCAAGCTGTATTTATACACACGGCATGAAAATCTTTTACTCTATGACCCCTATTTTACTGGAGGCCACATCTATGGCGGGATATAAATGCTGATGTATCCTGATTTTTGTGCAAGTGTAAGCCTTGTAGCACATTTACCAATTTAGTGGGCCGAATTGCCGCAAACCAGGCTTTCCAGCGCAGGGACGGAATGCTCTTGAAGATGAACCTCATGGGGTGACAATTTGGAGGCAGAAAGTTACTCAGCACTTACACTATCACAGAACAAACTGATGGCGTACCTGGTCTGACGCATTTTTGGGTAATTTTCTTATTATGTAAATGTAATGGTGTGATGTTGTGCCCTAAATAGGAACAGGACGTGAAAGCGGACTTTTATTTTGTAAGGCAGCACTTTCTCTCTCATTTATTCCTTTTTGTTCTTTTCAACATCATTAATGGTATAAGGAATTGTGTGTTTAAAAATATTTATTGTAGGGGGAAAATGCCTTTGAATTGTTGGTGGAAGATCTAAGAAACACAGAAAGTAGGCTGTGTGCTTTATTTCAAAGCCACACTTATTGCGTGCCGGGGATGGAATACTTCCTCTTGTTTGTGAGATTCCCGAGTGCAAGGTACGCACTTTGTTCTCTCCACATATTTTTATTATTTTGTTGTAGAATGTATATATAAATTAGTTTAAAACATTTGCAAAGCGGGTGTAGTCACAGAGGTGCAGTGTTGAAAGTGTTTCATTAATTTCAAACATAAACCAGCTAGCTGTAGAAGTGGAGACGTTGAGGTCCGTGTGCATTGTTAGACGACCATGTGGTTTGTGTGGTGCGATGTAAATCATATGTTATTTGTTTTTGTGACATGTTTCCTCTTGTTTGTGAGATTCTTGAGTGTAAAAGTTTTGAGGGTATTTGTGAAGAGAAATCTGTGAACATTCGTGAATGTCTCCTTTATAATACAGAGAAAGAATTAAACCAAGTTGAGACCATTCAACGTATGTGTCTTATTCATTCAACATCCAAAAAAATACACAAAGCAAAGTTACATAATCATCCTCAGTTATGCAGCCATCCCACTATTGATTCTGCCAGGTTGTGCAGGTCGAAATTAGCCATACTGGTTTAACCTGCACCTGGCGCACAGTTGTAGCACCTGCTGCACCGGATTTATCAATCCCAAAAATTGGGCCTTCTATCTGTATATAACTATTATACGTTTAGATATAAGAATGCCATTAAATGATTTACAGATTACAACCAGTTAACCCTTTTGGATGACAAAATATAGAATCTTTCATCTGTCAAATGGACTAGAGTCCCGATATAGTGTCTGAGTTGTAAACTTTCTAAAAAATTGGGTGTGAGCAAGTTAAGTAAATGCCTTATTTCTAGGATCAAAAGGATAAACCTCCAAACGTGAAAACAAATGTGGACCTTGAAACCATCAGAGACCCTCACACTACCAATAACCCAACCACCACCCTCTCCAGCCCCCTCCCCTAAAAAAATGCAACGACCACTTCGATAGCTGCCATGGTTTCCAGGCAACTCACGCAAACAGCAGGAAACACAAGAGGGGTCCCATCACAGAGGGTGCATGAAAAAAACAAAGTACTGACTCGAGAAATCATTGAAAAAAAAAGAGGAAGCAGACATGAGTTGATCCCTTCTGACCCCTCCACACCCACTCCCAGAAACAAATGTCCGACGGTAATATTATTTTTGCTCTACTGTTCTGTTACAATAACAGAACAGAAGTATTTGACAGACAGAATCTGTCATTCAAAATTGCACCTCGTGTTAATTGGTGTGTAGAATGGATAACATAGTGAATACCAACACTAAACAAACGACGACACATTGGCCTCAAGTTCACCTGAGCAAGACCATGTAAATCTGGAAAAGAAGGAAACTTCAATTGCTTCTTTTCTTGCTGTCAATCACTGAGCACCCTTGACAATCCATCACGGATACAGTTTAGTGGCTATTTTCAAATTTGAACTGATAAAGAATGCAGCTCAAAGGCCGATGGCGAGACAGTTAGGTTTTAACATGTCTTGTAAGACATTGAGGTCTATGAGTGTCCTGCTTGTCTGCAATACAAAAAAGGTAATGGGGGGCCAAGCAAAATCAACTTTGGAACTGGGAGACTTCTGGAAACAATAGTCTTTTTGCATGTCATAATAAGGCAGAAATTTAAAGGTCAAGTGTCATCCCTATAAACATTCTAAAATAGATATTGTAATGAAAAATACATACAACATTATTCACTTCAATGTCTATATGAAAAAATAAATATCAACGGAGAGCGCGTCATCCATGCGCAAAGTTGTGGAAGTATCATTCAGCGACATCCAAGTGATCGCCATTTTGTCTGCATCCCTGTCCGTGACATCACCCCGGACATTCGTCATTGAAAACACGCTGTGGACCCTACTATGGGAGATGAACACATCCCTTCTGACACAGAAGCTCTTTTCAAAGAAGAGAACATCACACAACCGAGTGAAGTTACCAGAGCAATATTACCCTATTGTTTCGAGCCATATTCAGATGATATACGATCACGGCCAAACCGCGGCGGAGATGAGGCGTCATGGCGCCGGCCGAGAATGCCGGCAGCCGGCTCATTTTCACCGCAAAGCCGGGCCCCTTCATGGCGTTGGCGTCGCACGTGGCTGAGTGCACCATTGTGGGCAGCGTTGTTCATAGCCGCCGTCTTCCGTGAGCCCGACGCGGCAGCGTTTGCCGAAGCCATGACCGGTGGACGTGGCACCTTGGCCGGGTTGGCTCATTTTTGGTGCTGAGATGGCTTATCATGGCGCCAAGCTGGGCCACTTTACGGCGTTGTCGTCGCACGCGGCTGAGTGCGCCATTGCTGGGAGCGTTGTTCATAGCCACCGCTGTCCACGAGCCCAATGCAACAGCCTTCACTGGCAAGCCGACGCAGCAGCCTTATCGGCCGGGGTGGTTCATTTTTGCCGCCTAGATGGCTTATCACGGCACCGAGTTGGGCCGCTTTACGGCGTTGTCGTCGCTCGCAGCTGAGTGCATCATAAACAATATTTTATTGCTGCTGCCATTGGCAGTTTTGTTCATCGCGGACAAAGGTGGCAGCTATGAACAACCCTGTCGGCAATGGTACACTACGACTAATCCATTATTTCTACTGCACTTATGTGTGTGTAATGTAGAGCACCCAAGATGTAGGTTTAATCAATCTTAAATTGATCGTCATAAAAAATAACAAAAAGGCAATATTTGTTTCATAATCTTGTAAGTATTACTGGGACTCCCAAGATCACAACACCGTAAAGCGGCCCAGCTCGGCACCATGATAAGCCACCTCGGCACCAAAGATAAGCCAGCCCAGTCGAAGCCGTCACCGGCAGACGCGGCGCCGAAGCCGGCGAAGGCTGTCGCGTCATGCCCAGGCGGCCTGGCCGAAGCAATGCTCGTCCGCGAGGCACGATGCGGCACCCTTGGTGGGCGAGCTGACGCGGAAGCCATCCAACCCGCACACCGACACATTTAGCCTTCCTGTCATATGTACGCGGATCTCTTCTTACGTTATGAGAGACGAGTTATGTGGTACGCCCCAAACACGAAGGGACAACAAGCTACCTTCTTCTTCACGAATGCTCAGTTCAGTGCGTATCAAGTGAATAACACATTTCAGTGCTTTTGGGCTAAATTTATTCCATACAAGAATCAGCATCTGCAAGTGGTGTCAGAGTTTGGTCCACATTGCCAGCAATAAGTCGGACTTGTTTCTGGTGTTAACGAAGGAGCGGGAGATCGACAGACAGATTGGTGCAGGATCTGCAGTGATGTGGATTTTGTGTTGGTCTGTTGCTGTAAAAAGGGAGCTAAGTCAAAAGGCGAAGCTCTTAATTCACCAGTCGATCTTCGTTTCTACCCTCAGCTATGGTCACGAACTGTGGGTCATGTCCAAAAAACAAGATCCCGGATACAAACGGCAGAAATGAGTTTCCTTCGCAAGGTGTGCGGGCTCTCGCTTAGAGATAGGTTGAGAAGTATGGTCATCTGAGAGGGGCTCAGTGTCGAGCCACTGCTCCTCTGTATTGAGAGGAGCCAGATGAGGTTGCTGGTGCATCTGTACCAGATGCCTGCCGGAGGCCTCCATCGTAAGTTGTTCTGGGCTGATCTCACCGGAATGAGACCCCGGGGACCACCCAGGACACACTGGAGAGACTACGTTTCTCAGCTGGCCTGGGAATACCTCGGGATCCATCCAGAAGAGCTGGACGAAGTGGCTGGGGAAAAGCAAGTCTGGGTATCCCTACTAAAGTGACTGCCCCCCTGACCCGAACCAAAGAAGTGGTAGAAGATGGATGGATGTAAATTGCAAAACAAAAAATGCAAAGGATGATGGTCTGAGACTAATCCATTATTTCTAAAGCACTTTATGTGTGTGTAATGTAGAGCACCCAAAATGCAGGTTTAATCGATCTTAAAGTGATCGTCATAAGAAATAACAAAAAGGGAGTATTCGTTTCATAATCTTGTAAGTATTACTGGGACTGCAAAGAATAGCTAACACTTTTGGTGGTGAAGCATGTTGCATTGTCATATTATCTTAGAATCAGACTGATGAAATGGTCCTTTTCAGAGCTCTTGCTTGAGTAATCATCCGTGTTGAAGTAGGAAATTTGTCTCACAGGTCAAATATCACGGATGTATAGAAAGTGTTATTGGCCACAGGGTTTGAATTAGCTGCACATGTGGGTAAGATAAGAGGAGTCATCATGGAGCGCTTATCAAAACTCACTGTCAGCAAAACTAGTAGTAGAGATAAAAAAAAAAAAAAAAAACGTGGATCAAGTGCAGTAATAGGTCATTAGTTAACAGTACGCGAACATTCTTACCCCACAGAACCATTCTTTGTCTAGACATGAAGAAATAATGTGCAGCCTCAATAGACCTTTATAATTTTGGTTTCTTTAATGTGACGCTAAAAAGATAATACATGAAGGTACACTCATTTACCAGTTTTACTAGTCAGTTTCAACCCAAGTGGGGGACACTTTCCAAATCATTTCAAAATGCACCACAAATTCTCATCCAAAAACGCTTGCCAAAGTGTCTGCAGTTTTTGTCACAGATGAAGTTTTATTTGCATCGTGTAGCCTATAAATAGATATGGATACATCATGGTCAAGTAATCGAGATGTAAGAAGCTCAACATTCAGGTTGTGCATTAACTCCGCTTGATTGCATTAATCAGTTGTTCTTTCTACAGGATGTTATGTCAAAAAGTGTAATATCCTATTCCCCCCCACCCTCATTCTGCCGTCAATGACCATGTGACGATGACAGTCCTGCTTGTTTGATTGAAGAGACAGACATTTATGTTACTTCCTGTTCATAAGAGGAATCTCTAAAAAACCCAGTAGCTAAACATACAGCGGAGTCCAGACATGCCCAAGATAGCTCCAAGCAGTTCTCTATTAGGAGCACTGAAGTATGCACCTCTAAATATCTAAATTTTGAAAGAGGATAAAAAGGGAAGTAAAGTGAACTGACCAAGACGATTCACAATTTGCTTGAACTCTTAATTTAACCACATCACCAGCTATATCGGAAAAAATAAAAAAAGTCAAAAGATGAAGAGTAATCATGTCGGTGGTTACAGTTGCTACTGATGCTGAAGAATAACAACTGGGATGGCTGAGTAATAAACTTGTATCAACATGAGGAACACAATGGCGCGTTAAACGGTATTTAAAGCTGTCTGATTCAGGTTGTGGTTAGTAAAAAATAAATAATAATAGTGTAGGGAAGTCAAAATGGGATGCCAATTTGCAAATGTTTCCGGATATATCAAACAATGTTTGCAGGCATATAATGCGAGAGGCTCAACAGGGGAGCAGAGAGGTAGGATTTCCCATACATTAGCTATACTTTTTAGTATCCATGTTTATCTAACTGTATTACTTATAATTCCTAACCAACAATAAAAGCAAAAAAAAAAAAAAAACTGTGCCAAAATTCAGAATATAAAAATCCCTGGTCCGTGCTAATGGGAGCAAATCTTCCCGAGTGAGGTCAAGTTGTAGCCTGCTTCCTCGACAAAACCACACGTAGTAAATATTAGAGAGGATGCCAAGTACAGTATTATTAAAGCCAAATCCACTCTTGTCATTATTATATAGTCAGAACAACTGGTGATGATTCCCAGTCTATGATGGACCACAATGAAACACTGGAGCAAGCAAAGACCATTTTAAGGGTATAAACTGAGTTCATACGGTATGTATTTAATATTGAACTGCTCAACAATTGACAGTTCCTTTATGCGGCTGAATGAAGAAGCAAAAGCACAAAAAGATGCCAGTTCAACATCTCAATCGTGTTCACAAAGGCCGCATGTTTCTGTTTACACACCATGAGCAGTCAGCACTGTGCGCGAAACAAGAGCAAAGAGCAGGCAGCTCATAAATCTCAGTGTGACGCTCATACTCTCCACAGACATGTTGTGGCTTCTTTGTACGTGTGTTGTCACAAGGCCAAATGCAGCTGTACTGTAAATTAAAATATTATATTTGCAGAGAATATGACAAGCTCTTCCAGACCTTGCATCTGATCTGTGGCTTGTGAACATGAAAGAATCACATTAATCCATCCATTTTCCGTACGGTACTTCTTATCCCCACAAGGGGCGCAGACGTGTTGGATCTCAGCTGAGCGAGAGGCACGGAACACCCTGAATTGGTTGCCAGTGGCAATGGCAATGGCAATGACCTATGGCATCTCTCAAGGCTCAGTTCTTGGAGTCCTCCTGTTCAGCCTGTATGTGCTACCCAAGGGTCAAATGTTTCAAAACTTTAATTTTGACGATCAGAGTTATGCAGATGACACACAGTTATATTTATTTTCTTATAGTCAACAAATATTGTCACAATGATATAGTTATCTTTCTATTTTAAATTCTGTGAATTGCCCAAATACTTTGCAAAAAATGGTAATTCTATCAGGCGGCACGGTGGTGCAGCTGGAAAACGTCGGCCTCACAGTTCTGAAGATCTGTGTTCACACCTTGCCCTCCCTGTGTAGTGTTTGCATGTTCTCCCCATGCCTGCATGTTTTTTTTCCAGCGACTCCAGTTTCCTCCCACATCCCAAAAGCATGCAACATTAACTGGACACTCTAAATTGCCCCTAGGTGTGATTGTGAATGTGGAAGCCCAGGTAAATCCAGAGGGTTGCGTCAAGAAGGGGATCCAGCGTAAAACTGTGCCAAACATATATGAGCATTCATCATAAAAACTCCATAATGGTGAAGTCGTGGCCCAGGCTTCCGACGCCCGCCCCCCGGAACTGTTAATCTGCAAGGCGTAGGTAGAAATTCAGATAATGAAGGTCAAAGACAAAAAAAGAGGATGAAAGTGGTTTAGTCGCCAGAAGAAGAAGAGGAATGCACAGATCATACAGGTGTGTGTAGGGACTTTGAATGTTGGGACTATGACAGGAAAAGCTCAGGAGTTAGTTGATATGATGATTTGGAGAAACGTTGATATATTGTGTGCCCAAGAGATCAAGTGGAAAGGGAGAAAGGCTACAACTTTAGGTGCAGGGTTTAAATTATTTTATCATGGAGTAGATGGGAATAGAAATGGAGTAGGGGTTATTTTTAAAGAAGAGCTGGCTAAGAATGTCTTGGAGGTGAAAAGAGTATCAGATCGAGTGATGAGAATGAAATTTGAAATTGAGGGTATTATGTATAATGTGATTAGCGGCTATACCCCACAGGTAGGATGTGACCTCGAGTTGAAAGAGAAATTCTGGAAGGAATTAGACGAAGTAGTCTTGAGCATCCCAGACAGAGAGAGAGTGGTGATTGGTGCAGATTTCAATGGACATGTTGGTGAAGGAAACAGAGGTGAAGAAAAAGTGATGGGTAAGTACGGCATTCAGCAAATGAACTTTGAGGGGGAGATAGTGGTGGACTTATCAAAAAGGATGGAATTGGCAGTGGTGAACACTTATTTCCAGAAGAGACAGGAACATAGAGTGATCTACAAGAGCGAAGGTAGAAGCACGCCGGCGGATTATATTTTGTGCAGACAATACATTCTGAAGGAGGTTACGACTGTAAGCTAGTGGTGGGGAAGAGTGTAGCTTGACAGCATAGGATGGTGGAATGTAGGATGACTCTGGGTAGGAAGTAGGTAGTGGTTAGGAAGATTAAGAAGACTAAGGAAGAGCAGAGAATCAGGAGTGGAAGTTGAGAAAGGAAGATTGTTGTGTGGCCTTTCGGAAAGAGGTGAGACAGGCTCTAGATCAGGGGTGTCCAAACTTTTTGCAAAGAGGGCCAGATTTGGTAAGGTGAAAATGTGTGGGGGCCGACTATTTAGCCTGACATTCTTTGAACCATTAACATTAAATACAAATTAACTTTTTGGGATTTTTTTTAAATTTAATTACAAATGGCATACTTTTACTTTTACATTTTTTTTTACATTTAGGTTTTTACCGAAATCACAAACCACAAAAAATTAAGAAAACTATAAAGGATATCTAAGTTCATGTGAAACATTACATATTATTCACTAATATATGCTCACTGTAGGAAAAGTGCTGAAAACAAAACAATGATCACTGCATATTCAAACTGTGATTTTGACCATCACAAAAAAAATAATTAACTGAGATTTAAGAATTTATTCAACTCAGAGGACTTAACAAAGGTCTTGCCTGCACTAATGTGAAGGGTGATACTGGGATCTTGACTGCAGTATGTAGTCCATGTCTGGCTCAAGAGCAGTGGTTTTGATGCGCAAGACGTCACGCAGGTGAGAGTCACTCAGTCTCGTCCTCATGCGGCTCTTGTTAATGTTCATAACGGAGAATGTCTTCTCGCACATGTATGTGGAGCCAAACAAGCTCAGCATTTTCTTAGCAAATGTCCGAATTGCTTGGAACCTGCCTTCATCCAGCTGGTGGTAGAAGTTGACAAGAGGGAGCTGTTGGTGCCGACTGCGATGCTCGGCGTCACACTGCAGCTCAATGAGCTCCAGTTGCAGGTGGTCTGGAGCGTCATCAGGGTCCACGGAGAAAGGAGAGGAAAAAAGCGTGATCTCCT
Source organism: Syngnathoides biaculeatus (assembly GCF_019802595.1). Classification (NCBI taxonomy): domain Eukaryota; kingdom Metazoa; phylum Chordata; class Actinopteri; order Syngnathiformes; family Syngnathidae; genus Syngnathoides; species Syngnathoides biaculeatus. Next base: position 21,938,377 of record NC_084644.1, on the reverse strand, counting down.
TTTCAATAGCTGCAAAGTCCCGAAAGCGCTGCTGAAACTCCTCAACCAGAGATGAGATGTCTGCTGCATACTTTGTCATTTGCGCACTGATATTGATCTGTGGGAAACTGGTCACAATTTCCTGCAGCAACGGGAAATGTGCGGTATTGGGCTGCGCCTGTGACAGGTGTCTTTGGAAAAGTAGCAGCTTGGTCCAAAGGCTTTGATGTGTGAATACAGTTGGCTTACCACTGCATTTTGCCCTTGAAGGCTTGTGTTCAGCGCATTCAGATGTCGCGTTATGTCAACTAAAAATCCCAAATCAGCCAGCCAAACAGGATCATTTAATTGTGGCATGGGTTGTCCCTTTTTAGTCAAGAATTGTCCAATTTCCTCCCTGAGAGAGAAGAAGCGCTGCAGCGCAGACCCCCGACTGAGCCACCTTACGTCGGTGTGATACAAAACATCTCCGTATTCAGCCTGGATGTCGAGAAGAAACTGTTGAAACTGGCGATGGCACAGCGCTTTGGAGCGAATATAATTAATAGTCTTTATCATCACGGTTTCATAACATTATCATATTTCATATATTTGGCACAGAGAACTTCTTGATGAATAATACAGTGGAGTTTAATAGCGCTGCCTCCTTCTTCGCTGACTTTGTTACAGACAAGGCTTGATAATCCACTCCGCTCGCCAGCCATGGCAGGTGCGCCGTCCGTAATAATCCCGGTGACTTTATTCCACTGTAGTTTCATGTCATCTACGGTGGAACAAACAGAAACAAATAAATCCGTTCCTCTTGTTTGGCCCTTCAGACTCTGGAGGTCCAGAAGCTCTTCACTCACGTTCATGTCATTGTCCACTCCTCTTAAAAAGATCAGTAACTGAGCGGTGTCGGACGCATCCGTGCTTTCATCGCACGCTAACGAGAAAAAGTCAAACTCAGTTCCTTTTGCCTCTAACTGTCTCTTAATATCTAATGAAACGTCTTCAATTCTCCGTACCACAGTATTACGAGCCAGGCAAATATTGGCAAACTCTTGCTTCTTCGCGGGACAAATTTTCTCAACCATTTCCATTACACAGTCTTTAATAAATTCACCCTCAGTGAAAGGTTTGCAGTGCTTTGCAATCAGCGTTGCCACTTCGTAGCTTGGCTTTGTGGCATTTTCATTTGACTCATGGACTCTTGTGAAAAAGCTTTGCTGTGCCGTTAAAACAGCTTCCAGTTGCTTCACTTTTTCACCGCGTTTGTTCCCAGTTAGCTTGTCGTAGCTAGCGTGTTTCGTCTGGTAGTGCCTCTTGATGTTGAATTCCTTGAAAACAGCCACAGTCTCTTGGCAAATTAGGCAGACACAGTTGTTTCGTATTTCAGTGAAAAAATACTCAAATTTCCACTTGTCCTGGAAGCGGCGGCCCTCGCGGTCAACTTTCCTTTTTTTGTTTACAGACGCCATGTTAGAAATGGGCTGGGCTGAAACGATCACGCAAGGTCAAGGGTCACGGCGGCCAGAGTGCGGCCACAGGGCTACTGCCATCTTCTGGTGAAATGAAAAATATGAAAAATAGCTTTTTGTACACATGTATTTTATACTGTGGTCAACAGTGCTGGCGGGCCGCATATTATTGATTTCATGATAGAGGCCGCGGGCCGGTAAAAATTTGTCCACGGGCCGTAATTGGCCCGGGGGCCGGACTTTGGACATGTCTACTCTAGATAGACAGGAAGAGCTCCCAGATGACTGGAATACTACTGCTAAGGTAATCAGAGAGGCAGGCAGGAGAGAAAGGAGAGAAGGAGACTTGGTGGTGGAACCCCAAAATATAGGAGGTCATCCAAGGAAAGACATTACCGAAGAAGAAGTGGGACATGGAGAGAACTGAGGAGAGGCGAAAGGAATACGTTGAGATGCATCGTAGGGCAAAGACAGAGGTGGCAAAGGCTAAACAAGAGGCATATGACGACATGTACACCAGGTTGGATACGAAAGAAGGAGAAAAGGATCTCTACTGGTTGGCCAGACAGAGGGATAGAGATGGGAAGGATGTGCAGCAAGTAAAGGTGATAAAGGATAGCGATGGAAATATGTTGACTAGTGCCAGTAGTATGCTTAGTAGATGGAAAGAGTACTTTGATAAGTTAATGAATGAAGAAAATGGGAGAAAAGGTCGAGTTGAAGAGGCAAGTGTGAATGACCGGAAAGTGGCAATAATTAGGAAGGGGGAAGTTATAAAGGCACTGAACAGAATGAAAAATGGAAAGACATGGATGACTCTGGCGGTGTGTAGGAAGATTAAGAAGACAAAGGTAGCGCAGAGAACCATGTGGTGGAAGTTGAGAAAGGAAGAATGTTGTGCGGCCTTTCAGAATGAGGTGAGACAAGCTCGGAAGACTGGACTACGACAGCCAAGGTGATCAGAGAGACAGGGAGGAGAGTACTTGGTGTGTCTTCTGGTAGGAAAGGGGAGAAGGAGAATTCGTGGTGGAACCCCAAAATACAGGAAGTCATAGAAAGAAAGGGATTAGCGAAGAAGAAGTGGGACACTGAGAAGAATGAGGAGACGCAAAAGGAGTACATTGAAATACGACGAAGGGCAAAGGTGGGGTGGCAAAGGCTAAACAAGAGGCATGTGATGACATGTACACCAAGGTTGGACACGTAAGAAGGAGAAAAGGATCTTTGCAGGTTGGCCAGACAGAGGGATAGAGATGGGAAGGATGTGCAGCAGGAAAAGGTGATTAAGGATAGAGATGGAAATGTGTCTACTGGTGCCAGTAGTGTGCTAAATAGATGGACAGAATACTTTGAGAAGTTGATGAATGAACAAAATGAGAGAGAAGGAATAGTAGAAGAGGCACGTGTGAAGGACCAAGAAGTGGCAATGATTAGTAAGGGGGAAGTTCGAAAGGCACTACAAAGGATGAAAAATGGAAAGGCAGTTGGTCCCGATGACATACCAGTGGAGGTATGGAAGCAATTTGGTGAGGTGGCTGTGGAGTTTTTGACCAATTTATTCAATAGAATACGAGCGGGTGAGAAGATGCCAGAAGAGGAGGAAAAGTGTGCTAGTCCCCATTTTTAAGAACAAAGGCGATGTTCAGAGCTGTGGAAACAATAGAGGAATAAAGATGATGAGCCACACAATGAAGTTATGGGAAAGAGTAGCGGAGGCTAGACTCAGTACAGAAGTAAGTATCTGTGAACAACAGTATGGTTTCATGTCTAGAAAGAGTACCACAGTCGTATTTATTTGCCTTGAGGATGCTCGTGGAAAAGTACAGAAAAGGTCACAAGGAGCTACATTGTGTTTTTGGAGACCCACAGAAAGCCTATGACAGAGGACCAAAAGAGGAACTGTGGTAATGCTTGTACAAGTTTGGTGTGGCGGACAAATGTGTTAGAATAGTACAAGACATGTATGAGGGCAGCAGAACAGTGATGAAATGTGCCATAGGTATGTCAGAAGAATTTAAGGTGGATGTGGTACTGCATCAGGGATCCATGCTGAGTCCCTTCCTGTTTGCAGTAGTAATGGATAGGCTGACAGATGAGGTTAGACTGGAATTCCCTTGGACCAGGAAGTTTGCAAATGATACTGTGATCTGCAGTGACAGCAGGGAGCAGGCGGAGGAACAATTAGAAAGATTGAGGTACGCACTGCAAAGGAGAGGAATGAAGATTACCCAAAGTAAAACAGAATATATGTGCATGAATGCAAAGGGCGGAGGAGGAAGAGTGAAGCTCCAGAGAGAAGCAATTGCGAGGGTGGACGACTTCAAATACTTGGGGTCAACAATACAGAGCAATGGTGAGTGTCCTAAGGAAGTAAAGAAACGGGTTCAAGCGGGATGGAACAGTTGGTGAAAGTTGTCTGGTGTTCTATGTGACAGAAGAGTATCCGCCAGGATGAAGGGCATAGTTTATAAAACAGTGGTGAGGCTGGTCCTGATGTACGGATTGGAGACATTGGCTCTGAAGAAACAACAGGAAGCAGAACTGGCGGTAGCAGAAATGAAGATGCTGAGATTCTCGCTTGGTGTGAACAGGTTGGATAGGATTGTAAATGAGCTCATTAGAGGGACAGCCAAAGTTGGATGTCTTAGAAACAAGATTAGAGACAGCAGACTTCAATGGTTTGGACACGTTCAGGGGCGAGAGAGTGAGTATATTGGTAGAAGGGTGCTGAGGAGGGAGGTGCCAGGCAAAAAAGCAAGAGGAAGACCAAAGAAAAGGTTGATGGATGACAGAGGACATGAGGATAGTGGGTGTTAGAGAGGAGGATGCACGAGATAGTCTTAGATGGAAAAAGATGACATGCTGTGGGGACCCCTAACGGGGCAAGCCAAAAGAAAAAGAAGAAGTGTGATTGTGAATGCGGCTGTTTTTTCTCTATTTGCCCTGCAATTGGCTGGCAACCAGTGCAGGGTGTACCCTTCCTCCTGCCCGTTGACAGCTGAGTTAAGCTCCAGCACTCCCGCGACCCTTGTGAGGGTTAGCAGCTAAGAAAATGGATGGATGGATGATAATTCTATGAAGTAGCCAAATGCTAAATTGTAGATTTTTGGTGTGAAACCTCTTTAATTCAAGTTAAAAGTGTTGATTGTTCATTTTAAATCCATTGTGATTCGAATATCTGCGTCTTTCCAAATACTGCTCCCAGATAAAAATGGCACAGAAAAACACAACAAATGGCTTGTAGAGTTGTTTTTCAACGATTGTAGGTTCCATCCTCGGGTCCACAATATAAATGACAATGCATCCTTGAGCGAGAAATAAAAATGCTCAGTTGCTCTCAATACTGCATCATCAATGGATGAATGAAAACAGTGTTCAAACATTTGACTACCTTGAAGCTATAAGAGTGCTGTACTGTCAAAGTGAACGCTCATATGATGAATTAGTCCATGCTCTGTTTGGAGAGAAAAAAGATACAAAATGCAGAATACTAGAAAATAATATCTCAGAAACAGTGACTCAAGTTGTATATTACTTTTCCATTTTGGAACTGAGTTTATTACAATCAAAACTGTCATGTGACTGCTGTTCAAAGCACATTTTGAAACCAGCAGACTTTAGTTCTTCCAACGAGCATGTAGTCCAACATTTAAAGTTTTTACTGGCACATGAGCGTTCTCAGAATGGATATTGTTTCGTTTGAAAACCTCATCTCATGAGGAATTACATTTTTGTAGGAGATTTGAACATAAAAAAATTAGTCACAATTCCACAACGGCACAGCCAAGCTTTTGACAAAATTCATATAAAAAGCTTATGAAACTGGGAAACACACCAATTTTACAAGAAACTATTAAGAGACAGTCTGATAGATTCCCAAGTGATGACATATCACAAGGAACAATTATGTTGAAAAAATAAGTCTGACTTGTGCATCAGTTTTGATTCCATCCATCCATTTTCTTTGCCGCTTATCCTCACAAGGGTCACGGGGAGTTCTGGAGCCTATCCCAGCTGTCAACGGGCAAGAGGCTGGTTGCAAGCCAATGGCAGGGTTAGGGTTCCAGCCGCACTCACACCTCTGGGCAATTTAGACTGTCTAATTAATGTTGCATGTTTTTGGGATGTGAAAGGAAACCAGAGTACCCGGAGGAAACCCACTCAGGTATGGGGAGAACATGCAAACTCCACACAGGCGGGTCTGGGATTGAACCCGGGACCTCAGAACTGTGAGGCCAACGCTTTACCAGCTGATCCACCGTGCCGCCAGTTTTGATTAATTTAATAAAATGTTATGATGTGACTGGAGGGCAATGTTAAATCATCTTTCCATCAATTCATCTAAGCCCCTTATCCTCAGTAATGTTTTGGGCGTGCTGGAGTCTAACCCAGCTATCTTCAAGCAAGTGGAGGGGTACATACTGAAGAGGCTGCCAGCCAATTGCAGGGCACAAATAAACAAACTCATATACACACCTACGGGCAATTTAGAGTCATCAATCAACTTACCACACATGTTTTGGGATACCGGAGAAAACCGGAGTACCCTGTGAAAACCCACGAGAACATGCAAACTCTACACAGGGTTGGATTTGAACCCCAGTCCACAGTGAGGCAGATATGGTAAGCAGTGACTAACTGTGCAGCCAATACTAAATTAATCAATATTATTTCAGGCTGTTGGTTTCACACTTGGCTGCATAAATTTAAGTGAAGCATTCCATTATCAGCTTGTAAGAATATGCTCCTTTTTAATGACCTATAGGCTGCTGAATACCTCGATGAGTTACCGGTAAAGAGAAGCTCTGAAATGTTCTTTTCTTCACAGACACTGAAGGTAATGACACTTTGCTCAATAACACAGAATCCATCAAGATAAGACAAGAGACTGCTACTGAACCATGCCACGCCACAAGGTTTTAAAACTGCTTGTCTACTAGTGAAAGCCCATCCTGCTGACGGTGCCAATCAGTTGCAGGGCTCCTTTTTATTTTTTCCTACCGCAGGTTTGTCTCATAATTCACGTCGACTATATGATGCCGCTTTTTCATCTTTGAGCTCACACGTGCACATCAGCCAAGCCACAGCTGACGCCAGAGACGGAGCTACTGCAGGCAAAGAAAACACAACACACTCACTTTCTCCCCATGCCGTCTGCTTGTGCCTACCTCCAAACTCGAGTCTGCTTCTGATTATGTGATCATCCTTTGGGTTTGCCATCAGCTTTTCAGACCCACAGCAGTCTCTTTTTATTTTTTTTCCTCCCTAGAAATCTGGCCCCTAACCAAAATGTATTACATAGGAGCTTGTCTAAGCCGCGGTTAATTGCCCTTGTGGCCAGTGATAGTCCAACTCATCTTGATGTATGGCTTTTTTCTTTAAAGCTATAAATATTTCCACATGATTTGTAACCCCCCTAATTTTGACTGTATGTGCCATATACATTCATAGTGCCAGTCATTAGAATCTGAGCTCCAAGCATCATTAACATTTTTCAAATTTGTATTATTCATGAGAACTGACAGCTATTTTGCTGAATACTCAACTTTGATAATCCCCACAGTATACCAGTGTCCTAAGGGAACTAATGGAATTACATTTTCAGTAAACAAGTCCTCCATGTGGTTTTACTTATCGGTACTACCTAACAAACACAAACTATATCACTGCTTCCTGATGGAATCTTTAACTGCATCAAGGTGATTATTGTTTGTCAATATGTGATATATGGCAAACCCCGTCAAGATTTACCTAAGAATTATATGTGGTGAAGGTGTTTACTTCTTCAGGTTGACTTAGTCAAACTGCATTTTCAGTACAGTAAATATAAGTATCAGATGATTTTAAATACGGTATTACACACTGGTTAGGGGGTCTGCCTCACAATTCTGAGGAACGGTGTGACTGTCGGAGCGCTCCCGGTGGTGAAAAGTCTCCTTTTGATTAATGCACATGCGCGTATATTTTGTAAGCTTCTGGCCAACATCCCCATCCATGCTCTAATGTGTGCCATTCAACAACTTTTCGCTGAGTGTGTATGCTCGCTAGGTACGCTCAGACCGTCACACCGGGGTTTGAAAACCCAGCCCTGCCTGTGTGGAATTTGCATGTTCTCCCTGTACCTGCGTGGGTTTTCTCTGGGCACTGTGGTTTCCTCCCACATCCCAAAAACATGCATTCATTGGAGATTCTACATTTCTTGTAATGTGAATGTGAGTGGAAATGGTCATTTGTTTATGTGTGTCCTGCACTTGACTGAAAGCCAATTCAGAGTGTACCCGCTTCTCACCCACACATAGCTGGGATAGGCTCCAGCACTCCTGTGACTCTTGTGAGGTTAAGGGACTCGGAAAATGGATGCACTGATTTTTTTAATGTCATTGTGACTTCAAAAATGTGACTTAAATTTAACAAATGATATCCACTGTCACCATATCATTGACATGTTTCAGTATGATACTTTGTTGACACGGTGGGACAGTGACGCAACTGGTTAAAGCGTTGAGCTCACTGTTCTGAGCACCGGGGTTCAAATTTCGGCCTGCGTGGAATCCTGTGTGGAGTTTGCATGTTTTCCGCATGCCTCCCACATCCCAAAAACATGCATGGTAGGGTAACTGAAGACTTAAAATTGACTGTAGGTGTGATTGTGAATTGTTGTTTGTTTCTGTGTGCCCTGCGATTGGCTGGCAAACAATTCAGGGTGTACCCCGCCTCCTGCCCAATAATAGCTGGGAAAGGCTCCAGAACTCCCACATCCCTTGTGAGGTTAGATGTCTCAGAAAATGGATGGATGGATCCTTTGAACACCCTTCTATATTGCAAATTCTCCCACTTAGAAATCATGGAGGGGGCTGAAATTTACATTGTAGGTGCATGTCCACTGGGAGACAGATAATCGAAAAAGAAAAATCCAGAAATTACAACATATGATTTTTTAATGATTTATTTGTGTGATACAGCTGCAAATAAGTAATTGAACACCTATTTATCAGCTAGAATTCTGACCCTCAAAGACCTGTTAGTCCGCCTTTAAAAGTCCACCTCCACTCCATGTATTATCCTGAATCAGATGCACCTCTGTGAAGTCGTTACCTGCAAAAAGACAACTGTCCACCCCATACAATCAGTAAGACTCAAACTTGTAACATTGCCAAGACCCAACGAGCTGCCCAAAGACATAATTGTACAACTCCAAACGGCTGGAAATGGCTACGAAAAAATTGCCAAGCAGCTTGGTGACGGTCAATCTCAATCAGAGTGGAGCCCCATGCAAGATATCACCTCGTGAGGTCTCAATGATCCTTAGAAAGATAAGGAATCAGTCCAGGACTACACGACAAGACTTGGTCAATGACCTGGAAAGAGCTGGGACCACCGTTTCCAAAGTGACTGTTGGTAATACACTAAGACGTCAGGGTTTGAAATTGTGCATGGCACGGAAGTTCCCCTGCTTAAATCAGTACATGTCAAGGCCCGTCTTAAGTTTGCCAGTGACCATTTGGATGATAGAGAGGAGTCATGGGAAAAAGTTTTGTGGTCAGATGAGACCAAAATGCAACTTTTTGGTCATTATTCCACTAACCATGTTTGGAGGAAGACGAATGATGAGTTGCATCCCAAGAAAACCATCCCTACTGTGAAGCATGGGGGTAGTAGCATCATGCTTTGGGGGTGTTTTTCTGCACAAGGGACAGGACGACTGCACTGTATTAAAGAGAGGATGTCCGCGGCCATGTATTGTGAGATTTTGGGGAACAACCTCTTTCGCTCAGTCAGAGCATTGAAGATGGGTCGTGGCTGGGTCTTTCAAAATGACAATGACCCAAAGCACACAGCCAGGAAAACCAAGGAGTGGATCCGTAAGAAGCATATCAAGATTCTGGCGTGGCCTAGCCAGTCTCCAGGCCTAAACCCAATAGAAAATCTTTGGAGGGAGCTGAAACTCCGTGTTTCTCAGCAACAGCCCAGAAACCCGTTTAATACAGATAAGATCTGTGTGGAGGTGTGGGCCAAAATCCCTCCAGCAGTTTGTGCAAACCTGGTGAACAACTACAGGAAACATTTGACCTCTGTAATTGCAAACAAGCTACTGTACAAAATATTAACATTGGTTTTCTCAGGTGTTCAAATACTTATTTGCCGCTGTATCAGACAAATATATTTTTAAACAATCATACATTGTGATTTTTGGGTTTTTCTTTTTAGATTACCTCTCTCACAGTGGACATGCACTTACGATGAAAGTTTTAAACCCGTCCATGATTTCTAAGTGGGAGAACTTGCAATAGAGCGGAATTCAAATATTTACTTTCTTCACTGTATTTCATAAAATTTAAATTCATTGTAAGCCTCTGTAAATAATGCAACCTCTGCGGTTAAATGTTGGAAAATTTAAAAAATGCTCTAAAACAATGAAAATTTAGTGCAAATAAAAGTTAATAATAATGTTTTGTGATGTATTGTATCTCAAAGGTAAATAAAGCTGAACTGTAGTTAAGCATGAATTATTTTGTGTACCACATGTGAGAGCCTTCCTACCACGAGCGGTACTAGTAAGGTACTTTGATCACTGCTGTTATTCATCTTTCCACTTTCTATGCTACTTCTCCTCAGTTGGGTTTGACAGTATATGAGCTGGAGCATTTCTGACACTAGCTGAGATGTGGGGTACACAATGGACTGGCTGCAAGTCTTTTGGAAGGCTGCATATGTATCTACTGTTATAATTGAACATGATCACATCTTGCCCAATGGGAGGAGTACTTAATTGATTCAGATGTGGTTCCGGAGATCACTTTATTTGGAGAAACGGTCTTTGAGTTAGTGCTTCAGGAACACATTAGTGTTTTTTTTTTTTACTCGTTGATGTTTTTGTATAAATGCAGACTACCGTGTGATTAAATAAAAAGTATACAAGAGTTAAGCATGAACAAAACAGAATATGGCATCAGGAAGACTTTTCTTTAGCAAATGACAAGGACACAATCCATTATCCACTATTTACATTCATCCCATCCATTTTCTGAGCCACCTATCCTCACAAGGGTTGCAGGAGTGCTGGAGCCTATTGCAGCTCATTGGTTAGAGCATTGGTTTGTTAAACCAGGGGTCGTGAGTTCATATCTCTAGCTAAAAAACATTGGAGGAAAGAGCATGCAAGATCACGCTTCTATAAAGATCCCTTCTGATTTCAAAGAGTCTCTTTCCAAGGGAGAAAAGTGGAATTCTCTCTGTGATGAAAGCCATCTTGGAAGAACACCTGAAAAATTCCTGCACAGATGACCGCTGTCATGAAGAAGTTATGCTCCCACCGGATATGCTACCAATCAATCCACCAGAACACGAGCTGGACGTCAATCCACCCAGGTGGCGTGAGGTAATCTATATTCTGCGCAGAGAAAGGGCTGCATCAGCTGCAGGTCCCAATGGAGTTCCATAGAGGCTCTACAAAAGCACACTTGATGTCCTGCGATTCCTCTGGAGGCTGATGAGGGTCATATGGCAGAAGAGGGAAATACCAACTGCCTGGCGAAGAGCTGGAGGAATTCTTATCTCAAAGGAGAAGGACTCTTTAGGGATTGGGGAGTTCCGACAGATGTCGGAGGGAATTTTTTTTCAGCGTGTTTGCTCATAGGCTAGCAGAATACCTGCGAGGTAAGAACCTGATTGATACGTCAATCCAGAAAGCAGGAACCTGGCTTCTCCGGAAGCATAGAACACATTAGCGTCATCTGGCATCAGATCCAAGTCGCCAAAAAAGAGGGAAGAGATCTTCATGTAGTGTTCCTGGACTTAGCGAATGCCTTTGGCTCAGTCCCTCATAATCTTCTTTGGACAGCACTTGACTATTTCAAGGTCCCAGCAGCGCTTACAACTTTGGTTAGAGCCTACTTCAAGGATATCCAGTTCTGTGTTACAACAGCAGGGTACACCACTGCATGGCAGCACCTGGAAGTGGGAATCATGGCTGGGTGTAACATCTCCCCGCTGCTATTCACCCTGGCCATGGAGGTCATCCTCCGAGATTCTTGCTGCGTGATTGGTGGGCTGCGAATAAAACCTGGGGTGAGGCTGCCTCCAGTCAGAGCCTACATGGATGACCTCACCACACTAACCACAACTAAGGCCTGTACTTCACGGTTGTTAAAAAAGCTCCAGGAAAACATTGAGCTGGCTCACATGAATTTCAAGCCTTGTAAATCCAGAAGTATCTCCATCGTCAAGGGAAAACTGTCGAACCACCGCGAACCAATTCCAACTGTCTCCAAGAAGCCTGTGAAGAGCTTCGGCCGGGGGTACGGTGCCTCTCTTACGGACAAAGAGCTCGTAGAGCAGCTCAGAAAGGAGGTGATCAGTGGCCTGGAAAGAATTGACAGAACCCAGCTTCCTGGGAAGTTGAAGCTCTGGTGCTTTCAGTACAGGTTACTTCCTCGACTCATTGGGCAACTCACCCTCTATGAGATCCCACTCTAAAAGGTAGAAACGCTGGAGAGACTGATTAGCTTCTTTGTGAGGAAGTGGCTTAACCTTCCCAGGTGCCTCAGCAGCAGTGGGCTCTACAGTAAAGGGACACTACGCCTGCTCATTTCCAGCCTGGGAGAGGAGTACAGGTGCACCAAAGTAAGACTGGTAATGATGTTACTGGATTCCAGCAATCTACTGGTAGCCCAGACTGCCCCCATCCTGGGCACTGGGAGGAAGTGGACACTGATGGTTGCAACTGAGGAGGCAAAGGCTGCACTCAGACACACACGGACATCGTTGGCCAAGTGCAGGAGGGAGGAGTGGCATTGGGCTCAGGGCCAGTAAACCAGTATGGAGCAAGGCCAATACTGCTCACCGGTGCAAGGTGGGGGTCCAGGAGGTATGTCGAGAAGAGGAAGCGCAAAGGTGCGCCCAAGCTGTGTCGCAGGCCAAGCAAGGGAAGTGGTTGGCCTGGGAAGGAGTGGAGGCAAGGAAGATCACCTGGAAAGAGCTTTGGGAAATGAAAGCATTCAGGACAAGCTTTACCCTAAGCTATATATGACGTCTTGCCTTCTCCCACAAACCTGAACCAGTGGTATGCCAAAGATCCCAAGTCCCTGTTATACCCAAGTCCTGCAACAGTGAAGCATATCCTGGTTGGTTGAAAGACCAGCCTTACTCAAGGCCGTTACACCTGGGGGCACAACCAGGTGCTGAAGTGTCTTTCTGGTGTTCTGGAGAACCAGCAGTTGAGGGTAAACACCCTCCCACCCTTGTCAGCCAACTGGCAACCAAGGCTGTTTATGTGGAAGGCGGAGACTCAAACCGGCCACACCAACAAGCCACCAGACAGCTGGGCATTGCACGAGACTGGAAACTGCTGGCAGACCTGCACAAGAAGCTTTGCATTCCAGTTGTTATTGCAGCTACCACCCTATGACCAGATCTAGTGCTTTGGTCTGCCTCCCTCAACCTTGTCTACATCATCGAGGTGACAGCCCTCAGAGGGCCCAGTCGAGGAGGCGTATGAGCGGAAGCGGCTGAGGTATGCAGGACTTGCGGCCAAAGTGCAACAGCAAGGCTGGAGAGCAGAGGTACGCCCGATGGAAGTTGGTTGTAGAGGGTTTATAACCTCCTCAACATCCAGGCTACTCAGAGAGATGGGAGTCTGAGGGAAGGCCCATCGGCAAGCAGTCAGAGATCTCTGCAGTGGCTGTGGATAAAGAGGAAAGACACCAATTGAGCCTTCAGGAGAATTGATGGCACCTAGGGGGTGAAGTTGGGGCGCTGGGATTCACTGCTGAACCCTCTCGAGAGTGTCGTATGCCTATCAGCGAAACACTTGATGACGGAAGGAAGCCCACTTGATAACCCGTAGGGTGCCATCACCTATTTGAACGTCCCACAGAGCGTCATCGGAGCCGAAATCTGCATAAATAGAGGGATATTAACATCTAGTCCTACATAATACATCTCAGTGGGGCCTCTACTCCCCAAGAGGGGTTGTGTCAGGAAGGGCATCCGGCGTAAAATCTGAGCCAAACAAATATGAGCGCTCATCTGAGATGTCACACTGTGGCGACCCCGGATGGGACAAGCCTAAAGAGTCTCCATTATTATTAATATTATTATTTGGTATTGTGATGTCTTTCCAGGTGCAAAAATGTTGTAGTATGATGGACATTTTAGTAAAAATGCATGTGACAAATCACCTTGAGTTTTGAGTAAAGTCAGGGAAGTTGATCTCTGAGGGACATATATGAATAAATTAAAGCAAAATAATACGGAAAGGTATTTTTTTTACACTGTACATTGATGGTTACTTAAGGGCGCGTATGCAAAGAAAAGCGCACGCGCACATGAGGGTGCGCGCACTCACTCACACAGGCACACGGACGCGCACGCCTCTACACGCACGCACACCTTGGGATCTTAAGGTGGAAAACATCGCTCCGACAAGGAGCTCACAGGAGCGGGTCGCTGGCGTCATGGATGGGCGGCGCGCTGACGGAGGATGGAGGGTGTTTCCCAGCTTTAAAAGAAGCAGAGACTGCCCCTCTGACATAGCCGCGCTGCGTCATTGACCTGGGGAGACTCTTGCAGACCTTCAATTGGCACATGGCAGAATAACTCACATCAGCCCAACTAGCAGCTTGAGCAGCGCTTACCTCCTCATTCACTCGGCCAGCAGTCGCCCGGTGTGCAATACTCTCCACGTTAATAATCCATTCATAACTTGAATTCCGATTGGTATTTTACCCGTGACTTTATTAGCGTGCACTATTTTATTCTTCGTTGCTCATGCAGACTCTCAGCCGGAGAAAGTTGTGCACCGCTTGTTGAATGCGGGACACTCAGCTAGAGCGTCTCTTACAAGTTCAGCTTTGAAGCTCCAGACAGCAAAGAGTGGGGACTCCACTCGTTCACTCACCTCTCCCGCCGAAATGAAATCTGCAGAAGAAGGTAATGCGTTCCTCACTATCTGAGCTTGCAATATGTTAATGCCAGGGTTTGCATGCATCTACACAAACTGATAGTGAAATCATCCCCTCAATGTCACAGTGGGAATATGAGCAGCAATAATAATCCTGTTGTATAAATTAGTGCTGTTAAATATTATGTAGATTTTTTATGACTTGCATCACTAAATTTAATCAACTTGAGTTTTATGAAATTGTATTGGTAAAAAATGTAAAACATATAACATTGAATTTAGTGAACTATATTAAGCAGCATGGACATCGTCTGCACCATTAGGTGTCCCTGGCAGGTGTTTCACAACTCCCCGTTCAGTGTTTAGCAGGGTGCCTTGCACTTAACCTCACAGGAGCTCAAAAAGGAATCCTAATAAAAGTACACAGGATTATTAATGTTTATCTGTTCATGGATGTTTGAGGTTTGGCATCATCAAGTGTCTGCAAAGTTTTTGCATTGCTTCCGCCTGTGTCATGCTTCATCCTGCTTTTCAAATGCAAGTTTGCTTTGCCTCTTCTATTCATGATTAATGTTGCAAATTTTCATTGGGTACACCAAAAGTTGGTGATATTCTGCCTTGTGTGGTTTCCAGCGCTGATGTCACTGGCTTTGCGGATTTGGGATTTCATTTCGGCTTTGATATTTCAGATGAACGGGTGCGGGTTTTATTATTATTCATTTTGGCCTCCAGTCTCGTAATTGGTTGCAGATGTTTGTGTGTGTGCGTGGTGTGTGTGCATGTGTGTGTGGTTGCATATGTGTGTGTTTGTGCGTGTGTGTGCGAGTGTGTATGAGCGAGCGAGAGAGGCGTAGAATTGTGATGTGTCCGTTTAGGGATGCCGAGGAGCTTGCTTGGCAGGGAGTCATGCTTAACCACTCACAGCCTCAGCAGTATGCCGAAGTCTGCTTTATTATCACACAACTTCACAAGTCAGACACACACAGCTAAAAACACACATCCTATTGGGGTCTTGCCATGGACTGCACTCAGCCTCTATAATGAATGTGGGGCCTGAACGCTTAGCTGCAGAAGATACAGATGGCTTATGTGGGCAACCACCTATCTGTCCCTGGGGTCCCGTCAGTCTTACCCCATTGTAGACCATGATCGCTGTGGATAAATATATTCATTCTTTAGGCATGCATGCTTGGTTGTGCTGAGAATGCTTTAAAACCAATGGCATGATTGGAAACATTTGTGGAGGGAAGATACAAATAAGGGTATAGTGTGTGATAGTGTTTATTGTTTTTATTTGAATGTATGGCAGACTCATAGTGCGGATCTTAGTGGGACTTTAATATAGCAAAAAGCTGATTTATTTTTGCTCATATAGAAGATGGCAACTCAAAACAATCCAAAATCGTAAAAGGCAGGAAGGGCAAAAAAAAACATAAGGTGAAGTACGGTGGGACGAATGCAGATGATTTGTACAAAAACAAATGAAAAAAAAAACATTGCAACTTTTAGCAAAGTAAGTCAGGCTTGAAGTGAGGAGGTGTGTCAAACCGGGTGGAGTGGACAGACAGTGTGTCATCTGCTGGGTTCGAGAAGAGCATTAACCAGAACCGAAAAAGCATCCGAGGAGATTAAGATGGGAGATGTTTTCAGACAAGTAGAGATGAGTTTTCAAAAAGAAGAGCAAGAATTTGATTTCACCTATATGTTTGAGCACAGCCAGTGTGTTTATCAGCCTCAGAGAGGTGAGTAATAAAAATATATTTTTTCGCAATGTATATAGAACGCAGTGTTGCAATACTGTTGGTTAGCAATTATTATTAAATTATATTAAAATGACAATAACGAGTCAACGTTGAACATAGCATACTTACACATTTTAAAGTCAGGGGTATTTGTCATGTTTAACACTCTTTCAAAGACAAAATATGCACTTTCCAATGAATAATTAAAATGATTTTATTATCTACACTGCATGCTGTGCTACTACCACATGGATTTTGCTCCACTTGTGGTATAATAAACACACGCAGCACATTATAAACTTTGAAAGAGACTCCAACAAACTAATTTTTCGATGGCCAACCCATATACGATGTGGTGTGCCGCAGATTTTATGTTATGAACTGCATTGGCGTGAACAAATACACCTAAAGGGAATGCCCTTGATTGTCACAGTGCCTGAAGAGTGTCTACTCTTTGAGCATTCACCCTCATTGACAATGTTCATAAAAGACAGACCTGATGTTTACAACTGTTGATATTACAGCAGGTGTTTGGCAGAGGAGGCAAACCTATAAGGATTTAGGGTCTGTGTGCGTGTCTGTTGTTGTTTATCTTGCATGCTCTCTCGTGCTTGTACCTCACAGTATGAGTATATAATGCTGCAACAGCCTCTCCTTGACTTAATCACAAGCCCAGAGCGAAGCGAGAGTGCTGTCAGATTTCCACAGGGGAGGGCCTAATTCACTCAGTGAGTGATGCAATCAATCAAATAAAGCATCCATCAGTCTGCTGCTGGATGGATTCCTATACTGTACATTTGACAGTAAGGAGTACCAGGCAGAGTCTTAAAAAGAACTTATCCAGCAAACAGGGTGCCTGTGCAACTTGGGACTACGGATGAACCACATATACAGTAACTGCTTTGAAATGATTGCTAAGCTTCTCCAGATGTTCTTAGAATATAAAGAAAGGAGTCAGTCTGTCGCTGGTAAGATTTGTATAGGAGTATTGTTTGCACATGTAATCACAGTTAATTACTGCAGTAGTATAATGACTCCGGGCACCTTAATCTGTTGGGCACATATGGCTCCATCTTGAAAATGTGTTTGTTTATTTTCAGATCCATTCAGCTACACGCCAAATGTCACCCTGTCCCTTCCACTCGGGATGGGCAACCCATGCCTGGCCACCCAATACCACACATTACAGTCCAGCCCGGTTATCTCTGTTACATCTTGCCATCAGACAGGCTACAACTACCAAAATGACAACCTTGTAGCATCAGGTTATTACCTACCCCATGGCTTGAGAACAAATGGGGCACCAGCCCTGGAAAGCCCTCGCATTGAAATCACTGCATACAGCCAATGCCCAGACGATCAAGTAGAAGAAAGACACTGTGAGGACCACGTCAACAAAAGAGGTGTCAACTCCGCTGTGACACTAACACTGCCCAATGCAGATGGCTACCGTGATCCCAGCTGCCTCAGTCCTGCGAGCAGCATTTCTTCACGCAGCTGCAACTCTGAAGCATCCTCCTATGAGTCTGGCTTTTACAACTATGACAACTCTCTACAGAACTCCCCCTGGCAGTCTCCCTGTGTATCTCCCAGAGGCTCATCTTCTCTTTTGTCCTGCCCTCATTCCAGGGGACCTGCAGCCTCCCCTCACAATTCGCCCTCCACATCCCCACAGATTGGAGCAGTGGCTGAGGAAGGCTGGCCAGCTCAGCCTCGTGACTCCAGGCCTAACTCTCCTTCCTTCAGTGGAGGAGGTGGATGCAACAATATCAGCATTGCTGGGGTGGGAAAAAGAAAGTACAGCTTCAATGACACTCCCTACCGCCAGACTTCATGTTCACCTCACCAGTCTGCCACCCCCTCCCCTCATGGCTCCCCTAGAGTCAGTGTCACAGATGAGAACTGGCTTGCCAATGCTAACCAGTACACCAACTCGGCAATTGTGGCTGCTATCAATGCTCTCACCACAGATGGTGTGGTAGATATGGGAGAAGGGATTCCGATCAAAACACGCAAGATAGTAGATCATTCACCCTCTATGAGCCTCAAGATGGAACCCAGTGGAGAGGAGATCAGTCACGAAGGGGAGATTAGCCCAGAGGACTATCCATCTCGCCTCGTTTTAAAGAAGGAGAACTACTGTGGTGGATTCCTGGAGGTGCCTCAGCATCCGTACTCTTGGTCTAAACCCAAGCATTACCTCAGGTTAGCTACCTCATGTTTCTTGTGATGTCAAAAGTTACAAAGACAAATAGATTTAACGATAAATCCAGGATGAATCAAAAGTAGAAATGTGAGCAATGCAAATTCAAAATTACCTGTACAGTACAGAACCATGCACGAATGACATCATCAAAATGTCTTTTTCAACAAGCAACACTTCTTAAAGATTTCAATTGCTGATTTAAATTATGCCTTGAGGCATCATTTTTCCATACCAATAGCACACCTTCCTGTCGGAAATAAAGTGTTTGATTAAGATAGTGAGCAACAGGAAGTTACAGTGACAGGCCTGGCTGAAGAGGAAACAGTCTGTGGGTTAATCAGCCGTCTCTCTGCTGTGGTTGTCGCGCCATCAGACCATCTAGTTTTGTAGCCACGGTGATGTCATGCACCAACCGGACAGATAAAGTCTTGTGGTGGGAAATCAGTTCGTTTTGGGTCAACAAACAGCATGCAAGTTCTACAAATATGCCAGAGATTGGTTTCAGCTGAGCTACCCTTCAGGTCAGGGAACCTGCGTTTACCATTGTCTATTTGTGTTTGTTTTGGTTAAGATATCGCTGTGGTGGTCCCATAGGAAGCGTTTTACTCACCACGTAGAGAACAATGATGTTGAGGGAGGTCAGTTGTTGCTCCAAAAGGCAGATATCGTTCTCCACATGCCAATCTCATTGCACTGACTTTAAGCCTGACTTTATTTTTCTTATCAAATTTAAACAGATCAACACTATATAAACAGAACTGAGTGACAGTCTGTATGTGCGAGAATTGTTTTTGTAGCCCAGAAATGTCATCCCTCCCACCTTGCTAGCTCACAGTGTCAGTTCTCACTTGTGACAATAAGGTATAACATACTGAAGCTGCAGCCAAAGCAGATCTCTCTTTTTTTTCATAAAAAAAAGAAAGGGCGAGAGAGATACACATTATTACCCAGGCTCAAGGGCTTAAGCAATTAGGTTACAGACCAAGATGTATTGGAGAAGGATTAAGATTGTCCAAAGTGTCTGAAATAGGCCAATTTAGAGCAAGATCAGAAGACTTGGGCTGGACTCCTTTGACAGAACTGCAGCATGTGGGGAAAATATCAGAACTCAAACAAATTCTTTGACTATAAGAAATAATAATCAAAACCTAAGACCTGCAGCCATGTAGCCATGTGTCACATATGTGTTCAAAGTAGGTTGGGAATACAAAATAGCAGTCATGTTTTCACCACCGTCCCAATGTTGGATTTTGTTAAGTAATTTTGCATTAAGACTGTTACAGACATTACACCAATATTAATTCATGATGTTCACTGTTGTTGCAGTCCATCCCTGCCAGCACTTGACTGGCAGCTTCCATCCTGCTCTGGTCCATACAGTTTACAGATCGAGTTACAGCCAAAGTCCCACCACAGGGCCCATTATGAGACTGAAGGGAGTCGTGGGGCAGTCAAGGCTCTATCTGGAGGACATCCAGTTGTCCAGGTATGATGACTACACTGCATTCTGTCTCCCATAATGGAACTCATTTGATATCTAATGATCATCGAAGTGTCCAGGCAGTGAAATACATTTTTCCTTGAATAAAATATTAATAAATATATTACATTGAAATGTGGCCCTATAATCTATAGTATTGCAATATATTCGAATTCAATTTCAATAATTGTCAATCTGCTGCTGAAAATGTTCATTTTAGCGTCAAGCATGTCATACTGACTCAATTAGTAAAGATTCAGGACCATCACCACAGTGCTTGGCAAACACTTAAGGAGCATGTTGGGCTCGCCAGCAGCATAGCACAGAGCTTCTTTCACCCTCATCACACTGTGTGGCCATGTTGGTTTGCACAAGGTGGTGATCTAGCAGAGCAACTATGTCATGAAAGACGAAGAACATTTGTCTTTAACGTAGGGAAACTATGGTTAAAAAGCCTCAGTAGTTAAGGGTGGATTCAAAGGTTTGAAAATGGGTATTTATCATTATCAAAAGGAGCAAACACAAAACACAAATCCCAAACTTTACCTTTTTTAATTAACCAGCAAAATTTGAGGTTGGCGGTCCATCTCTTTCATATATTTATATTTTCTGGCAACAGTATATGATCTAATGGTGTCGATGACCTGATGATGCTGTCAGCCCATCCTGTCAAAGGCTCTTGAGATCTTCAGGCCTGTCAACCTTTGGCTTTTGTAAATACACTGACCAGACACTTTATTGAGTATACCTGCACCATCTAATAAGATACAAAACTTGTGTGAAATAAAACCAAATCTCATTTTACAAAATCACACTCAGTTTTGACACATAATGAAATATTTTCACCTATAGCTAAATAATACATCTGAAATACTCCAAATATTTCCTTTAAAAAATGTTAAATTATTATTCACAAAGTGGGTCACTGATGGTATATTAGTACACGCACCAGACTTTGGTGCAGACAGCGTGGGACTGACTACTGCTCAGTGATGTAGTCGATATGTGCCCTGCGACTGACCAGTTCAGGGTGTAGTCTGGCGTTTGCTCAAAGTTAGCTAGCAGAGATGAGTCCTGCTACCCTTGTGAGGATGCGCAGCTTGGAAAAAATGGAAATGGTTCACATACGTATTGCACTTCTTACTTATTTTTCACACTTGGTTGAGATTGGATGTATTCCTTGGATGATGTGTGCAGTCATTTGGACACATGGAAACCGTGCGAAGAATGACAGTTAGCAGGAAGAGAAATTTGCAAGAATTAGTCAATCATGTGTACATGCTAGAGCAGTACTAAGCAAATTACGTCTGGCAGGCCCACCCACAGTTTCTGACCACATGTCACAAGGACCATAAAGTCAAAATAAAATCACACGTACGAGTGAAGTAAGATGCTACGAACTGTGGTTGCAGTGTTTCCATCATAATATCATGTTGATATCCATCCATCCATCCATCCATCCATCCATCCATCCATCCATCCATCCATCCATTTTCTTAGCCCCTCATCCTCACGAGGGTCGCGGGAGTGCTGGAGCCTATCCGAGCTGTTAACGGGCAGGAGGCAGGGTACACCCTGAACTGGTTACGAGCCAATCGGAGGCCACATAGAGACAAACAGCCGCATTCACAATCACACCTAGAGGGAATTTAGAGTGTTCAATTAATGTTGCATGTTTTGGGGATGTGGGAGGAAACCGGAGTGCCCGGAGGAAACTCATGCAGGCACGGGGAGAACATGCAAACGCCACACAGGCGGGGCCGGGAATGAACCTGGGACGTCACAACTGTGAGGCCAGCGCTCATCTATACAGTGAAGACAATAAATATTTGAACACCCTGTTACATTGCAAGTTCTCCTACTTAGAAATCACGCAAGGGTCTGAAATTTTCATCGTAGGTGCATGTCCACTGTGAGAGAGATAATCTAAAAAGAAAAATCCAGAAATTACAATGTATTCTTTTTTTAATGATTTATTTGTGTGATACAGCTGCAAATAAGTATTTGAACGCCTGAGAAAATCAATGTTAACATTTGGTACAGTAGCCTTTGTTTGCAATTTCAGAGGTCAAACGTTTCGTGTAGTTGTTCACCAGGTTTGCACACACTGCAAGAGGGATTTTGGCCTCCACACAGATCTTCTTTGGATCAAACAGGTTTCTGGGCTGTCGCTGAGAAACATGGAGTTTCCGCTCCCGCCAAAGATTTTATTTTGGGTTTAGGTCTGGAGACTGGTTAGGCCACGGCAGAACCTTGATATGCTTCTTACGGAGTCACTCCTTGGTTTTCCTGGGTGTGTGTCATGTTGAAAGACCCAGCCATGACCCATCTTCAATGCTCTGACTGAGCGAAAGAGGTTGTTCCCCAAAATCTCACAATACATGGCCGCGGACATCCTCTCTTTAATGCAGTGCAGTCGTCCTGTCCCATGTGCAGAAAAACACCCCCAAAGCATGATGCTACTACCCCCATGCTTCACAGGAGGGATGGTGTTCTTGGGATGGAACTCATCATTCGTCCTGCAAACACGGTTTGTGAAATTATCACAAAAAAGTTCCATTTTTGTATCATCTGACCACAAAACCTTCTCCCATGACTCCTCTGTATCATCCAAATGGTCATTGACAAACTTAAGGCGGGCCTTGACATGTGCTGGTTTAAGCAGGGGAACCTTCCGTGCCATGCATGATTTCAAATCATGACATCTTTGTGTATTACCAACCGTAACCTTGGAAACGGTGTTCCCAGCTCTTTTCAGTTCAGTGACCAAGTCATGTCGTTTAGTCCTGGGCTGATTCCTCACCTTGCGAAGGATCATTGAGAGTCCACGAGGTGATACAGTATCTTGCATGGGGCTGCACTCTTATTGAGATTGACCGTCATGTTTAGGTTCTTCCATTTTCTAATGATTGCTCCAACAGTGGACCTTTTTTCATCAAGATGCTTGGCAATTTCACTGGAGCCTTTTCCAGCCGTGTGGAGTTGTACAATTTTGTCTCTGGGGTGTTTGGACAGCTCTTTGATCTTGGCCATGTTACAAGTTTTAGTCTTACTGATTCTATGGGGTGGACAGAGCTGCTTGGCAATTTTTTCGTAGCCATTTCCAGCCGTTTGGAGTTGTACAATTATGTCTTTGGGCAGCTCGTTGGGTCTTGGCAATGTTACAAGTTTGAGTCTTACTGATTGTATGGGGTGGACAGTTGTCTTTTTGCAGGTAACAACCTCATACAGGTGCATCTGATTCAGGATAACACATGGAGTGGTGGTGGACTTTTAAAAGCGAACTAACAGGTTTTTCAATGTCAGAATTCTACCCGATAGACAGGTGTTCAAATAGTTATTTGCAGCTGTATCACACAAATAAATCGCTAAAAAATCATACATTGTGATTTCTGGATTTTTCTTTTTAGATTAACACTCACAGTGGACATGCACCAATGATGAAAATTTCAGACCCCTCCATGAATTCTAAGTGGGAGAACTTGTCATATAGCAAGGTGTTCAAATACGTATTTTCTTCACTGTATCTTAATAATTGTTTAGTAATATCTCATGACCCTGCGACCCTGACCAGCGAAAGCAGTGTTGGAAATTGATAGATGGAATATGTAGTGACTTTGTGACCCTTCTAGCAACTTCTTTAAGAAAAACGTAACTGTCATCCGCATAGCATTGTTATTTCCTCCACAGGAGAGGAAAGAGGGCCAGGTGGATTTGGCTTGATAATACGAATATGAAAGGTTTCCTAGACTGTATGAATTGGGAATCTTATAATTCATCATGGTGTCATAAATCATAAACCTTTACAGGAACTATTTGTAAAATTTCAGATGCCTTATTTAGCTACATGAGAGGTGAAAAAATACTCATTAAGATAAAAAGCAATTATAAGGAATATTGACACACCATTTGGTGTACGAATATGTGTGTGAATGGGTGAACGTGAGGCTTTGTAAAACATTTTAGGCACTGTTCACTATATAAGTGCAGTCCAATTACGATTTACCATTGGCACCATTTCCCATTTACCATTGTACCACTGAAAAATGGTCCAAACACAGTAATAACGTGATGATGTGTTAAAAGGGAGTGTGATTTTGTAAAATGAGATTTGGTTTGATTTCACTCAAGCTTTGTATCTTATTAGATTGTGCAGATGTATCCAATAAAGTATCTAAATAGATACATAAATAAGTGGGAAGTACACTGACTGTTTATTTTACACTTATCTATGTATTTAGGAATCTTCACATAGGAGTGGCTAATATGAGTTGGTGGTTGTGCACAAAATACCAGCACACATTTGAAATATGTAGAAAAATATTTTTTATATATATTTAAAACTTTTTAAAATAATTAAAATGAAATGGCGATATCCTTTATATTTGTATTGGTTGCTTTTAATTGTGTTTAAAATGTGTATTTTATTTCTTCTAACAATATAGATACCATATCCACTCAAGTAGCTTCTTATTCAAACAAGACAATTGATTGCATGATATGAATACTTGAGATTACAAGCTGCCTTACATTTTTTTTCAAGTGGGATCTTTGTAAAATTAATTTCCAACCCAACAGCTTGAGGGTCTGAATGGAGAGAGTATACTGTAAATGGCAAGTATTATTCTTCATCCTTCAAGTTTCATTTTCTGTGTCTTCAGTTGTGTTGTTTAAATCACAAAGGATAGGACATGTCATATTCCCCAGTGCCCCATGGTAATGAGTGGCAGGCGGTGTATGGGTGAGGTGCAGTGAAGGAGAATAAGTCAATAATGACACAGGGGCATGGGTGTAGGAAGCAGCCAAGGAAGTGTGTTTGCAAAAGACAGAGTCGAAAGAATAAGAAGGGGCAGAGGGAATCAGCGCAGCTGGGGCTTGCTTCGCTTGCCTCTGGAGATGCTCTGCATCCTGCTGATTAGGGCCTCGGTGGCCCTGAGGTTGGTTGAGCATGGTGGTAGTCGAAGAGGCGGGGATGTTTGTGGTAAAGAGTCACAATCACAGCGCCTTTCGGACCGCACCTCCCCTCTCTATGCTTGAGTGCCCCCCTCTCAGGGGGAGTTGAGAATGGCAGTCCTTTTGAAGTGCTCATCCTTCAACCATTTCCTAAACCTACACAAGCAGGACACCCAGCACTGAAGCTCAGTCATCCTCTTGGGCACACACACAGTGAGTGGTGATGTGTGTTAGAAGCAACAAAAGGTTAAAAAAAAAAAAAAAACAGCAAAATCAAATACTTTTTGGGATACAGTGGTCGTACAATTCCCTGGAGTTAACAACAGGAAGACCAGAGAAAAGATTGATGAATGTTCTGAGGGAAGACGTGGACAGTGGGTGTTTGAGAGGAAGATGCACAAGATGGGCTTTGATGGAAAAAGATGACACACTGTGGCGACCCCTAATGGGACAAGCCGAAAGGAAAAGAAGAAGAAAAAGATTCTAGTGGAAATGCTGAACTGTTCATTTAGTTTTGTCATGTCCCAAAACAAGCAGTCATGTCTTGCTTTGCTCTCAAGTGCAGTGATCAGGTCTGTCACGAGAGTAGACAATATGGCAACATTCACAGCAGCATGTGCATGCACTATTTTTTTTTTCAGTACATCGTAAGCTTTGATGAATCCATACTCTATAGTATTCAGACAAGTTGGGTGTAATTTCTTGAATATTTTTGGGGTGAGAGCTTGTTTAATATCGTACTTTCATCTATAGTGGCATGGTTGAGTGGGGCAATCGGATTGAGCCACCAAAATATGCACAAATTGTATTTTTTTTTCCTAGTCACAGTGCAAGTCACTTTTCAACCATCCATCCATTTACTGTACCACTCATCCTCACTAGAATCGCGGGCATGATCGAGCCTTTACCAGTTATCTTCGGCCAAGAGGCAGGGTACAACATGAGCTGGTTAACAGCCAGTCACCGGGCACCTATAAACCACCAACCATTCACTCTCAAATTCTCACCTACAGGCAATTTAGACTCTTCAATCAACCAACCATGTATGTTTTGGGGATGTGGGAGGAAACCGAAGTGATCAGAGAAAGCCCAAATAGGCACAGGGTGAACATGCAAACTACACACAGGGGGCAGGCTGGGATTTGAACCCCAGTAATCAGAACTGTGAGCAAGATGTGCTAACCAGTTCACCCTCAATTTTGTTTGCCATTCTATAATGTTACAATTTATTCTAGACTTGTACACTATCCTTCTGACTCCCTGTGATATTCATTGCCTCATGATTGAGACTTTTTGCCACACGGCTGCTTTTTCACTTTATTTACAGGAGCCGACCATTGAGGAATTGAGAGGGTCTATGGTAATCAGTTGGCTCCTCTCATAGATTTCCAAACAATCTGTTCTTTTACCGCAAATATGCCGAAAGTCCACAAAATGATTTTCAAAGCTGTGCTTTGGAAAACCAACAACCTGGTGTACCTATATCTGACACTGAGTGATGTATTTTTGTCCAGGGGGAAACAATGGGGGGAAACCTAATGCAACATGAATTGTTTTCCTTGTGATTATTGTGAACTGGCGGTAATCTAAAATACGGGTTCTGATGAAGATGATGCAACAGCTTTCAGGCTCATATTCCATCAGGAAACACACAGACATTCAACAGGCCCTTAGTAACAAAAGACAATAACACCTGTGGCGTATTAACCCTAACATACAGCGCAATCCTGCATATGGCTAGTTCATATAGGATAATGGTGGCCCTATAGGGCTTTCTGCCTTCTTCAGTCACACATACGCACAACCTCACTCTCTCATTAAGTCTAAAGCAGCAACAGACATAGTGTAAGTTCAACAGGATGTGGCCATCATTCCGATTAACATGTGCGTGACTTAATACCCATCTCCCGTCCTCTGAACGTATATGTAATACACATGACATTTGTAGTATGTTTTCCACCACTGCTACATGAAAGACCTCAGGGAAACATGTGTTTGGTCCTTTGCACTTGTAATTCCACCTTGGATTCGGTATTCACTTTCTGTGCAATCTCACAAAGAAATACCATCGACAGTATACAAGGTCAATAAATGACTTTTTACATGTCATGTCGCCCCTTTTTTTTTTAAGATAAATACATCTTTTGTGCTATACCATACTATACTTAGATTCCTAAGTCACACCTGTATTCAACACCTAAAAGGATATAGAATATTGTAATACTTTTAAATGGTAGTTGCACTTGGAATACTTACACTATAATAGAGGTTTTTCATTTGTTGTTCCATAAAATACAAATTACCCATTTAAGCTGGGTGCTGTTGCCCAAAAGTAATATCCCTGGTATATATAAATATTTTTTTTTTGTTTGGGGGGTGTGGGAGGTGGGTGCTTGGTCGTAGTGGATCCAACTGGTTTGAAGTCCACAGCTCAAGTAGAAAGCAAGTGTTATTTTCATCTAGAACCCAATAGCCCACAATGCAATGCACCTTTTCAATGATGAAAGCAAAAGTATTGGAACAGGAGACTGTTTGTTTTGTTGCGCCAGTAGCCTATTTATTATTTTTGGTTTCATATTTTATTATACTGGTTGAGATGTTAACTCCAGCCATCCAGTGTGGAATTTACATGCTCTCCCTGTGCTTTTGTGGGGTTTTTTTCCAGGCACTTCAGCCTTATCCCACATTCCAAAAACATACGTTTGAGATTCAATAAAGACCAAACGGTCTGAAAAAGTGTATGTGAATGGCTGTCGATATTTCCTCAGTGAAAAGATGAACAGTCCAATGTCCACCCCATCATTCACCTGAAGGCAGCTGGGTTAGATACGTATCCATGGAATATAATCCATTCATCCATTTTCTTTGCTGCTTATCCTCACAAGGGTCACGGGGTGTGCTGGAGCCTATCCCAGTTGTCAACGGGCAGAAGGCGGGGTACACCCTGAACTGGTTTCCAGCCAATCGCAGGGCACATCGAGACAAACAGCCGCACTCACAATCACATCGACGGGGCAATTTAAAGTGTCCAATTGATCTTGTATGTTTTTGGGATGTGGGAGGAAACCGGAGTGCCCGGAGAAAACCCACGTAGGCACGGGGAGAACATGCAAACTCCAATGAGGCGGGTCCGAGTTTGAACCCGGGACATCAGAACTGTGAGGCCAATGCTTCACTATTTGAGCCACCATGACGACTCCCCATGGAATATATTCCCATCAAAAAAAAAAAAAAATGGTTAATTCTACCTGCAAAAAAACAAAAGAAGTTGAAATTTTGCTCTCTTCATATAAAACGTGATTAACTGTGCAGTCCTATGGCCCGGATCATCCTGCAGGTTAGGATGAAAATGAGTCAACATAAACTCAAGAGGATTGGTACTGCCATAGGCTCAATTCTTTGTAAGTTTATAATGATAATGTAGTCTTCCTTTTTGCTCTAAGGCAGCCATGACAGGCTCTAGCTGCTGTACAGCACTTAACGCTTAAAGCAGTTTAGAAAATTAATCATTGGTTGCCTTGTTGTAAATAAGTATTTCTATTATATTACAAGCAATTTTCAGATCAACTTCATAATGATGGATCAAGTCATTAATCAGTAAACTATTGAGATCATGAAGTAAGATGAGTGTAGTTAAAATTGGATCAAACAAACAGTTGCATGACTGTCAGCATGTGGCAGAAACGCAGATGTGATATTGTCCAAAAAAAAATGACTCCACTCCTCTTTTTCTCCGCCCCTTCCCCTGCCTAAGGAGGGGTATTTTGCTGCTGCTACTGATCTTCTTTTCTTGCTCCCAAATCTCTGCGCCACGTGTACTTCTACAAGTCATGACATTTCTCCAGGCAGTGATGCAATCAGGAAAAGAAGTCCACCTCTGCAGGCCTGCGTAGTGTAGTCTCACTCAATCAGACTGGAAATGTCTTATTGTCCAGCAAGGCATTTTTAGACTTCACAAATACTGAACAATTGAAACAAATCATTTATAATGTTTACATTGAGACATAGCTGTATCTTTCATGTAAAATTTTGGCCCACGAGGAGAGGAATGATGGGAAGTCGCTCGGGGTGCACCTTTCTCCATCCTTTCCAGTTTGACACCTCTCCACATCATCACAACTTACCCAGACAATACAGCTGCCTCCAATTACACAATTAATGCATCACCTACCATATCCACGCTGTTTCTAGCTGACAAATTGCTCAGCCGGACTTGCTTGCAGTTGGGGTTGTACAGGTTGACACAGTGGCAGAAGTTGGAAATCTCCTAATAAATTACAAAATAAATACTAACACTGAATGACAAGGGGTGGGGGGCGTGGAAGGCTTATTTGGTCAACCTCTGCTTCATATGTGAGGGAGGCCTCTTTGACAGACCTCAATCAAAGTTTAAAGTACCATCTTGGAGTCCCGCTTTGGGAAGGATATGAAAAAGTAAGCTCTACTCAAGCGTTTGGAAGAGACTTACGGAAGTGCATTCAGAAGGGTGAGCTCAGTGGCATCAGTGGAGGATCAGAGAAGCACATATGGCATTTATGGTTCCAAATGTTTGAAGTCATCTTCTAGGGGCTGCTGAGAAGTAACATGAAGGACGACCTGACCTCATGAACCATTTCCTCCATGATCTCATGAGGATTTAAATGGCGATGCCACCATCATTGTGCACTACCACAAGTGAGGGTATAAAGAGCCTCCTTCCAACTGAATACCCAGTCCCCCCAACTGCCTCTCTCCAAGTTGCCATGTGACAACTTGAGGGACTGGTTGGAGGTCACCAAAACATTTGAAAAACAGCTTTGTGCCATAATTTCCTGGGTTGTATTAAATCATAAGTCACATGCCTGTCATCTGACAGATTTGTACCACACAATCATCCATACTGCTCTCAAGAGTCAATACAAAATTAACTAGTAGCATGTGCAGCTCTGGATAATAACTCGTAGTGACACTGTAAGTAAAGTATAATAAGCAAAAAAATAACAACAAAAAAGTCTGGTGGTGAGATCACCACATAAATGAAGTGGTCCCTTGGGATGGCAAGACTTCAAGAAGCTCCTGACCTCGGCCTAACTCACTGATGACTTTCACGTGTAGCCTGCTCACAGGTTGACCCCAGTACACGGAGGACAGAAAAATATGATAGAAATTGGAATCTTTAGTCTTCATTTCACCAGTCCGTTTACACCCCTTCGTATCTGAAACAGTCTTCAATCCCCTCTATGATTCTTTAAGCATAGCAATTCAATGTACAAATCATAACTGTACACTGTAGGAAAAAGGGATCAAAGTTCCAGACCCAATAAGTCTATTAATGTAAATTACAGTAAAAATTCAGTCAACCTTTAGTTGACTAACATTCACATTGATTATTTTACATAGGTGGAATTAGTTTCATTTTAAACGAGCCAGTAGCTTTTCAGGCAAATACATTAAATATGTGACTTGAGCTTTGAAAGGGTCTCATTGCTACCAAAATAAAAATCTCTATAGCATGATCTCAAATGTCTTCCCATCCAAAGAAATACAGTATGTTGCCAATGAAGAAACAAATTTCCACAAATGTCAAGTGACATACTGTACCTCTCTGGTCCTCTGCCTGCTTTCCTTATCCTCAGACGTTACCCATGCCCTTTCAAAACTAATTATAAACCCATTAATCTGATCATGTCATGGGTTACATGTGGTATTTATTTTGTTAGGTGACTCCGGCTATTAGACAAACAGCCAGGGTCTTTTATCAATTTCGACAGTACTGCTGTTTTCACTCGGACTGAGCTCAAAGAAAATTGGTCTGAGGTGATGTGCTGGTGTTTGCTGGGGTAATTGACCAATTAGTGTGATTTTGTCAGATGGCCATGGCTTGCTCAGCCTTGGTTTTGAGTATGTGATGGTTCACAGTGGAAGCCATACACTCAAGTAGCCAACTGAATAGATCCAACACCTCTCTGATGTATCAAATGGACTTTTCTGAAATCTTAAGTCAACTTAGATTGTTTATCTCTCTCCCAAGCACGCCTCCCTCCCCCTACCCCAACATCTGCTCTTAACACTGCATAAATACTGAAGCGTAAAGAGTGAGCATATCTTGGGAGGTCTGCAGAAGACAGCTGGATTCCAGCACAAACCCAGATGATGGTCAGGTCAGAAATCCCTCATAAAGTATTGGTTGACTTCTCGAATTTACAGCCAAGGGTATCTGTTCACATTTCTCTGCTATTATACAGTACACTTGGCTGCATTATATGATTGAGTTACCTTAGACATTAAACATTTAAATTAATTAAATTGGCGACTCTGGTTTGTAAATGGTCCAAAATTCACCAGTCCTCTTATCCTTGTATAAATATACACACACAGAATATAGAATATAACAGCTGGAAAGCGTTGGGCTCACAGTTCTGAGGACACAGGTTCAATCCCAGCCCTCCCTGTGTGGAGTTTCCATGTTCTTCCCGTGTCTGCCTGGGTTTTCTCCGGGCACTCCGGTTTCCTCCCACTTCTCCAAAACATGCAACATTATTTGGCCACCATAAATTGCCCCAGGTGTGATTGTGAGTGTGGCTGTTATTTTCGATGTGCCCTGCGATTGGCTGGCAAGAATTTCAGGGTGTACCCCACCTCCTGCCCATTGACAGCTGGGATAGGCTCCAGCACTCCCACGACCCTGGTGAGGATAAGTGGCTAAGGTAATGGATGGATGGATGGATGTTTTTTTTTACTTGACTTGATGGAATGAATTAAAACCTGGTTTTGGCTCTTACCTGGCTCTTTTCTTGTTCCGCCAGCTTTATGGCTACATGGAAAGCGAGCCGCTCACCCTACAGCTATTCATAGGGACTGCCGATGACCGCCTCCTGCGACCCCATGCCTTTTACCAGGTTCACCGCATCACTGGC
This sequence comes from Syngnathoides biaculeatus, assembly GCF_019802595.1. NCBI lineage: Eukaryota > Metazoa > Chordata > Actinopteri > Syngnathiformes > Syngnathidae > Syngnathoides > Syngnathoides biaculeatus. The sequence continues at coordinate 21,906,760 of NC_084644.1, read as the reverse complement.
AAAACCGTCTCCACTGCCAGTCATGAAGTCCTGCAATCCAACACCAAAATTCTGGAGATCCCACTGCTTCCTGAAAACAACATGAGGGCTATGTGAGTTAACTTAGAGCTTTAAATGTCCATTATTATTATTATTATTATTATTTTATAATATCTTTGGTTTTACATATTTTGACTAGTTGTCCCTTGTAAGACTCACACAAAGTTAGAGGAGAATAGGCTATATAAGGAAATAGGATTTAGGACAAATGATGCCCAGTGTGACTCTTAAAACTGAGATGTGATGTGCTTCTTTGCTTAATAAATGATTATAAATAACTGACTTCCAACAAGGATTTCACTTGTATTTCATCTTAGTTAGATTAGATGTTCAAAGACATGTTGCTTTCTTAGAGTTATTTTGCAAGAAGACAATTAAGTCTGTGTTATTTTAAATGGTGCTAAATAATACCACTGTATGTTTTTTTGTTTCTTTTTTTGTACCAGAATTGATTGTGCGGGCATCCTAAAGCTGCGCAACTCAGACATTGAGCTGCGCAAAGGGGAAACAGACATTGGACGTAAAAACACCCGAGTGAGGTTGGTGTTCCGAGTACACATCAACCAGCCCAATGGCAGGACCGTGTCCTTACAAGCCTGCTCGAACCCCATTGAGTGTTGTAAGTATTGATCTCCTAATAGCCTTTCTCTTGGAATTTGCACTTAATTGAGAGGCGGCATCAAACAGTTAGGGTTACCCTAACCCTAACATCTATTTGTAAGAGCATCTGCCAACAATAAATTTCCAGTCATCAAAGCAATTCGCCACGGTAATAGATATATCATTCAGAATGCCAGACATATGTTAGATATCTCAATTTGTATCTCGTGATGAGAAACATGTTTAATGGTATTTTCGCTTTATATCAGGGGTTCTTATGGTTTTCGTCTTAAAAAAAAAATCCATCCTTTTTCCGAGGAATTTACTGTGTCCCCAAAAGGGTCATGAGAGTGCTGGAGCTTAATCCAGCTATCTTTGGGCAGGATGACTCCCAAGGACAATTTGGAGTCTCCAATTAACGCATGTTATTGGGATGTCAAATGAGAAAAATAATCAATTTAGTAAGAAAATCAGATTTTTTTTAAATCAATTTAGCAAAATAACATGACCTCATCTTGCTAGTGAAAATTGTCTGAACTAAATTAAAATAAGCATAGACAATTAAAAAAATATGGGTTTGTAACCCAATGAATGTGAACATGTTAAATAATAAATTATATTGACGCCATTTGTTTAAAATGTTTTTTTTTATGCTGAAATGTGTTTTCAAGAGTTTTATTAAACATGTGGCTATTTCCCACCCACAGCACAACGGTCAGCACAGGAACTTCCCTTGGTGGAAAAGCAGAGTATGGACAGGTACCCTGCAACTGGAGGCAAAATGATGGTCCTGAGTGGTCTCAATTTCCTCCCTGACTCAAAAGTGGTGTTCGTGGAGAAGGCTCAGGGTGAGTCGCAGTGACCTGTATTTATCGACCAAACTTCCATTTTCAATCTCCCTGGATTAATATCTCTTTTAAACGTGCCCCGTTGCCTCTCCATTCACCATGCTTGCACATTCAGTTCCACCCATCAAAATACAGCAGGACTTGCCATTAAGCCACATGTGGTGCGCATTAGGCAACTATATTTTTAACCAAAGATATTTACATTTGCTGAAGTTTCCATAGTCGCTTCACTGGCACTCGCCACGAGTTGAAGGAATGAATCACAATCACACCATGTTCACGGACTCGCTTTGTCTCAGTCTGTCTTTTGCCATGATTTGGGACGTTTGACCCTTTTCACTTGTTTTCACCTGCTTCCTTCCAAACCTCAGTTCACTCCTGACGGCTTTGCAGTGAGTCATCCCAAAGATGCAATTCGTTAATTTTAACCAAAAACATTTCCTTCTTTGTGTGGGAAGAAAATAAATGAAAATAAAACAAAAGTCACCCACATTAATTGGGCACACGACTAAAGGAGCACCTCCAGAAAATTGTTGACACAAACACAAATGAAAAATTTTTACAGTGAAGAAAATAAGTATTTGAACACCCTGTTATATTTCAACTTCTCCCACTTAGAAAACATGGAGGGGTCTGAAATTTTCATCATAGGTGCATCTCCACTGTGAGAGAGATAATCAAAAAAAGAAAAATCCAGAAATCACAATGTATGATTTTTTAATGATTTATTTGTGTGATACAGCTGCAAATAAGTATTTGAACACTTGTCAGTCCGCTAAAATTCTGACCCTCAAACACCTGTGAGTCCGCCTTTAAAAGTCCACTTCCACTTCATGTGTTATCCTGAATCAGATGCACCTGTGTGAGGTCATAAGCTGCATAAAGACACGTGTCCACCCCATACAATCAGTAAGATTTAAACTTGTAACATGACCAAGACCAGAGAGTTGTTCAAAGAGACCAGAGACGAAATTGTACAACTCCACACGGCTGGAAAGGGCTACAGAGAAATTGCCAAGCAGCTGAGGGAAAAAGATCCACTGTTGGAGCAATCATTAGAAAATGGAAGAAGCTAAACATGATGGTCAATCTCAATCAAAGTGGAGCCCCATGCAAGATATCAGCTCGGGGGGTCTCACTGATCCTTAGAAAGGTGAGGAATCAGACCAGGACTACACAACAGGACTTGGTCAATGACCTGAAAAGAGCGGGGACCACCGTTTCCAAGGTGACTGTTGGTAATACACTAAGACGTCATGGTTTGAAATCATGCATGGCACGGAAGGTTCCCCTGCTTAAACCAGCACATGTCAAGGCCCATCTTAAATTTGCCAATGACCATGTGGATGATACAGAGGAGTCATGGGATAAAGTTTTGTAGTCAGATGAAAATTCCATTAACTGTGTTTGGAGGATGACGAATGATGAGTTCCATCCCAAGAACACCATCCCTACTGTGAAGCATGGGGGTGGTAGCATCATGCTTTGGGGGTGTTTTTCTGCACATGGGACAGGACGACTGTTAAGGAGAGGATGACTGCAGCCATGTACTGTATTGTGAGATTTTGGGGAACAACCTCTTTCCCTCAGTCAGAGTATTGAAGATGGGTCGTGGCTGGGTCTTTCAACATGACAATGACCCGAAGCACACAGCTAGGAAAACCAAGGAGTGGCTCTATGAAAAGCATATCTAGGTTCTGGCATGGCCTCGAAAGTCTCCAGACCGAAACCCAATAGAAAATCTTTGGAGGGAGCTGAAACTTCGTGTTTCTCAGCGACAGCCCAGAAACCTCTCTGAGAAGATCTGTGTGGAGGAGTGGGCCAATATCCCTCCTGCAGTGTGTGCAAACCTGGTGAACAACTCCAAAAAACATTTGACCTCTGGAATTTTAAACAAAGACTACTTTACCAAATATTAACCTTGGTTTTCTCAGGTGTTCAAATACTTATTAGCAGCTGTATCACACAAATAAATTGTTAAAAAAGCATACATTGTGATTTCTGGATTTTAGTTTTTAGATTATCTCTCTCACAGTGGTGATGCACCTAGGGTGAAAATTTCAGACCCCTTCATGATTTCGAAGTGGGACAACTTGCAACATAGCAGGGTGTTTAAATACTTATTTTCGTCACTGTATTATTGTAGTTAAACATGAAAGTGTTGTGGTTTAAAAACCTAGTGAATATTCAATATTCACCATATTTGGATATTTTACATTCATTGTCTTAATGTATTGTATTTCATAATTTGTAAGGCTTATTATTGATGAAAAAATATTTACCAATGATAATTAAAGATAGCTTTATGTCTTTCAATAACATTTTTACCCATGAAGGTCATTTCACTTTATTTTTTTACTTCAGTGGGGAAAACGAGTTACAAATAAATAATTAAAAAATAATTTCAACTCACAGTACTGATTCAGTGCACATTGTTATTCTTGTCTTTAAGGTAAAATAAGAAACCGCTCAACAAAACAAAGCAACCCATCAAATTTGGAATTGTCATTTTGTGAAGCACTCTGATAGGATATTGTCACTTTGTATATTCTGAAGAATGGGAAAGGAATTGGAATTTTTAGTTAACGTTTCACGCCTGATTGAATCATTATTTCCCCATTGGCCACCTCGATGAAGGGTGTCGTCAAGTTAAAAAGCTTCGGTTCCTCTTTTAATGACTTTCAAAACAGCTCTCTAAAAATAAAATATGGAAGCAGTCGAGGGGAAAAACAGTTTTTGTTTCACAGACTAGTCATTTCCTAACGACAGCTAAAAACTGTGATAATATTCTCTTCCCAGTAGTTAACAGCTTCCAGTTTAAAATACTGTTAAAATTATTAAGCATCTAAAAGGGTGACAAAAAGGTGAAGGAAGAGGAAGTCGATGCAGTTGGTTAAATGGGGCGCTTCCTTTTTTCTGCCGTCACCACGAAGGGGGTTCTCCCTAAGCACCTTTGTCTAACCCCCCTCGTGCCATATGAGATGTATGACCTCGTGCACGATGTATTTTCCTTCCTTCAACCGCAATTTCTCTTCCTCTCTTGCTGTACTGTTTCCTTTCTGTCTCTCTTTTCACAAACAAGCCTGCACTTCATCGTCATATTTTTCTTACCCCTGTCCTTAATATCGGGTAAAGACATTAACAGGTTTGGAGTTCTGCACTGCTCGGATTCCTGCCCCCTTGCTTGCCGATTTCACTCGTATTGTTTCCAGCCTTGTGGTGTTCGGCAGTCAAGTGAGGTTCCCTGACTAGTACTTAGTCTGCGTTTATGTAAACTTTTATGACCCACCACTTCCAGGGTCTCCCAAGTCAAAAGCCCATTACAAACACATTTTCACATATAGTACACACACGTGGACAAAATTGTTGGGTTCCTTCCTTTAATGAAAAAAGAATGTCATAAGCAATACGTTGTGAAGAAATACAATTGATGAAAAATCATGGTAGCCTTACAGTTTATATTTTGTTGCATAAACATTTGCACAAGCAATCGCTCCAATAAAAGGATTCCCAATGAGATGTCTTCACATATTCTGGCCATTTCCACGTTGGCAAACTGCCCCAACTGCTTGTTTCAGTCCCTTCCACAGATGTTCAATATGATTTACATGAGGGTTCAGAAAATGCCACCAATGACTCTGATGTGTACTCTGTTGAGTTTGTTTAGGATTTAGCTGTTTTGGATTGTTTTATTTTTATTTTTGCCGGTGAGTGTGTGTGTGTGTGTGTGTGTTGTGTGTGTGTGTGTGTGTGGTGTGTGTGTGTGTGTGTGTGTTTGGGGGTTATCCTGTTGGAGGAACAATGACGTCTGACTCAGACTAGATTTTCTGATTCTGGGCACCACATTTCGCTTCTGAATGCCTTTATAGTATGGAGATTTGATTCTACCCTGCACAGATTCATGACACCCTGTGCCAAAGGCAGAAAAGCAACCCCACTGGGCATCCTTCATATTTGAGTAGGTACAGTGTTCTTCTTTGTGTATGTGTGTGGGTGTGTGTGTGGGTGTGCGTGCGTGTGTGTGTGTGGGGGGGGTGCGTGCGTGTGTGTGTGTGTGTGTGTGTGTGTGTGTGTGTGTGTGTGTGTGTGTGTGTGTGTGTGTGTGCGTGTGTAAACATAGACTTGCCAAAAAAACTCGAGTTACTCTATGTCTCATTTGTCCAAACCAATTTTTCCCTCAGGATTTGTGGCTCGGCAATATGCATTTTGCCCAATTCCAGTCTCATCAATTTCAAGCAATTTAAATGCTCATGAATGTATGTGCAAACAGCCCAAACCTTGTTTACAAAAAGTGTACTTCAAACAGCTAGAGTATGGTTGTTTGCTCATGAGGGCTGGGCCAAAATGCAGTACCTGTCGACAAGTGCTTAAGTCTGTGAGGGTTAGAGATATTGTCTGATTTCAGAGATTGTCTACGAAAGTTGCAATTGTTTTTCTGAAATGATTTTGTGGCAACTCAATGCTAGTTTTTTATGAGTTCATTTTCAATATTTATTTTATTTGGTTGTGTTTTAATCAGTTTCAAGCTATGAAAAGAATGTGGTTTTTTTTCTCTCTTTAAAGAAAAGATAACAACGTTCTTGCCTATGTGCTCCCCACATGGCACCTATTTAGGTCTGACTGAAAACAACTGTACTTGTGTATAATTATGATTATGGAAAAGTATTTATTTCTCAAATATACACCTACAAAGTTTTTTTGACAGCACAACAGAATCCGACAGTTTCATAAAGTTTGACCTAATTTAGATCGTTTTAGAATGATTATTCGAGTAGGCTAATGAAAAAGTAAAACATATATGATGATAATTACTTCATATTCCAGGTTTTTTTTCTATAACTGGGTTTTGTTTTCTTTAAAAAGTTCACAACTACATGCACTCAATAATTATTAGTCACAGACGTGCTTCCACACATGATGGAACACTTGGTTATCGATGCTCTTTGCACATTAATCAAATTCCTTACCTTTGTGGCAAAAAGTCATCACTTTGGACCATTTTGGGTCAGAACAGCTGCTTAATTTTTGTAGACATTTTGCAAAGAAATTACAAAAGAAGATGTTTGAGTGACCCCATGTAAGTAAACAACAGCAACACATCATCCAAGATTGGGTGTCTTTCATCAACTGAACAGTCCATGAAGCCTGCTCATGGACTTGCTAACGCAGTTGTTTTATTTGCTTGTCTTCCTTTCTGTGATATAATAATAATGAAAGCTAACTTATCTCTTTAACGGAATTTATTAAATTTCATCTATTAAAGTTAATGGAAAATCAAACTTCAATCATGACTAGACCATTGTGGGTCACTTATACAATTTTCCTGTATTTTAGATTTGAATTTGAATCATCAGTCGCAAATAGACAAGAAAAATTGTTTCTCAGGAAATCTTGAAAAGTAAATAAAATATACTTGTCAAAGTATTGCAGTTTTTGAACTGGCATACCCCTTCTGATGCAATAACATTACCATTAGTTGTGTGGAGATACTGCCGGTGAAGCCGTAGAGAAGAAAATGGCTGTCTTTCGTAAATAATGGAGAGTACAAAAGTTAATGCTCAAAATAACAATGTACTTTTTTTACTTGTTAGAACATTATCTTGGTATTCTGTCAATCAAACACATTCCCACTTCCACTGTAGTTGTTTTGATTTTTCAACCAGGGAGACATTCAATATATACTCACTGATGTCACTGTGGGAGAAGTGAATCTGTCATGAAAAATAATGATGCTTTCTTTTCAATTGTTTGAGAAACAGGATAACTGGTGCAAACTGCACCAATACCATAATTTGCTTTTTTTCTGCTCATTGTGGAAGAAGTCTTCTCAATAAGCCACCTTCAAGGGAGTCCCTGTAGAAAAGAGAGAAATATCGAAGGGAAGAGTGAGGAAGAAGGAAGGAAGAATTTCATAGGGATTCCTCAGAAATCTTGCAATTGATTATAGCGCAGAAACTTGACAGTGAAGCCGTTACCTGATTGTGTGTGTTCACTTGTGAAATATTAAATGACTGAGTTTGTATGAGTTTAGATTTGTCCGTTCAGTGACTTCTTTATTAATTCTATTTGAGGGCTAATTCGTAAAAACTCATGATAAAACATACAAATCGAGTGTCTACACAGTTTCTACACATCAATACACCATCGCAGCCAAATGATTTATTCGTCATCAACAATTTTGTGTGCGACATAGCTGAGATCCATGCATGATGACATTAATCCCATCTCATTTCCTCATTCACAGTGTCCTGCGATTGACTGAAGTTTAGAATTCGCCCTTTGCCTCAAGGCCTCAAGGTTTCCTCTTTAGAAGCAAGATTTTTTTCTCTCCGTCACCAAGTACTTTCTCATTTGTGGGTCACCTGGTCTTTTAATAAGTGAAGAGTGGGGTTCTAGACCAGCGCCATGAGCAAAGTGATCAGAGAGAACTTCTGTTATGGTTTGGCGCTCAGTACTCTAGACAAAAATTTAATTGAACTGAATTTAATCTTTTCGGTAGGTTTCAATTCCTGCCATGATCCTAAGCAGGACAGGCATTATAGGAAATAGATTAATAGATGATTTATTTGTCTTGCAATAGAAACTTTATGCAAAAAGTCAATTTCAAATGACAATACAAATGCTAATGAAGCTATAATTCTGCCATCATCAGTTCCTCACCCATACAGTACATGATGCAGACCTATGAAAGGTGGAGCGTTTAAATTCTGTTAAATGCTGAAATATGAAGGAATACCTTGCACACCTCATGCAATGTGTGTTCTGGCTTGCCCTGCTTTTCCTGGATGAAATGATTGTTAACAGCAGGTAAAACAGATAGCCACAGAGGCGAGATAGAGAGATGGGGTAATCCTACACTCTGACTCAGATGGGGGTGGGGGTAGTCAAAGGGAATTCCCTTGTGAGCTGGATAGTTTTTACATCTGGTTAGACTGGAGCATTGCCCAGAGTTCAGCAGCCTCACACAGGCTGGCCACAGCAGACTAAAGTCTGCTCTTATCCACGTGTGGTTCAGGCTGCTGGAGCTCACAGTCCAAGCTCAGAGGATTCCTAGCGCTAGTATTATCTGCAAGAGACTGAGGTCCACACCAAAACCTGTCAAATACTTTTTGCCAAATCCAAAACCAAAGTAAATTGTGTGTCACACCTTTTAATGGAACTCAGATGCTGATTGGCACTGTTAGATTTTATTCAAACTGAACTTTGTTGAGTCTGGGTACCTGGGCTGAGTCTAAACATCAGACATATTGCTTCGTGTATTGTACTGGACTGCCTTCAGACAAGGTGGCCTTGAATTCTCTTGGAACCCAGTTTTGGCACTGTATTAGGATAAGGCCAGCCACTACCCTTGCTTCAGATCATAGATGAAAAGAATTTGTACGCAACAACCCCCTTTCCATTTTGAGTTACTATGCCCATGTTACATATTTCTTTTTTCTAAATTGTCTTTGTGAATAACTTTTTTTTAAGTGCCGTGGATTAAGGCTGTTCTTATAGGAATGGACAGCTATAATGGAGAGCTACATATTAACAATATGAAGATCTCCTACAGTATATTGGTTCATCAAGATTACATCGTCAGTTAAATTTGGCTCGATAATTTAGGACTTTATCGACTGATTTGGCTCATAACATTGGATCAGAATAATCTGTGCATCTGAGACAACCTAGCCCCAAATTTGGATAGAGGGGTTTTCCGCCTGAGAGTGAACCTATGCAGCTCCAACTTCAGTTGAGATTTTACTGTGACAATGGCCCCGTCTTCCGTTTTTTTAACGTATCATCTGAATTTCTCTTTGGGTACATGAAACAAACAGATAATAATTAGATCTTTTTGAAAAGGACTGTATAAGTGCCATTACAACGAAGCAAATCCCTACATGTGGACTATGATGACTGGCTGTCTGTCTTGCATTTGTCAAGCTCTTTCACGCCTTGAAGCAAGTCATAGGCGATGCATTTTTACATTGAATCATGAGTTAGTTCATTTCTCTGCTTAATTAGGGCTGAATTGTAGCCAAAATTGAGATATGACTGAAACAAAGGTAACTTATGGATCTGTCTCACATATTTACAATTGGAAGGTAGCGCAAACAATGATGTTGTGGCTGCATCATGCGTGGGTGAAGCCTGCGCGAAGAAGCTTTCTCAGTAACAGAAATATTTTGCTGACGTGGTGGGGGAAAACAGGTGAGTGGAAATTGATGTGGTTATCAGTCAAACAGCACCCTTGAGTCGCAAAAACCGTCATTTCTGGCCTCCGACAAGGTCAGTCTTTAAGTAATTATCTAATAATTATTGTAACTCATAAAACATGTTGGGAAAAAGACAGAAGTATGGAGGAAAACATTTAACCAGAGTTCCCTCTCGGAGTGGAACCCATAACTAAGGCTGAACAAATACACTTTTAGCTTCCCCTGTCTGTAACCTAAGGATGGTTTATCATTTTCAATTGCTTTTCCTTTCCTGGACTAACCTTCACAAATCCTGATGGCCCAAGAAAAAAAAAAAGTTTCTTATTTGTTTACCCAATTCATCTTGAGTTTCTTACTTTGTTGTAAGATTAATTGACCTCCTACTGATCATTGGTACATGGCCCTTATAGTCATCTTATCAAATGACTCTCTCTCTCTGTCACTCATATCAGAACCATGAGGACAGTGTGCAATAATCCATTTGCACTTTCTTTCAAATGAAACCTCGCCTCTTTTCAGAAGGCCTTTGTGTGAATTAAGACATTATGTTAAGACATGATATTATTGTCTGACAGAGATTTAATATACACTGTAGCCATTGTGGAATCGTTTTTGACCCCACTTCTACAATTGACTATAATAATTAAATCATGATCATTATTTTTTTTACTCCCCAGGTAATGTGAAGAGCAGTATTAACAGTATTTTATTTATTTATGTATTTATTTGTTTATTTATTTTCCAAGGGTGGTCAAATGGGGCACGCCTCAGAACAGCAGCAGGAACTATTATATTGCTTTAAGACTGGAAGTCACACCTACAATGTCGTCTAATAAAGTATAATAGCACTACCACATTGCTCATCCAAGCTGCATTTGCTGTGGTACAAATGCTGGTCTCTGCCTTCTTGGAATTCTGTCTGTCCTAATGAATCATTTGCTCATGTAAAAGAAAAAAAACCCAAATGGCAATGCGGTCACTCCTAATAGTTTATGCAGAGCATTGAGCAGTTGTTACTTAGGCGTGGCATGAAATTACGGCTGAAAGTCTACAGAATGTGTGCCGAGCTTCAGTAGACATGAATGTCAGGAAGGGAAAAAAAACTCTTCAACACAGAAAAGATAGTCAGCTGGAATAGTGAGGATAATAGACTGATGGATAGATGGATGAACAGTTCCTAAATGTAATCCCTTTTGGAGATCTAACGTGTAATTTGCCCAGCAGACAAACAGACAAACATCAAAATCCAGCAAAATTCTGAAAACTTGCTCCTAGACACATTCTGTGAAAACCTCCAATTAATAAATTGATTCCTTAATTACCATCCATGATATAAAATCACACATATTTTCTTTAGCAATGTACAGTATATAATGTGGATTTATACTGTATACAATTGCAAACATGTCAAGACATTATTGACAACGTCCAACCTGCTTTAAATAATAAGCTGATGATGTTAATTTCTGTTATGTAGATGGTCATCACCTGTGGGAGACGGAAGCCAAGGTTGACAAAGACTCTGTCAAATCTGTAAGTGCACCCTTGATTTGACTCTTCCTTCTCCATATCCTCCACGGATACTCACTGTCTCCTTCTCATCTGTCCCGCTTCATGATGTAACCTTTGCTAAGGCATTGCTTCATAGACACTGATGATTAGCCCATGCAATCCTGAACGGAATTTTCATTCTCTGCTCAAATGCATGGTAAACACAAGCAACCGTGTTGCTTGCGCATCTATAATTCACAAACTTTCACAATGATAACATAACCAAGCACATGCACACATGCACAAACACACACCTTGACCCTCCCAACATAACCAGACGTTTACTTCACAGTGAAAGGTTCCTTTGTGATAAATTCGTTCATCTGTGCTGGGGCTGTGGAGGAAAGATGTAATGACACCACTTTGACTTGCTGCTTTTCATTTTAGTAAAAAGTAAACCAGCATATTATACTGCTTTTGTTTAGTAAAATAAAATGGTGCAAAAGAGAATCACAGAGAAGGAAGTTTGATTGCTTACGAGGCCATAGAAAGTTGCAGGAGTCAATTAACATACAGTGAAGAAAATGAGTATTTGAACACCCTGCTATATTGCAAGTTCTCCCACTTAGAAATCATGGAGAGGTCTGAAATTTTCATTGTAGGTGCATGTCCACTGTGAGAGAGATAATCTAAAAACAAAAATCCAGAAATCACAATGTATGATTTTTTAATGATTTATTTGTATGATACAGCTACAAATAAGTATTGGAACACCTGAGAAAACCAATGCTAGTATTTGGCACAGTAGACTTTCTTTGCAATTACAGAGGTCAAAGGTTTCCTGTAGTTGTTCACTAGGTTTGCTCACACTGCAGGAGGGATTTTGGCCCACTGCTCCACACAGATCTTCTCTAGATCAGACAGGTTTCTGGTCTGTCCCTGAGAAGCACAGAGTTTCAGCTTCCTCCAAAGAGTTTCTACTGGGTTTAGGTCTGGAGACTGGCTAGGGCACGCCAGAACCTTGATATGCTTCTTACGGAGCAACTCCTTGGTTTTCCTGGTTGTGTGCTTCGGGTCATTGTCATGTTGAAAAACCCAGCCACGACCAATCTTCAATGCGCTGACTGAGGGAAAGAGGTTGTTCCCCAAAATCTCACACTACATGGCCGCGGACATCCTCTCTATACTACAGTGCAATCGTCCTGTCCCATGTGCAGAAAAACACCCCCAACACATGATGCTACCACCTCCATGCTTCACAGGAGGGATGGTGTTCTTGGATGGAACTCATCATTCGTCTTCCTCCAAACACAGTTAGTGGAATTATGACCAAAAAGTTCCATTTTGGTCTCACCTGACTACAAAACTTTTTTCCATGACTCCTCTGTATCATCCAAATGGTCTTTAGTAAAATTAGGATGGGCCTTGACATGTGCTGGTTGAAGCAGGGGAACCTTCCGTGCAACGCATGATTTCAAACCATGACATCTTAGTGTATTACCAACAATCACCTCGGAAACGGTGGTCCCAGCTCTTTTCAGGTCATTGGCCAAGTCCTGTCGCGTAGTTCTGGGCTGATTCCTCACCTTTCTAAGGATCATTGAGACCCCACGAGGTGATATCTTGCCTGGGGCTCCACTCCGATTGAGATTGACCGTCATGTTTAGCTTCTTCCATTTTCTAATGATTGCTCCAACAGTGGACCTTTTTCCCTTAGCTGCTTGGCAATTTCTCCATAGCCCTTTGATCTTGGCCATGTTATAAGTTTATACATAATATATATATGTACTTATTTACAGCCGTATCACACGAATAAATTGTTAAAAAAATCATACATTGTGATTGCTGGATTTTTCTTTTTAGATTATCTCTCTCACAGTGGACATGCACCTACGATGAGAATTTCAGACCCCTCCATGATTTCTAAGAGGCAGAACTTGCAATATAGCAGGGTGTTCAAATACTTAATTTCTTCACTGTAACCGCCAAGTCAGAGATCAAGTATGGACACTTAAAAATAGCAACTTAATGTTCTTTTTCAATTAAATTAGTTGCATCAGGAAAGTGAGTACTGTGGACTATGATACTTGGCTGATACAAATGGCTGAAATCCCAACTACAAAAAAAAATAAAATAAAATATGAAGAGCAGTAGTTTTGAGACCTAAGGCTGATGAAATGAAAATACCACAGTAGGAAGTGAAAGCAGGAGAGCAATGGAATTCTTTTCTTATGTCACAAGACTGCCTTAATGCACTCCAGACTGCCGACCTGCATTTACTTTTATTGCCGTTGGAAGATTGCTAACTTTCACTGTGAGAGAAGGTGAGGGCTAGGCTAGCAAATTCACACACACACACACACACACACACACACACACACACCACACACACACACAGACACACACACACACACACACACACACACACAAAGACTTTTTCACTCACTCAACCACCGCATATTTTCCTTGTAATCATCTGGACGGCAGACCCCAGACCCACCCACCATTTTTGTTCACAGCTATGGTGAATGTAAACCTGCTCTCTGCCACAGCAGATTTTTTTGTCCTGTTAGATCCCAACCAGAGTGACAGCCAAGTAATTAGACACAAATTCATGAACACATTTTTCTCCTTGTTTCTGTGTCACAGTGAAAGTGGAAAAATACTCACATCCATCCAGACTCGCAGAGTTGGGGTGATGTTAGTAATGTGCACATTAAAAAAACAGCAAATCTATTTCTTGTTGCTCATGCTGTCCAGGGATAAAGCTTAAGCCCTTGGGTTTCGTCAGACACAAACATGAGCACTAGACCAACCTCATGGACTCTGCTGCTTCTAAACAATCCAAATGGACTCATTAAAACTATTTATATGTTTGTCTGACTCTCTGTCTCAAAGATGTAAAAACATTGTTTCTATTTCAGAATTCCCTTTTTGTTGAGATCCCACCATATCGAAACCAGAGAATATCTAACCCGCTGCAGGTGAACTTCTATGTTTGCAATGGCAAGAGGAAGAGGAGCCAATACCAGAACTTTACCTATCTTCCTCCCAGTGGTAATTATCTTTAATAGTATACACATTACAGTGCTCCAGTGTTTTATATTTCTATGCCAACACAATTAGCATCATTTTGGTGTGTCTTTTTGGGGTTTTTTTGTTGGGAGCACGTGGTAAGCTGTGAGCGTGTGAGGTGTATTTATTCTACAGTGAGTTCACGTTCCCCAGCGATGAGGTGTACTTACTGAGTGACAGAGCCTTGGAGCAGTGTTAATGTAGACAAGTCAGTCCCCCCAGCGACCAAACTCTCGCACCCCCACATCACATAGAATGCCTGCCTGGCTAACCCACACACCCACCACTGCACAGAGATGTATACATTTCCACATATGCATTCACACATGCAGTGCTTTACTCAATCATTCGTGTAGTAACCTGAAAAGTCAGGGATACTCATGCCGGTGTTCATAGATGGCACTCAGATTGAAATTTAAAGAATGTATTTGTGAGAGAGTACTGTAGATGCTTGTAAATTACTGTGCAAGTCATGCATGACCAATATACACAATTGAAATATCAGACTGCACTGTTACATTGTTACAAAGCAGAACTTGGTCTTGTGTTAAAAAAAAACAACAACTAGAATTTCCCACTTTTATGAGTGTATCTGAATCTAAATTTTTCAGACGACTAAATGTGGCTAACAAGTCTGTCTTGGAGTGTGAATCTTTAAATCTTGGTTCAGGCCTTGTGATTGACTATCAACCGGTCCAGGGTGTACACCACCTCTTACTTAAAGTCAGCTGGGTTCGGCTCACACCAGATCACCCCATAACCCTGAATAGGATAACAGAACAAAATGGATGGTGTCTTCCATTGAATTCATTCAACTAGATTGTCGATACAACTCAGTGTTTGACAGCAAGATGTCTTCATTGATCAGCATTTAATGGGTCTAGTGTTGCTAGGGTATCATGCAGTGTGTTAGAAGTACTGTATCCAGCTCTTAATAAGACGTGTTGTCTAGAATTATCAGCAGATGTATTTATGTCCACAGAAGATAAGACACATTTTGGACAAGGCTCTAAGAGAAATGCAGAAGAGAGCCCTATTTGGAGATCCCTGATTGCTTTGATTTATAAGTGCATTCAGGGTTATTTGACCAGTTCAGGGCAGACAAACTCTGGCCATATTTAGTATATCACTGGCATTGGCCAGAATACCCAAATCTCCAAAACTATCACTTTTCAGGAAACCACATGGAAAATAAACATTTGGTGAGCTCTTTACATTGTCAACGAGTGTAAGTCCTGTTCAACACTTGATTGATCAATAATTTATTGATTAAAATAAAAAAAAGACCCTTGTGTTGACTGACCAATATTGATTTCTGGAAAAAAAAAAGTAGGAAACTGACCAAATCTGGACATAGGCGGGGGCAATATTCATTTTATACTATACTGTACTGCCTCAAGAAAGCAATTCTTATCGGTCCCTCTGATACAGCCCGGATCATTTTCCTGAGCGTAAATATGTCTTATTAAAAGATCTCGCTTTTGCTGCCAAGTCAACCACAAGTTCAGTGAAGACCACACAGGCAGGGTCAATAGAGCATAATTAGCTCTCTGGTGCTAAAGCCAAGGAGCATGTGAACAACAAGCAATTTGATAGCACTGTAGTTTGAGATGGGCGAGTTATTTAAAACCACTCAACTAAACCATTCCTCTATGTAGGGTATTGTTTCCGCCATCTTAATGTAAAAGTATTCACAATAAAGGTTGCATTAAGCTCATCATTTTACCATACCCATAATAGTCACATTGTTTTGAATATGTTTTCAATTCAGCAACAAAGAATAAGAAAATCATGTAAGTCTAAGCTTTTTGGTGTACAGTTTTGGTGAGAGTCAGCTAATAAGGAAACAACCAACACTGCAAACACGTCCTATAAAATGGGCATGAGATGACACCCACACACATGCACACACGTACAATGTTGTCAACACTTTCTTGCCTTCCTTTATGAAAGCGACTCTTCCTGCTTGCTGTCCCCCTGCAAGCACATATGTGGTCACTGACGTTATTGACAGAACATTTCTTTCACACTCTGGTTGGTGTCTGCTGAACTATAAAAAGACAAAACCCACCCTTAAAATAGACTTGTTTAAAAGAGTGGAAGTATGAAGCAAACACCTCTGCGGCACAGATGCGAGTGAAACTAGCTTTATTTTCCTTTCCGGTTGTGGAGACTTGTTATTCTTGATTGATTTTTGTGTGACACATGTTATATTTGAGGTCACAAACCTCGTCTATGGATTCGCCGTATTTTGACCAGTCTCGCATTAGTCATGGGCCTTGCTCATGTTCATTCACTTTTAAGTCATTTCAAACATGTGAATTTTGTATTTTTCCATCAGAGTTTGTGATAAAGATGCAGTACGCAGAACACAATACTATAATAACACTTGACCATAGTAATGAATTACTGTTTAAACAGCTTTCATAAGATAAACGTAAGATGGAATCAATAATAATAATGCTTTGCTGAGATTTTTATAACATAGAATATATTATTATTATTATTATTATTATTATTATTAATAATAATAATAATAATAATAATAATAATATACAGTACTTACTTGGACACTCTAAATTACCCCTAGGTGTGATTGTTGGTGCGGTTGTTTGTCTCTATGTGCCCTGCAATTGACCCCTCCGTCGAAATTGCGTCATCCGCGTCGCTGACCAATCAGAGGCCAGATATCTGCATAAACCACGCCCCTTTTTTGCACCCGCCGTTCGCTCAGACAACGTTGCATGGTCCAGTATAGCTTTTGTTAGCGTTTTATCGCGTATTTGGGTTCTTTAACAATAGATATGGTTAAGAGGTGTAGTCACGGACTTTGTCATAGTGACGACAGGTATCCTGAAAGGCTAGTTGGTGGAGTTCAATTCGTACCCTTTCCAAAACAGAAGACCGTGTACGAAAAATGTCTTTGATGGATAAAACTTTGTGGAAGACCGCATGATCAACTGAATCCATCAACCGGAACAGATATGTTTGCACGAAGGTAAGCTGTATATTTGATTTTCAATACATGTCTATTAGAAATGAATTAGCAGTTCTTCGCTTGCATAACATAGCTAAGTGTGAATGATTGACACACTTGATCTGTGATGAGCGATATTTTGCGATGATCTGACTGCACAAACGTGTCTCTGTTCGGCGGCTCCCAAGCTAAGCTAAACCGGACTTTGTTTGCACAAAGATATGCCCTATATTTGATTTTCAATACATATCTCATATAAATGAATTAGCACTTCTTCGCTTGCATAACATAGCTACGCGTGAATGATTGACACACTTGATCTATATTGAGCAATATTTTGCGATGATCTGACTGCACAAATGTGTCTCTGTTCGGCGGCTCCCGAGCTAAGCTAAACCGGACTTGTGAGTCTTAAAAGCCTTCGATGTGCACCGAGACACCAAGACTGAAGGAAGGATGTTTGAGGACACTATAAAGTAGTGATTGTCGTACTCGGTCGGGACTTATGTAGGTTCGGCACTAATTCAAGAATAATTATTGAGGGGAGCACGTGACGTTACACAAAGAAAACGAGAGAAACAACTCGTAAATCAAGCCGCCCCTTCTTTTCCTTCATACGGCGGTTCACAAACGGCTATACAGATACACATACAGATTCTGCACACAAGTGTGATAGGTAACACGAAAATAGGAAACTGTCAATGACAAATTCGTCTTTGGGTTATAATATATTATATTATGTGGCTTCTCGGTCTTCCTCTGACTCCGGAAAGATCTCGCGCTAATATCAATGGTTTCTCCGTCAATATGCATGTAAATACCATTGAAATACCCCTCGCTGAAATACTTGAAGCCCTGCTGTCTGCTTTTCAACGATATTTCACTGTTAGCTAAGAATGCGAGTGAGAAATCAGCCGGTAAATCGGACAATTTCGCTCTAGTCTTTTCTTGCTGCGCCAGCATTTTTGCTAATTGTTTGTCTGAGGTTAGCACACGTGGGGTGACGTAACTTCAGGAGGCGTGGTTAAGTGCCCTGTACGGAGGGGTCAATTGGCTGGCAACCAGTTCAGGTTGTACCCCGCATCCTGCCCGTTGACAGCTGGGATAGGCTCCAGCACTCCCCGCGACCCTTGTGAGGATAAGCAGCAAAGAAAATGGATGGATGGCTGATAATAATAATAATAATAATAATAATAATAATAAATGTTTAGAACTGAAACTACTTACTATATGGATGTATATGTATATATCAAATAAATATCCACATTAGAGTGCCAGCGGGAATAGTGTACCATACAGTATAATGGTTTTGATAATGTTAATGATTTTGATGAGCATGATGATTATCCATCTTCAAAACCATTTATCTTCACAAGGGTCGTGGGGGGGCTGGCGCCTATCCCATGTTTTGGGGATGTGGGAGGAACCAAGAGTGTCTGTAGAAAACCCACCCAGGCACTGGGAGAACATGCAAACACCACACAGTTGTCCACAATGCCACCATGTCATTGTTATGACAAGGTAACTCAGCAGAGTAGTGATTGGCATATCCGGTTTACAGTTGAGAAGTATGTGTATCTGTTCGGACCTTCCTGTGCTGAGTTTGCATATTCTCTCCTGTGATTGTTGATTGTTTTGTAATTTTTAATAAAGGCAGAATTTCTGATATTGTCTGACTTTGCATTGAATGTCATTACATTGTGAGTGTCCACCTAGTACTGCGACCGTTGAGTTTATAGCCAAGTCAAGTATCCCATCTAACTCAAGGGATGAACTTTTTCCAAGACCTCTTCCAGTCATTCTTGCATGAGTATAGATGTGACGTGTTGATCCTCAAATAAGAACCAGTTTTACCAACCACACTGTAGAACAGATGCCAAAAATGGCTGGCAGTGACCAAAGCATGAGCTTCTCGGAACCCCTTTATTTTTACAGGCTGTTTGGAGATGCCTTTGTAATATTAAACTATTCTTAAAGCAAACTCATGCCCAGCCTCCTTAGTGTATTGGTTGGTGGTTAGAGCTAAAAAGAGTAAGGAGAGAAACATGTTTTCTCTCACATACTGTACAGGAAATTAGTGACGCACATATTGTTCTTCTTTTACAAAAAATATTTACATCGTCACATTATCCATAAGATCCCAATAAAAATGTTGACCTGCATACTTTTACATCTATAGCTTTGGTCATTGTATGACACCCCATTATAACTTTTTAAAAAAGTATTCACAGGATACTAGTCCATCACAGTGCACACTGCTGGACATGGTGCACCTGGTGCCCGTGACCAAATAAACTATCACCTTTACAGTGCCAAATGTCAGTGTAGTTTATTGCCAATGGAACGTAAAAAGATCAACATCTTTCCCAGAGCTGAAATGTTTAGTGAAGCAAACATGTCAGGCCTGATTTAATAAAGGTTTACACGTGCAAAAAGGACCATGAACTCAATTATGCACGCAAACAGATGTGGCAAACCCATCTACTAACTGGGTGCAATCAGGACTGCATCTTCCAAATACACTAAATTGTCATACTGTCGTCCTTTGTGCGCATTTTTCCCAAAAGTCCCAAAATATTATCTCAACATGTCTATTGAGTCATCTAGTTATGGCATTTAAAAACTGACTTGGAGCCAGTCACAATAGTCATCTCATATCAAAACTCCTTGCAACACTGCACTTCATGCATATGGATCCGTTCAGTATCACTATTTTGCATTGATAGCGGCTGCTTTTTACGGTGCACTAAGATTTCAACATAAATTTATGCAGGACTGGCATGCCTCTGTTCATCCAATTACCATGCACTGGGGGAAGTTAAGAAAATATAAGTATGGCTTCTATGTAGTTGCTAGTTCATTTGTCTTCCACTAACGCTTCCAATTCCATCCCTTCAAACTTTATGTGCATGTAGTTCTCCCCCAAATGGTACATGGTGAAAACCATCATAGATACCAGAAGTGCCAAAACCTTTTGTGAACCGAGCAGCCTCCACCTTCACCCCTGCTGCCAACAGTGCACGCAATTGGTCAAAGGATTGGTTTCCCCATTTGTTGGATGTACTGAATCCTTCAAATGTCCTACGTGCATTCACCGAACCCTTCCTAATGGGTAAAACTGAATGATTTTTGTGATGTCACCAATCGTACAAGTGCTGTGAACAGAACGGATGCACAAGCGTGTGAATCCTTCAGACCGGCCGGCTCTCTGAGCCCTTAGCGCTCTATATGATATTAGTAAATTGGACCCATAAACGCAACGGGAAATAGAGGGGAAAAAACATGTGCAAAGCATCAGCTGTCTTTAGACCATAACCCACAGTTTGGGGGTGGGGGGAAGAAAGTATGATGAAGTAGGACTTGTCCAAGAAATTTGTTTTCTGACCAGTGATATGAAAAGGAGACCTACAGAATGATTAAGCTTTCGAGAGATCTGTTGGCCTAATATCGGATGTGACACGTTGCATGTGACCTGTCTGATCCACAGGACACGGTGTTGGAACCAAGCTTCATTTGAATGTTCGACAGACCTCTCTATGTTGCACATCCGATCCATACCTCATCCTCAAAACTTAGAGAGGGCAATATACCATCACTGAAGTCAAATTACCTGGCAGTTACATTTCAACAAAACTACAACCATTGATTCAATTATCTTTGGCAGCCTTTAAAATGTGAGAGAAGGAAGGTAAATGAAAAAGGAAAATGACGGTGTGACAGTAGAATGGACCATGTGAGGTTTATGTTATTCCGCAGGCGTGAGGGGGGAGGTCCTTGAATCATGGGACTCGCCTTGCGGTGCTCTCCGGTGCTCTCCAGACAACCTGTTCCCTGGGCTCTGAAAGCAGACGGGACTGACGTAAATGGGCTCCCTGCTTTGTTATCGCTGCACCACAGCTCAGGACCCCAGAGGGACGCAGGCGTGATTACTGTCTTTTAAATCCTCTTCCCACAAAATAACAACATATTGAAAAACAGGTTATTTTTCATACAACTCTTGATATATTGCAGGTTATTTTCCAGTCACCCAATCACAATTATATACAGGAAATAAATTGGGACTTTGAAATTCTATTCACATTGACATCATAATGCATTTAATTAAATGTCACTGGTGTTTTATTAGAATACTCCAAATAGTTGGCATCAACTACTCACTGTAATGACGTAATACTAAAGATGTTGTGATGTAACTTTTTTTCAGTTTCGATACAATATTGATATTGTTGCCTTGCATATTACCAACACTGTTTTTGGTTCTATACTATATCAGCAGGAATCAGGTATACCTTTACTTATTTTGTCATATGGAATGTTTTATATGGCTTCAATCACCTGATAGCTTTGAAAAAGAGAACAATAGTCAGCAACAGTATGACAAAAACTGACCCATTTATTCTTGGCCAGTTGGTTACAGTAACTTTAACCTTACAAATACACCACAATTAAGTAAAATAATTACAAATTTAATGAGAAAATCTGGAAAAAACTTGACTAAAATGAAAAGAAACCCAAAATATACATTTACATCGCAACACAACCACTCACTTCAACATAAGTACATTCAACAACAGAATAGATTACATAAAAAAATTAAATCCTGAAAAATAATCAATAAATACAAATTCTACATTTAAAATTCAAAATAACAATTCAAGTTTATGTCTGTTATTTTTTTACTGTCAGTATAAGGTGGAAACAGATTTGTGATGCACTTTGGAACTTCTTTATGCATCAGGGGTGTTGTTTTGTCAATGTCGTGGCATGTGATGAAATGTGATGTCAGGGTCTTCGGTTAAGGTACTTAAACCCCATATTACTCAAAGAGTTTGCCTCTGTGATTCTCAATTTCAGTCTCAAATTGGCATGTTGTTTGTTTTGACCTTGCTTCAATTGCGCGATGAAGTTGGTGATATTAAATGTTCACAGTTGTGTGTCGCCACAAAAAACTTGTGCATGACGAGTTTTGCACAGAGATGCAACCTGATACTGCCATACGGTTGACATTATGCTTTCTCTTTGATAATTCAGACAGTTATGAAAAATCAAATATTGGATCTGGACATCCCTAAATGATACAATCATTTAAATAGCCTTTCTAATACATTTTTCATTTCATTAATAAAGTAAGTAAGTAAGTTTCTTTCAGCTTGTCCCTTTCGGGGTCACCACAGCGTGTCATCTCAGATGAACGCACATATATGCTTGGCACAATTTTTACGCCGGATGCCCTTCCTGATGCAACCCTTCTCAGGGAGTGGAGGCCCCAGTGGGATACGAACCCACAAACCCTGGTTTACCAAGCCAGTGCTCTAACCACTGAGCGACAGGGCCTCCACATTTTTGCCTCCACTGACACATTTTTCATTTTATTCTACCATGCTAATTTTTGCTATGCTAATGTATGTAAAAATGTACGCCAGATTGTTGTTTTAAATTGCAGGCTTGAATCTGGTCTCGTTTTCATTTTCTCTCTCTCGCACTCTCACTCTCTCTCTCTCTCTCTCTCTCTCCTCTCTCTCTCTCTCTCTCTCTCTCTCTCTCGCTCTCTCTCTCTCTCTCTCTCTCTCTCTCTCTCTCTCTCACCCAACGCTATAATAAAAGAAAATATATCCCATGTCCAGTACCCTCCACTCTCCAACACAGTATATATATCCTGTCGGAAGAGAAGCATATGATACCTGTCAGTCAGAAAGCATCGGGAAACATTGCAGACTGCCTGTGCTGGAATGGAAGTTCCAGAAACAGGATGATGAAGTGGGGTCTGCACTCTCTTGCATTAGCTTAGGCCTGAAGCTCCTGAAACCACAGGCACAACTCTTTGGCCTCTTAAGAAGCCCAGGCAGCCCGATCAAAATCAAGTCATCTCCTTTTTTGGCCTATCATTTTGGTCCTAAGAGAAACAATTGCTTCTAGAGTGCATAGAAATCCAAGGGACTTGCGGTTCTTTCTCAAGCAGCAGCAACAGCAGCAGCAACCTTTTGCTTTAAAGTAGTGTTTTATTGGATATCAGAGCTGGAGGAAAATCCAAAGAAAATAGGTCTTATTCATTATTAGAACCAGCTGTGGTTTTCCACTGATGACTCATCCATTTTTCTTTTCCCCCTATTCTTCAGCTTTTTTTTTTTTCGCATGATCAAGTACTGAGGGTTTCTCATTGAAACACTGATCCATAGTCACTGTTTTTTTGTTTGGATTATCAACGCGATAGCTGCCACAAGTGTGCATGTTCGTTGCTTTACTCATCCTCCGTCATGCAAGCATTGTGCCACGTGGATGCCTCGACACGTTTTTGTAATATGTCCATTTTTCTTTCTACTTTCCACCCTTCAGTGCCGATGATAAAGACAGAACCCAGTGATGAATATGATTCTTTGGGGACTTCAGTGCTGCCACTGCATTCAAAGTCCTACTTCAGTCATCCCAGACTTAATCCCATAATGCCTGTTGCCGATCATGATGCTTGTCTGACTGGCGGCTTCCCTCCCTGCCCCTCTCTCAATGCTGCCATACCGTCATCGTCCCCCAATTCCAGCCCAACCCTGCACGACCTTTCCCCTGTTGCATTCAGCAAGTGCCTCCCAACTAGTCCCACCCATGCAGCACCTTCAGGTCAGATGGTGACTACCTTCCAGGAAAATGGCAGGCCAATCCTTACCCACCCAGCATCTCCTGACCAAGGCTCTCCCCTCGGCATGCTCCAAACTCAGGGAAGTCCCAGTCACCTCAACAGCCCAGGAACCCATGTATTCCACCCTACCTATGCCAATAGCAGCCCTTCATCCTCCCCAGCTTCCCATGCTTCTACTCCCAGTGGCAATGCAGAGAGTCCATTTATTCAGGCCTACAGCCCAAGCCACGGCAGGGCAGCAGCCACTTCAGCCCAGGCTGGAGGGAACTCACCCAGCCTGCTTCATGAGGAATTAAGTCCACCTACCATCACCGTCAAACAAGAACCCCAAGAACTGGATCAGATGTACCTAGATGATGGTAAGTTTCAAAGTCATGATGGTACAAATACAATGTCGAATTGCATTACATCTTCTCTATGATATATAAAATAGCATACTAATAGAATATTTACGAAGAACATTTCTTGCATTTAAAATTATTCACCAAAAAACATCACACATTGTCAACCAACACCCTACTTTACCTCGCTCCATTTTTGCCTTACGGAATCCAGGGTGCAGGTTTACATCACATCCGTTTCATTTAAGCAGAAATCTAAATAAACTGAAAAAATTAAACTGTTTAAATTTAGTCCCAAAAGATTTATTTGCTTTCCTCACCGCATGTGGTCTAGTTTGTGTTTTCTAAGTACAGTAGTTGCTTTTGATCAAAACACAACATGGCCTTGATGGGATTTTGAAACAATCTGTCAAAACATCACAGAGAATCTGGGGTCAGCCAGATTCCAGCAGAACAAAAACAGTGGCACACGCGTAGCAAACCAAACTGTTGACATATCGACCAATGAAGGAAGCAAAAACAATAGGTAGGGGTTTCCTAGTCCCCGCCTGGATTTTTGGGAGGGATGCCGGGAGCTCTGAGACAGAGGCCTTCTTTTCCCGTCTTTTCCCCCTGGAGTCCAGGCCATCCAGTTGTCGTCATCACGGGAGACTAAAGGGTCACAAGTTTACCCTGGCAATGAGATCAGACACACCCAAGGGAGCATATGGACACGTTTATTGCCTCCTGTGTCCATCCCACGGCTTGTCTCTTGGGTCACCAACCTGTTATCTATGTTAGCAGAGGCAACTCTTGTTGTTATGATATGTATTCATAGCTCATCTAGTGGATTTTGCCACTCTGAAATCGTAACAGCCCCATGTGTTGTAATGGAGGTGGGTAACCACTGACCCCCATTGAACTCTTGCTTCATCCAATCTTCCTGTACACGTTAGTGTGTGCATTTGATGCCATGTGAATGTGTGTGCAAATGTGTGTGTGCGTGAACAACTAACAGAGGTGCGAGAACACATAAGGGAAACAGGGGAGTGGGGAGTTGTTGCTGCAGAACTATAATTCTGTTGTCAGCATATCTGCCAGCTTTGATGATTCCCATTTGTGGTCATTAACAGGCAATGCAGACAAAGAAGGATGTTGCAAGCAGCTTTATTCAGTTATTACACACTTATGTGGGGATGTGTTTTCTTATAGTAGCACTGCAAAATTTGAATACACAAATGGTCATTAGATCAACCAAAATTTGGGGGAAACATTTGCTATTTATTAACATCATGGAGGTTAAACATATCCATCATCATACATTATATAAGATGTGAGCCATTGCACACTTGCACTTTGATCAGCCCATCCAGCCATCAATTTTTTATATCTTATTCTCATTAGGATTAGCATCAAAGAATTACTGCCGCATGTCCTGCTTTAGCTTTGAGTTTTTGTGGTATTTCTGTGGGACTGTTACAGTTAAAGACTTAACAAGGGTTGTTGAGAGAAGAAGAGTGCTTGAAGAGAATTTTCCTTCCAACCATTTTCCAAACCGCTTATCCTCACAAGGGTTGCAGAAGTGCTGGAGTCTATCCCAGCCAACTTTGGGCAAAAGGTACTACATCCTCAACTGGTTGCCAGTCAGTCACGGGGTACATATGTAATGGAATATGCAGCAGAATATTGTGTTATAAGTATATGCAGTTCAAAGTAATGCTGTACTCCAGGGGGTTCCAATTGAGTGTCTAGCCATGCCAACCTGAGATCATATGACGGTGAGACAAGAATTGATCACTATTCACCAGAGGAATTACTGATCTGAAGCAGCAGTGAGCTAAAGGTTGTGAGGGTCAACTTTTCAGATTGTTGGTTCAACTGCTACGTTAGCTGCTAAATGCTGCCAATTGGCTATATACAGTAAATGAGTCCTCGGTCTAAATCAAGGTTTTTTATTGATTATATTGTTGTACTGTGGATAACTTTATTTTTACACTGCTCGAGCAGTTATTCCTGTAAATTAGGTTCAACTAAAGGATGTTTGGTTTTTGAATTTCATTGATTATTGCGTCACCTGCGAATCAATCCATAATCGGTTTACATAAGTGTGGCTCTTCAGTAAAGTCCTCATTTTGCTGATACCAATTAGGAGGTTACTATGGATACTTTTGTTCTGCAGAGCTGAGAGAGGGATACTGAGATACTTGAAGTTGCTCTGATAGATTTCTGTCAATTGGAAAAACTGAAACAAAGGATAGACCAGTAGCAAATCACTGAAACTACTCTGATATAATGCACATAATATGCATCTGTGCAACACACCTAAAACAATGTTAAAGTTAATTTTGTTCCCAATGTTGCCAGCATGACAGACCGAAGGTCTCATTTCATTCCGAATAATTGAATTTAGTGAAACTTCAGCTTTATGTTTGATTTTGTATTGGTGTCCTTTTACACAGATGTACAGTAATTAAGATGTGCCAGAAGTCCATTGAAATACCAGGTTCAACTGTGTAACCTAGTTTCCCTTCACCACTACTCCATCCATTGTCACTTAGAGGGCTTGATCTTTCTTCACCCAGTGGCCAAATGTATTCTATCAGTGATTACAGTTGCATTAGGGATGCACAGGAATGTGTATTGATTGACCCAGGACAGTGTAGAAGCCCCATAAAAAACCTCAGCATACTACCATTTTGCATCACTTGTCATTTTCTTATGCATTCTGTGGTAAGTTTCTGGAGCCATGCGGTGGTAACAGCATACTCCAAAGGCATCTGCCCCGACCAGGTCTCTCGCAAACTCCTCAAATGAGGCCTAAGTTAAAATAAATAAGATTGGAAGGTAGCTCACAGTGCCTCCTGCTCCCCTTCTACGTGCATTACCGCTGTGCGTTAGTGAGCTGAGCTCTCCATTAGAGAGGAAGACAAGCGGATGACCTCACCTTAGCTGCGGTGATTTAATGCCAGGGATGTAGCATTGTGTTGCTCCTCAGCAATTGGGGGCTGGTGATTTGAAGTCTATGGGTGCATACTTGATCTTCCCCATGAGTGCATGCGCCTCCCACGCTCCACTGCTTAGGCCTCCAGCTCTCATCAGGCAAAGGAAATGTGTCTCTCTGGTCAGGATGAGATTTTATACTGCCCTTGAGAAATCACTCAACTTATCAGCAGTGAGCTACTGTACCACAAGGAACAGTGTTAAAATGGCGGGTGTTTGAGATTTAAACCCCTTGACTGCAATACGCAATCTCTAAGGTAGATTTTGTTTGTCTGGGCTATTTGTTGTGCGTGAGGCTTATGCTTCCGTATCATCGCTGGCCTTTGACACAAGGGGATGCAAAATGTTGCTGGGAGATGACTGGCATTCTAGCGCTTGTAAAAGTGATCAGAAAAGCTATACCAGACATCATGGACAATGGAACTTCTAAGGTCAAATAAAATCAGTTTCTAGGATGGTGGTAAACCTGTTTTGATTGAATTTAGTATACAATGGTCCCATTGGACAAAACAAAAGTCGAATGAACAGTATTTGCAAACATTTAATTTGACTGTAAGTTGCTTCAAAAAAAGACTAAGTGCAACACACTTTCAGTGGTTGTTCTCCCTGTGATGACAAAAAGATTCTAAAGACCAAATAAGCAGTATAGAAAATGGAGTGATGAAAAGCGTAGTTGGGTGTGTAAAGTTTTAGATGCTCACTGTTTTGAAGATAAAAAAAAACAAAAATCATATGTGACATCAAGCATAACGGCAGTTTTTATAATTGGGTACTTTTCAGATAATTTTATCAGTAACAGAAAAGACACTACCAAAAAAAATCTACTTTAGTCATTTTTCCTGCTAGTTTTAAACGGATAAATGTTTCCTATGCTGAAACTGCCATTCTTAATGTCTTATTTTCAAAATGATGATATCAAATTTCAGACATTCAGAGAAAGGTAGTCCTTATTAAACTCCAAACAGGGAGCGCCAGGATTCGAACCTCTGTTATCAGAACTGTAAGGCCAACGCACTAACCAGTTGCACTACCGTGCTGCCATGTTAATGACATTTTGGTATTAAAAGTTTAAAAGTTTCTTTAGAGAAAAATTTGGGATAAGCCGCTTAGAAAATGGATGGGTATTCTAAACAATCATGAATCCTTGTTCGATAACTCAAATTAGATGAAAATGACGCTATTAGTTTTGTTTTTTTTTCTCCGGAGACCTTGGTTGGAATCCAGATTGTACACTGTACATATTCACGCCACAATTAAAAAAAGAAACAGACCAAAGGCAAAAATATCAGCATCTAAAGTAATTGAAAATTCATTGAAAAACATGAAACTTGTGTTGTAGCTTTTAATTTCATTATTCAGAGCAAAATATGAAAGACAATTCTATCCTCACATTTTTTGATCATAGCCCTCATAATTTACTGTGATTTTAATGACTTAGTTTTATACGATTTTGCCACGTGTGTCTTGTGTACGTCTGCGTGCGTGTGTACGTGTGCGTGCAGCAAAAGAAGCATGCTTAATGGGCCAGCCTTTGGTACTGTGAGGCCACTGCAGCATGTCCTGTCTTATTAGCTGCTGTAGTGATTGGTGATATCATGAAATGTAGCTGAATGCAGCACAGTAGTGCTAATCAGAGGGTCCGATTCGTACCAGCTGCCTCTCTGGGACACAGAGAACCCTTATTCTCTGAAACAAAAAAGAAAAACACATAGCAGCCTCTGTCAATTTCTGACAGTTAACATATGTGCTCTGATTGCTTTGCATTTGAGGGTAGTTTTACTTGTGATTGTTTCCTCTTCAATTCGGGGTTTCTGCATTTGAAACTTGACTAGGCTTGTTTTCTCAACTTGAAAATCAAAATGTTGTCAAATGTCATTCCTTACGTGAACAAAAAGGGGTATTCTTTTTTGTAGAGGATCTCCGTCGTTCCCTGATGATTCTGAAAGCAACTGAAGGCTTTCCTCATGGAAACTTTTACACATTCTGGAAAGTTTCCCAGACCCCAGGACTCTCCAAAACCCTTAATGATGATTGAGAGTGCGTCCACACCACGCTGAAAACATGCTGAGTCGATAACATTGGAGTGTGCCGCAAGACTGGCTTTAGGATCAGAGTGGAGGACTGAAAAGAGCGAGTTAGGGGGAAGGGTGTATATTAAATTCAAGGTTGGAAGTGACTAATGGGACAAAACTGAGTTGCTCAAATACTGCACGTTTTTTTTGTGTGTGGACTTCCTGTATGTCTGTAAGTAGTGGAGTCAGCAAAGTGTGTAAGCATTCATCAAGCGAGTGACCCCCCCCCCACCCTCTTAACCTTTCTCCCCTTTTATGAAGTTCAAGACCAGATAAATGTCTGTTGAAAAAAAGGCTGTGGTTAAGTGCAATGCCAAGAACACAAAGTGATATTGACAAGTACTACAGAAATTGTGATGGCTTTTTTATTATTAATGACCACAGAGAGGATGTAGGTATTTTACTATTGTTATTATTGATGCCTTCTTATTAGAATATTGTTTTCCTGGCAGACTTAAACATGACAAGCTATAAGTACAAATTTGGAGTGGGTGTGGAGATGTAAACACACACACACAAAAATTATGTATATATATTTTTGGTCAGGGGTTAGATGAGTGTGTGACAATCTGACTGCTAGTGCGTGAATATTTGCTTGTCTCTTCATGTGCCCTGTGATTGACTGGCAACCCGTCCAACCTCTCGTCTGCCTTTCAACCAGAGTCTGCCATCAAGATAATTGGTATAGAAATTAGATGGATAGATAAATGCTATGAGTATGTATAGAAATGCAAACAAATGGTAAGAATAAGGTAAGAGTGGGCAGGAGTATTGCATGTAGCCCTGCATAACATCAAAATGGATGCACATAAGATTATGGGCTAAGCGTGTGAGGGTCTACTGGAATCGCGGTTTAATCTGAGGTCTTGTATACAATAATAATAATAATAATAATAGTTGTGTGCTTTGTTACTGTTAAAAAGAAAATGAAGAACTGATGTGCAGGAGTTGAGTCCCCGTGTCGCTGCAGTTCAGTGAAAGGCCTTTGGATTACTCTCTGTCTCCCCTTACATCATTTATCACCATTGGATGAACATGAGACCCTTTAGATTCCTGGTAGTGATCAGCTTTCTTTTTTTGCAACGCATATTTGACACTATTGTCAGGATTGTGTGCACGTTGAAAAAAATAACTTGAAACTAAGTGGTTACATGTGAAAGCGGGAATGGGGTCAAACTGAACGTATTACATATTTTCTAAGCTATCTAGAACAGTCCTGATCAGATGCATAAAGATTAATGTGTAAAATAAATCCATTCATTGCCCAATAGTGCTGGCTCATTTTCGCCTGCGTGTGCACCACAGCCCTGGCAGAAGAACCAGAAGCTCTGGTCTGGTTTCAGTTGCTCTGTCATAATATCCACAGTCACTGACGAAGAATGTCTCTGGTAAAAAAAAAAAAAAAAAAAAAAAAAAAATCCCTGCATCTAAATTATACAAATAAATTGATTTTCCCATTCATCTGAGATGTGGCACTCATAAATTATAAATGTGATTCTTCGGTTCTGATTTTCATTTACTCATGTTTATTTTGTAAAAAACATTGTCAGTTTGTAAGCTTCGCTACTGGAGGAAGGTGTAACTTATTTTCTATAATCCATCCAAACTTTGTAGAAAAAGGAACAAGCACACTTTGAATAAAATGTGAAATATTGGTTGAAAAGTGTAATTGGATTTTTTACAAGAACGCTGTTGATTTATTTCAAAATATTTGAAGCTCCGTTTCTTAAGTTAATCACCCATGACGTAGCTCCTGCGCTTTCTCCTGACACAGCCATTTAGAGGGTCGGTTTACGTGGCTCACATTCTGAGGTTTAGGGAACACAAGTTGAAAAGCCACAGAGACACACAGATCGTAGTGGGTCAGGACTCAGACAGGGCCTGTGGCTTGGCTTGGATGTGTATCTGTGTACACAGTATTTGTGATCATGGCGCTACCAACTCGGAATATGACAAATGTCGCTGCGGTTAATCACACTGACAGGATGATCACGGAGGGAGTCTATTTTACTAGAAAGCTTTATGTTACTTATATGTGACTGAGTTATGATTTCATATACATAGACTGAACTTTTTTTTTAATTTTGGTAGTAGGTCCAGTATTACCCTCCTTTTAGTCATGTTTGAGGTAATGTTTGAATGACAATGACGAAGCTGCTGTATTTGTTATTAAAAGGACATTCTACCACTACCGTTTAACCACTGCCCCTCTTTGGAGAGCTTGCTGAAAACGGCACAAATGCTGCATAGAGACAGAACACATACATTAGCCTTTAATGGAGGATATCTCCAGCTGGCAATCAAAATACGGAAGGGGAAAGTCAGAGCAAATCCAAGCACATTTGGATGGATCGGCAGAGCTACAAGAGAGTCGACGTGATGTTGTAGCGACACAAGGAGTTCAAAGTTCAGAAGTGCAATGTGTCCACTTAAGAAAAATAATATTTCATGTAGGAAATTGCTGTACCTGACATTGACACATCCATTTTGCCACAGAAAAAAAATGAAGAAAATGGATTGCTTGATGGGTGAATTTTTCGTGCTATAGCATCAGGTCTCCATTACAGACCCTTTAATAACAGCTCCCCACTGTTTAAAATGGGTTCGCTTAAGGAAAAAGTATCTGGTTGCTCGGAAGTCCGGAGAAAGTTCGGATCCAGCTCTGGGGGAGCTGGGGAAGCCCTTGGGTATGCAATACTTGGCAGAAGTAGTCAGTAACACCCTGACAGAAGCAGGCGGAATTGCGGAGGCTGAAGTCGTAAAGCCAGAAAAAAGAAAAAAAAATTACAGCACGGAAGGGGGTCGTCATGTTTTTAATTATAAAAAGTAAAATGCTGATTTATTCATCTGAAATACTTTCAAGAAGTGTGAAACTAATTTATGAGGCCAGTTTCAACGTTACAGTCCATTAAGGAGCCCTCTCCATACATGTTGACAGGTAAACACAAAGTGTAAGCCTCCAAACATTGACTCTGTCAAAATCTGTCATCATTCAAACTTCTCAACATGTGCTTTTGTCTGTTTAAAAATTTTTAAATATTCAAACCCAGTGTGCTGACGGGCCCAAATTAGAGATAGGAATCTGGAATTTTTAGACTCAGAGAAATTTCATCATGTCCTCACATCCAGGAATATTCAAAGAGCATGATAAAAAGCAGGTCAGCCATATGAAGATGTGAGACATAGACACAGACAGGCAGACTGAGAGGAAGAGGGGAAAATGTGAGGTGGAAGAAAGTTGCTTGAGATCTTGGTGATTTTTCCCTGGCAGCTTCTCCCATTGCCTGACACGTCCACATGCGTACTCATGCACACACCCCCACACACACACACACAAAATCCCATTGTGCCTAAAGATATCTAAGAGCGATAAACAGCAGCAAAATTAAAGATTGCAACTAATCTCTTTGCAGCGTAGGGACGTACGAAGCGGCGGGTGAACCATGTTCATTTTTAAGGAGGGAATGATCATAACCACTGAATTGCAAGTGTCCGACTGTTGGTGTGTAGCCCAAAGCAGCCATTAACTCCAACAAGTCCCTCGACTCTCCTGATTGCATTCTGCCCAGCTCAGCTGCTTTCAAAACAACATTATAACAAGTATGGAAATCATTCTATACTCACAAATCTTTTTATTTATTTTTTTAATGGCCTGAAGAAGAGATTCACCAACTGTATTTAACTGAAGGACAGCCATGATTTTCCATGCATCCTTTTTCAATACCATTGAGTGTCTCGGGGTGAACTTGAGCCTATCTCATTTGACTTTGAGTGAATTGGTGGACTCCACCATGGACTGGTCGTCATTTGGTCATAGCCCACATACAGTATAGTGACAGACAACCATTCACTCTCCCATTCGCACTGAGCGGGAACTCTGCAACGTCAGGTGAATGTACCACTTCTGTATACCATTAGTGGGATGAATTTTACTCACTGAAATATATCTCTATATTATAACTGCAGGATGAGCGGTACGGAAAATGATTGAATGAATATAACTGCTGGAAAATGAAGCTTCTTCTGGCTTCATGTATTATAATTATGGCGTTGAAATCTGGATTGGACCTGCACAATGAACCGGGTTCACTAACATTGCATGTAACTATATTTTTGGAACTTATGGTTAATTGGTGTTGTATCATACCTTTAGATGGATTGAAGTTATCATTGCAAAATTTTCTTTTATTTTTTGCCTGATTAAACTCCTATGGCCCCACGACCCTTGTGAGGATAAACAGCAAAGAAACGGGATGGGTGGATCGAATCTCCTATGAGCTGGCACAGTGAGGTAGCTGGAAAGTGTTGGCCTTACAGTTCTGAGGACCCAGGTTCAATCCCGACAATCGCTGTGTGGAGTTTGCATTATCTCCCCCTGTCTGTGTGGGTTTTCTCTGGGCACTCCGGTTTTCTCCCACATCCCAAAAACATGCAACATTAATTGGACACTCTAAATTGCCCCTAGGTGTGATTGTGATTGCAACTGTTGTGCCCTGCGATTGGCTGGCAACCAGTTCAGGGTATACCCCGCCTCCTGCCCGTTGACAACTGGGATAGGCTCCAGCACTCCCGCGACTCTTGTGAGGAAAAGAGGCTCAGAAAATGGATGGATGGATAATCTCCTATGACGCTTCACCCTTGATGACTTTAAACAAAATGACACGTCACCCAGTCCTCTCCTTTCATTCAGATACAAAATATCCAAAATATAGTTTCCAGATGGATTTCATTCATCAGTATTTCATGTGAATCTAGGTCTTGTGGATGGGTTTTGAAGAGTTGTGTAGAATATTAGAATGTCCATCAATTTTCTGAGCTGCTTATCCTCACGAGGGTCGTGGGAGTGATGGAGCCAATCCCAGCTGTCATCGGGCAGTAGGCAGGGTACACCCTGAACCAGTTGCCAGCCAATCTCAGATATGAATATATCTACTGTATTTATATGTATACAATAAAAAAAACTCGGGATGTACACCAAGGAAACACTCTACTCTGTGTCTTCTGCAATTTAGGATTTCAGGTCGTAGGGCAGATTTTGAGTTCACTGCACATGCAGAGCATTAATCAGACAAGACTTCAGTACACCCAGTCAAGTCCCAAGAGCTGTTTAAAAAGTGAAGCCATGTTTGTGCACCCAGGAGGACCTTCGTAAGATTTAGTTACCCTCTGTGTGATAATGAGTGCCTTCTGACTACTTGTGTGTGGAGAAGAATGTTGTAGAGTTGCCAGAATCCTTTGAATTTTTGGGTGAAAAGTGCTGTTGCAAATCAGAAAGAACTTGATGAAAAACCAACCAATAGAAGAAGAAGACAGAAAATCTTAGACTTGTCACAGCAGGGCTTTACAGGTTGAAGAAATGTTCACCAAAGGTCACACTTTTGTTACACACAGACACTCAA